>NC_083728.1:50126283-50429313 GCF_028564815.1 Eubalaena glacialis | reverse complement strand
CCCATCCATCCATCCATCAATCCATCCATCCATTCATCCACCCATCCATCCATCAGTCCATCCATTCATCCATTCATCCACCCATCCATCCATTCATCCACCCATCCATCCATTCTTCCATTCATCCATCCATTCATCCGCCCATCCATCCATCAGTCCATCCACCCATCCATCCATTCATCCATCCATTCTTCCATTCATCCACCCATCCATCCATTCATCCACCCACCCATCCATTCATCCAACAACCATAGTTTGTATCTACTGTAGCTGTGAGCTCTGCTGGGGGTGCTCCTGTGGGAGGTGGATAAGTAGATGCACATACAACACAGCATTACAAGTAGAGGATGCACAGGTAGAGAGGTAAGAGAAAGCTTTTCAAGGCAGGTATCACCTAAGCCTCACTCTGGGACATTTGGCAATATCTGGAGGCATATTGGTTGTCATGACTGAAGAGGTGCGATTGGCAGCCGGTGGGTGGAGGCCTTATCTTACAATGCACATGACAGCACATGACAAAGAATGATCTGGCCCCACACGTCCACAGCTCCGAGGCCCTGAGTGACAGATGAGCAGTTAATCAGACGGAGAAGAGGCGGAGAGGGCATGGGGAGCAGCGTGTTCAGAATGTGTGTCCACATGGCAGGAGCCTCTGGGAGCTGGGATAGAGAGGTGAGGTCCCTGAGTTCCAAGATTCTCAACTGTCCTGAAGGCAACTGGGAGATGAGAATGATTCTAAGTAGGGGAGGGTGTGACCAGGCTACGTTTTCGGAATAGGAGCTGTTTGGCAGGGGCAGCAGGGTGGCTCGGCAGCGGGTGGAGGGGCCAGTGCTGGGAGTCCTGCGGGGGCAGGGAGCTCACAGGGAACTTCTCCTGCTTTGTGGCCCGGCAAGCCCGACACACACATTTACTATTCTCATCTCTGAATATTCGGCATAATGCATGTCTCTTTTGAGATATTTCATTAATTCCTTTTCATTATCATATTTTTCAAAAAATTGACCAGATAAAATAACAAGGACCTTAGTTGAGAAAGTGTGCCTGGTGGTATTTGTTGGGTTGAGGCTGGGCTCTTCCTGACATCAGAAACGTTTCTAGAATCACATTGCAGCCAGAGATCAATTTGGTGGTAGGGCCTGAGAACCTGGGAGCAGCTGGAAGCTGGCTCCAAACCTCCCCTGGACAACAGAATTCTAGGTGCGCCCATTTTTCTGGCGTCGGCTCTGACTAACCAAATGAAAAATTTAATTGAATCCAAAGAAAAATCAATTTCCCCTTTTAATTTTAATTGGAACTTTCAGCTGGCACGAGCACTGAGAAATGAACTTCATTCCCTGTTTGTAATATTAAAGGGAAAGTTAATGTAATTAAAAAGTAACCACTGTTCATTGTTCTGAAATGTCCCTCCTGAATTATTAACACAAGCAATACTGCCCCCTGGTAGCCACGTTAGGGCATTGGTACCCTGCTGTAGGTGTTCCCAGTTCTTGCCTCTCCTTTGCAGCCATTCTTCTTTAGAATATTTACCCAGATTGACCTTGTGTATCTATAGCAGGGGCTGTTGGGAATTAATTCTTTGTGGTTGCTGTCAACCTGGGGTTAAACGGGACTCTTCCCTACCTCAACCAAGAGTCAGCTCATTTCTACTTTTAAGAATTAAAGAACAAAGCTAACGTTTTCATCACTGGATTGAGTCTGAACCCCAGCATGGAAGACACATTTCTATCCAAGCTAACACTCTCTTCCCAGATGCTTTTTCATGCTGTTGTAAAACTGAGCAAGGCTTCATAAAGGAACATGGATCCAGCTTGTAAATGAGGTTGCTAGGGGAGTGAAATTATAAATAATAGAAAAAGTTCATCTTTCTCAGGTTTAAAAAATAATAAATCTCTGTAATTAAGGTGTTTCAATTTTTCCTTCCCAGGTTCAGATTGGATTTTGTATATAGAAAGATATCACTTGGGCATACATAAAAATGTATCAGAACTGGCTGTGTGAGAATCATTTAAAGAGATATTAAGAAGCACGGCAGACTTATATACAGGCATAAATGCATAGTGAAGTTCTCTATGGAAATTCCAGAGTGTGTAATTTATAGCATGCATCTTATTTTATTCGGGTTGTAATAATTTGAACCCTCCTTTCCAAAGAGTAAGCAATTCCAGGCAGGGGATCTGGCTCATCATCTTCGTTTCTCCTGTAACAAACAATATAATGCAAAATAGAAGAATTCTGTTTCATGACTTGAGTTGGTATTATTGAGTCATGAAGCCCATTTATAGCTGACAAACCTGGCCCAAAAAAGTCCTTTTGAAGAAATGAGAGATAAGTAGAATGATCACTGACCTCCTGGGTCTGGAAAGACCGGGAATATTGTTGTTATCCCATAATACTAGTGAGCATATGTGTGTGCTCCCTGGGCAAGAATTAGAGGAAAACCCCTCGGCCCTGGCATCGGAGATTTGTTTATGATTCTGCAGTCTGGGCTGGGCCAGCTGGGCAGTTCTCCTGGTCTTGCCACTGGTCAAGCTGACAGACTTACTGGGGGCTGGGCTCAGCTGGGATGCTGGGATGACCTCTGTCTTTCTCCACTGGTGTCAAGGTCATGGCCTCTCCATATGGTCTCTCCACCCAGGTACCCAAGCGTCTTATGTGGTGGCTCAGGCCTCCCCAAAGCATAAGCTGTCTTCTTGAAGCTTGAGCCTAGAAGTGGTACAACACCACTTCCTCTGATTTTATTGATTACAAGGCTTCACAGGATCAGCCCCGACCTAAGCAGAGAGAACCACACTAGGGTGTGAGCCTCAGGGCATGGTTCCTCAGGAGATACCTGTCTAGCCTACAACCACAGCCATTCTGGGGGATGGGAAGGTCACTTATTCTCCAACAGAGTGTGGCCAGTGGAACTCTGTCAATCTCTCCAGAAAGGAGCCATAGGTGTGTCCTTGGGGCCCTCCTGAACCTTTATGACCAAGGAGAAGAGGGGAAGTAGAGGTCGGGCTGGACTCTATGCAGCCCCTCTAGTTGGATGAAGACTGTGTCTGCCCTTGGGAGAAGGGAAGCTTGTTTTCCACATCCCACCATGCGGGTAACCATCTGCCAGCTTGTTTCCTGCACATCTCGGAGGACAGGGAGTGATGTGTTTTCCCTTGCTGGGGAGCATCCCTGCTCCAGAGGCTCCAAAAGCCTGATGGGTCTGGATGACCAGGGGACACACTAGAATAAGTAGAAAAATATTTCAGCTCACCCAGGACATTCGAGGCTGTGAGAGAGGAAGCCCAAAGTGAATAACTTATAATACTCGGCTCCTATTGAACTGGTGGAAGAACAACAAGAAAATTTAATAGAAAACAGTAATGAGAAGCTTTAGGAGATGTAGTCAGGGCACAAAATTACTTTCAGGAACTAAAAGTAGGCGAAACAATTGAGTTTTCAATTAAAATGTGTAACAGATGAAGAGAGAGAGAGAGAGATGATTATGGCTGACAATTGAATTACAGACCTGGAGATCGAGCAGAGGAGACAGCCTGCAGCACAGTGAACACACACACACACACACACTCACTCAGCGTACGGAAGCTACGGGGGAAAAGATAAAAGACATGGAGGACAATTTCAGGATACCCAATATGTGAGTAATAGAGTCTACAACAAACCAACAACCAACCAACCAAAAGGAATTGGTGTAAGGAAAGTAATACAGAAAGATTTACAGTAAGCAATGAGCATATCTATGAAACAGAAACAGATTCCAGACACAGAGAGCAGACTTGTGGTTGCCAAGGAAGCGGGGGAGTGGGGGAGGGAAGGATTGGGAGGTTGGGATTAGCAGATGCAAACTAGTATATATAGGATGGATAAACAACAGGGTCCTACTGTAGAGCACAGAGAACTATATTCAATATCCTGAGATAAACCATAATGGAAAAGAATATGAAAAAGAATATATCAGTATGTATGTATGACTGAATCACCTTGCTGTACAGCAGAAATCAACAACATTGTAAATCAACTATACTTCAATAAAATTTTAAAAAATAGAGTGAGCCATGAGAAGTTTAAGAGCATTCTTTGCTAGCCCACAGGTGGTGGCTGAGGAGCTGGTCTTCTCTTTCGTGTACATGGAGGAGTCTTCTCTGCCGTGGCTGCCGTGGGTTCCTCTGAGCTGCTGACCACTGGTAAGTTTTCAACAGGTACGCTGCTGGAGCTCAGGGCACTGACTGGTGGAGCTGGCGTTCCTCCTGGGAGACCCCTCCTCCCTGTTAGTCCTCCCACACTGAACACCCTCCCCTCCTACACTCAAGATACTTAAGTTCTACACTGATCACTCAGGTGGATCTCATCGGCAAAGCAAATGTGAAAAAATAGTAACTTCACTGGACTTATTCATACCCTAGAAGTCATGGGTCACAAGGGGATGTGCCACTGTCCCATGACCTGCCAGGTAACAGGTGACAGGTGTCAGCTTCATGCCCCATATCGATTTTGACACAGGGCAACTCCAAACCATATACGCAGTGATACACTGTGGTCCATGTTTGATCCCCAGTGTGGGCTTTCCCAGCTGTGACGTTCTGCCCCCACTCCCTGCCCAGCCTGGGTGGTTCTCAAGATGTCCCCATGATAGGTGTCTGCAGGTCTCACTTTCATGTCCCTGTCATCTCTAGGAGAGAATGTCCTGGGGTAGAACACAGTCACTGTACTCAGGCATAGAAGTGAGAGCACCTGCTTGGAGTTTTTGAGTGTGTAGCTTATACAGTATGAAAATTTGAAGTGCTTAGAAAATACAAAGGATCCAAACTCTGGTAGTTCAACTACAAGGCCGTTGGGTGCTGGGCCCCTTCAAAGTTGTACCTCCAAGATTCTAAGGCAGAAATGGGAGCAAGTATTTAAAAGAAAATAAACAGTGTGTGTATTGTGGAGACTACTCCTGTGAGAGCCGTGGAAGGAGCGACCTCTCCAGCTGCACTAGCCTCATCTGACCAGGTATGAACATTACCTGGCCCAGGTGAGAGCACAGGATGTTCAGCTTGGCCTCCAGGAACTGAATGAAACCCATTCATTTCCTTCTGGAGGCCTGATGTCTGGGCTTTCAGTTCAGAGACGTGGAGAAGAATTTGTAGTGAAATCCAGGGAACTCCTGGAAATAGTGACTATTCTCTATTACCTGGAGAGATTCTCACTTCAAGAGTTCTGTGGTTCTTTATGACATCAAAATAGTTTTTTAGCTGAACTAGAAACAATCCAGAATCTTCATTAGGTCGTTAGGATAGGTTGAACAAATGAACATGAGTCCTTGCCTACATGGATCCTCACCATTGAATCATGACCTTAAAAAGTCTCCTGTCTGGAGATGGAGTCTGTTTCTCTAACTGCTGAAGCTGGGTTGGCCATGTGACTTGCTTTGGCCAATGAGATCTTAGCAAATGTGATGTAAGCTAAGGCTTGAAAAGTACCTATTCATCGCTCTTCTGGTCCCCTGAGGCTCCTGTGTACCAAGCCCAGGCCAGCCTCTTGAATGGTGGGAGACACACGCTCAGCCCTCCAGCCCACAGCCAGGCAGCTCACAAGCATGTACGGGAGCCGTCCCAGACCACTGAGCAAACTCTCAATCCTCCAGCTGAGATAAACAGAACTACCCAAGTAAGTTTAGCCAAAATTGCAAATCTACAGTCATGTGCTAGATAAATACTTGTTTTAAGTGACCAAAACTTGGAGGGCTAGGTACGTGTCTCACACTGTTCAAGGGGCTAGCCTAGGCTTGTCATACAGCAATGGATAACTGATACATGGCGGCAGGTACATACAGCAGACGTCACCTTGGAAGACCCCATCCTCAACATCTGTGCTGTATGTGGACGGGGTGGTGTTCACACCGCCCTGGTCTCTCCATGGAAGGGGTGACAAGTCATGTTGTAAGGAGAGCGTGGGGAATGAGAGACATCTATGAGGCATCGCTGGAGAGTCCAGTCAGCTAAAGACTGTTCCAGAAGTGATGCCGGAGCACAGGTAGCCTGACAGGCCAGTAGCATTTGGGCTTTTCCACCTTGCAGAGCACCTGCGAACTTGCCTTAAAACTAACTCTAAGGAGCTGGCAGAATCCTCTCCTGCTCTCTGTGGGGATTGTGTGGGAGCCCCGCCCACAAGGCGGGGTCAGCTGGGATGGGCTCAGATGCTACAGGGCTTCTCCTGGGCAAGAGTGACCAGCAGAGCGGGGATGTGGTCAGAGTCCTGCTTCCTCAATCAGGTGCTAAACTACAGCATCCAGGTTCTCTCCACCTGAGCAGAAAGGGTTCATACCCTGATCTGTTGTGATAACACAACTCCTGCATGAGGATGGGGCGGTCCCAGGGAGCTGCCTTCCTCAGGCTCAGCTGGGGTCTGAGCCGGTGCTCCAGTACTAAGATGCAGGAGTGGGTCCAGCACCTTATCTTAGTGCCCTCCCCACATGGGATCACCGGGGCGGAGTAGCCACGTGCCGTATGTCCCGTCCCAGGGCTCCTGAAGGGCTGTGCTGGGGAGCACTGGGGTGTGGGCAGGAGGCAGGACCCTCCGCTGTCCACCTCTCACCACAATGCCGACAGCCCACCCTGAGCTGTGAGCCTCCCTTTTTCCCGAGATCGTAGAGGGATGTTGTGAATTGCTTCCTTTGGTTTAAAATAGTTTGGGGAAGTCATCCATTTTCAGATTGTGAGCCGTTTGAAGTAGATAAACCATTTTGCCCTCCAGCCACAAACTTCTAGACCCCCTGTCTTCACAAAACCTATGTATGCACAGAATTTAAAATAAATCCAGTAATGAATGTCATCTTCATTACCATTGCCTTTGGGTCCCATCAAACAAAATTTCCTTGAACAGAATTTTATTAAGGTCACCGCTTACTCCTCTGTCACTGCTCTGGGCATAGCAGAAAGCGATTCAGTCCCTTCTCACTTGGGGAACAGAGGGCCAGGCTTTCTGGGCTTGATCGTGGGCTTCTTCTCTGAACCTTCCTCCATGGGCTTTGCTGTGGGCTTGGGAAGAAAATATTCTATGTTCCCAATAGGCTGCAACTCCCAGGGTCAGGGGCAAGCGAAGCGAAGGGACCTTCTCATGCTTTATACGTGCTCTGTTTTGCAGACTCCTCTAAATATACAAGGATGCTTGCTGGTGTGACAGGAAAGACCCCAAGGAGCCCTCATTTACCAAAGGCCCCTTAGCTCTCGTCGGCAGCACTCCCAAATCCTCCCACCTCCCGCCTACCGTGCTCCCTGCTTCTCCCATAGAGGCACCACAAGCCACAGCTACTTGCCTTGCTTGCGGCCCATCACTGAGTATCACGATGGTACTAAAATGCAGACTGGCTGTCCTGCTAATACCTTTAGAGTATTAGACCTCAGAATGCCCTTTCATGGCATGGCTCAGGTATTTCCTGTGGGTTATTGCTTTTTAATTCAGATCATCTTGGAGAGAAATAGGTTTCATTTATATTCTAAACTCATGCAAAGGGCAGCCAAGCTTGCTGTTTCAGGAGTCTGATTTATTTTACAGAAATTAGCATAACCACTAAAATCAAATCCATTCCCTGCCCAAGTGTGACAGCTAAAGTGGCCCATTTACATGGGGAGAGTCGGGAAAGCGCCTCATTCTCCAGGCATCTGTTTTGTTTGGAGCCTTTTGTTATGTGCATGAAGCAACCCCTCTGGCTGGTCCTCTTCCTTCACTCCTGAACTGGCTGTTAACGTTTTCTTATGTAACATGGCATCTTCTTCTGATTTAGACTGGTTCTTTTGTTTATTGTGGTAAAATATACAACATACAATTTATCATTGTAACAACTTCTAAGTGTATAGTACAGTGGCATTAAGTCCATTTACATTGTAGTGCAACCACCAGCAACCATCTCAGGAATTTTTTTTTTCTTTTTGATAGATCTTTATTGGAGTATAATTGTTTCACAATACCGTGTTAGTTTCTGTTGCACAACAAAGCTAATCAGCCATATGAATACACATGTCCCCATATCCCCTCCCTCTCGAGCCTTCCTCCCACCCTCCCTATCCCACCCCTCTAGGTCATGACATAGGAATTTTTTTTATCTTCCCAAACTGTGCTCGGCATCCATGAAACAGTATAACTCCTTTACTCCCTCAGAGGCAGTATTCACCAGGCATTATCCCTGGCTTGCTGTTCTTCCACTCTGACACTGAGCGGGACATGAGTGGCCAAAGGATAAACCTTTGTAGCAGATGCTCTCAAAGGCCCACCCACGCTCCTGGAAGTCCTCAAACCCTCCTGCTAGCCACGCTCTGCGTGCCTGCGGCTCTACGGAGAGGTCGCTCCCCACGCTGCCGGGACGGTCAGGAGTCCCAGCGCTCACACCCCAGCATCCTTCAGCCAGGAGGGGCAGCAGGGCCTGTGGAGAATAAAATCCTTTCCTTCACCCTTTTAGGCAAGTCTGAGGCAAGTGACACTTCATCTCTGGGACCCTCAGGATTGCACGTGAGCTGCCCATGATGGTGACCTTCTCTATGTCAGTTTCCCACATGTCATCAGGGTCCCCCAGGAAGCAGACACCGAGAAGGAGTTAGCACTTTCTGCAGTTTCTTGAGGGCAAAGGCTGTGAAAAGGAATAAGGGGGAAGAAGCCGGTTGGGTGGGGAAAGGACTCCGCCATGCAGACCCCACACCTCTGAGGGGAAAGGGGTCCGGACCGACTGTGGCACAGCCTGAGGCACCTCGGCAACCCTGTGAGATGCTCTCTTTGAGGTCAGATCCCCCTGGACGGGCACCGTGGGCCCCAGCCACCCGCTGTGTGGTCACTGGGGTCATTGGCTGGGGCTGCTGGGAAGGGTGTGCCGAGGTCCAAGCAGAGCAGGTCCTGAGGGGCTGCAGGTGGAGGCTGTGGCACCACCATCCTCTCAAGTCCTGTCCCGAGGGAATTCCGGGCACAGCTCCGCACACACCACTCCCCGTCCTTGCTCCCTCATCATCGCCCAAACCAACTCCTTGCTCTCAGATCCTTTCCTTGTGGTCTGCCTTTGGTGGACGAGATGGAAACAGAATTTATTTTTAAGCTAAGATGTACTGAGTAGGTTCTATGTGCCCACTGTGCAAAGTCGCGTCCCTACAAGGCAGACACCACTAAGATGCCCATTACATGGATGGGGAGCTGAGCCTTACAGAGGCCAAACGTCCTGCCCAAAGTCACACATCTGATAAGAGAGGACCTGAGATTTCCATCTGTCTGCAATGCTTTCTTTCCCACAGTGGTTAGTGCTTCCGGGAGTTAATTCTGTTTCCACCCAAGGTGAGATTCTTTGCAGGGAGTGTTCTGGCTGCACGCTGGTCAAATAGTTAAAAGAGACAGAGCTGATGGAGACCTTTCAGCAGCCATTGAACCACGACAGGAGTTGTCTTCCCAGACACGACATCGCTCTCGCGGGACGCGTGGAGCCCTGGGCATCGGTCATGAGCAGGTGTCGCAAGGAGCCAGGCCGCGTTCTGCCCGGGGCTCTAGGCCCTCTCATTATATGTCGCGTTCTTGCAAGGAGAGTTTCAGGAGGGCTGCCTGAGGAGTGGGGCCACTTGAAAACTGAGAGAGACTTTGCTGCAGACGAATTCCCATGCCTGTTGTCTGCACAAGGCCAAGCAACCGGCATCAAGACCTGCACGGGGACCGGGATAGTCGGAGCTGCGTGCTTGGCGAACACAGGATTTCCGTCTCGTAAGGCTCCCCCAGGAGGCACCTTTTCTACTGCATTTCCCTTTTATAGCCCCCGAATAAACAGATCAAACAAAAGGCATCTGAACGTTTGCAGGATTTGAGATAGGCATCTCCCTAACAGAAAGCGATTGCATGAAAAAAAATCAGTTAAGAGCGAGGTTTCCAGTTTATATAAACGCTCAGATTATCCCTCAGGTTATTAAAACTGAACAACAAGCCAAACACTGCAAAGCTGTTCACCTGCACACACCCTGTGTGCTTGGAAATGGAGACTAGCTTCTTTTTTTTTTTTTTTTTTTTAAACATCTTTATTGAAGTATAATTGCTTTACAATGGTGTGCTAGCTTCTGCTTTACAACAAAGTGAATCAGTTACACATATACATATGTTGCCATATCTCTTCCCTCTTGCATCTCCCTCCCTCCCACCCTCCCTATCCCACCCCTCTAGCTGGTCACAAAGCACCGAGCTGATCTCCCTGTGCTATGCGGCTGCTTCCCACTAGTTATCTATTTTACATTTGGTAGTGTATATATGTCCATGACACTCTCTCACCCTGTCACATCTCACCCCTCCCCCTCCCCATATCCTCAAGTCCATTCTCTAGTAGGTCTGTGTCTTTATTCCCATCTTGCCACTAGGTTCTTCATGACCTCTTTTTTTTTTTTTTTTCTTTCCCTTAGATTCCATATATATGTGTTAGCATACTGTATTTGTTTTTCTCTTTCTGACTTACTTCACTCTGTATGACAGACTCTAACTCCATCCACCTCATTACAAACACCTCCATTTCATTTCTTTTTATGGCTGAGTAATATTCCATTGTATATATGTGCCACATCTTCTTTATCCATTCATCCGATGATGGACACCTAGGTTGCTTCCATGTCCTGGCTATTGTAAACAGAGCTGCAATGAATATTTTGGTACATGACTCTTTCTGAATTATGGTTTTCTCAGGGTATATGCCCAGTAGTGGGATTGCTGGGTCATATGGTAGTTCTATTTTTAGTTTTTTAAGGAACCTCCATACTGTTCTCCATAGTGGCTGTATCAATTTACATTCCCACCAACAGTGCAAGAGTGTTCCCTTTTCTCCACACCCTCTCCAGCATTTATTGTTTCTAGATTTTTTGATGATGGCCATTCTGACCGGTGTGAGATGATACCTCATTGTAGTTTTGATTTGCATTTCTCTAATGATTAATGATGTTGAGCATTCTTTCATGTGTCTGTTGGCAATCTGTATCTCTTCTTTGGAGAAATGTCTATTTAGGTCTTCTGCCCATTTTTGGATTGGGTTGTTTGTTTTTTTGTTATTGAGCTGCATGAGCTGCTTGTAAATCTTGGAGATTAATCCTTTGTCCGTTGCTTCATTTGCAAATATTTTCTCCCATTCTGAGGGTTGTCTTTTGGTCTTGTTTATGGTTTCCTTTGCTGTGCAAAAGCTTTTAAGTTTCATTAGGTCCCATTTGTTTATTTGTGTTTTTATTTCCATTTCTCTAGGACCTGGGTCAAAAAGGATCTTGCTGTGACTTATGTCATACAGTGTTCTGCCTATGTTTTCCTCTATGAGTTTGATAGTGTCTGGCCTTACACTTAGGTCTTTAATCCATTTTGAGTTTATTTTTGTGTATGGTGTTAGGGAGTGTTCTAATTTCATACTTTTACATGTACCTGTCCAATTTTCCCAGCACCACTTATTGAAGAGGCTGTCTTTTCTCCACTGTATATGCTTGCCTCCTTTATCAAAGATAAGGTGACCATATGTGCGTGGGCTTATCTCTGGGCTTTCTATCCTGTTCCATTGATCTATATTTCTGTTTTTGTGCCAGTACCAAACTGTCTTGATTACTGTAGCTTTGTAATATAGTCTGAAGTCAGGCAGCCTGATTCCTCCAGCTCCATTTTTCGTTCTCAAGATTGCTTTGGCTATTCGGGGTCTTTTGTGTTTCCATACAAATTGTGAAATTTTTTGTTCTAGTTCTGTGAAAAATGCCAGTGGTAGTTTGATAGGGATTGCATTGAATCTGTAGATTGCTTTGGGTAGCAGAGTCATTTTCACAATGTTGATTCTTCCAATCCAAGAACATGGTATATCTCTCCATCTATTTGTATCATCTTTAATTTCTTTCATCAGTGTCCTATAATTTTCTGCATACAGGTCTTTTGTCTCCTTAGGTAGGTTTATTCCTAGGTATTTTATTCTTTTTGTTGCAATGGTAAACGGGAGTGTTTTCTTAATTTCACTTTCAGATTTTTCATCATTAGTATACAGGAACGCAAGAGATTTCTGTGCATTAATTTTGTATCCTGCTACTTTACCAAATTCATTGATTAGCTCTAGTAGTTTTCTGGTAGCATCTTTTGGATTCTCTATGTATAGTATCATGTCATCTGCAAACAGTGACAGCTTTACTTCTTCTTTTCCGATTTGGATTCCTTTTATTTCTTTTTCGTCTCTGATTGCTGTGGCTAACACTTCCAAAACTATGTTGAATAATAGTGGTGAGAGTGGGCAACCTTGTCTTGTTCCTGATCTTAGTGGAAATGGTTTCAGTTTTTCACCATTGAGGACAATGTTGGCTGTGGGTTTGTCATATACGGCCTTTATTATGTTGAGGAAAGTTCCCTCTATGCCTGCTTTCTGCAGGACTTTTATCATAAATGGGTGTTGAATTTTGTCGAAAGCTTTCTCTGCATCTATTGAGATGATCATATGGTTTTTCTCCTTCAATTTGTTAATATGATGTATCACGTTGATTGATTTGCGTATATTGAAGAATCCTTGCATTCCTGGAATAAACCCCACTTGATCATGGTGTATGATCCTTTTAATGTGCTGTTGGATTCTGTTTGCTAGTATTTTGTTGAGGATTTTTGCATCTATGTTCATCAGTGATATTGGCCTGTAGTTTTCTTTCTTTGTGACATCTTTGCCTGGTTTTGGTATCAGGGTGATGGTGGCCTCGTAGAATGAGTTGGGGAGTGTTCCTCCCTCTGCAATATTTTGGAAGAGTTTGAGAAGGATAGGTGTTAGCTCTTCTCTAAATGTTTGATAGAATTCGCCTGTGAAGCCATCTGGTCCTGGGCTTTTGTGTGTTGGAAGATTTTTAATCACAGTTTCAATTTCAGTGCTTGTGATTGGTCTGTTCATATTTTCTATTTCTTCCTGGTTCAGTCTCGGCAGGTTGTGCATTTCTAAGAATCTGTCCATTTCTTCCAGGTTTTCCATTTTATTAGCATAGAGTTGCTTGTAGTAATCTCTTATGATCGTTTGTATTTCTGCAGTGTCAGTGGTTACTTCTCCTTTTTCATTTCTAATTCTATTAATTTGAGTCTTCTCCTTTTTTCTCTTGATGAGTCTGGCTAATGGTTTATCAATTTTGTTTATCTTCTCAAAGAACCAGCTTTTAGTTTCATTGATTTTTGCTATTGTTTCCTTCATTTCTTTTTCATTTATTTCTGATCTGATCTTTATGATTTCTTTCCTTCTGCTAGCTTTGGGGTTTTTTTTGTTCTTCTTTCTCTAATTGCTTTAGGTGCAAGGTTAGGTTGTTTATTCGAGATGTTTCCTGTTTCTTGATGTAGGCTTGTATTGCTATAAACTTCCCTCTTAGAACTGCTTTTGCTGCATCCCATAGGTTTTGGATCGTCGTGTCTCCATTGTCATTTGTTTCTAGGTATTTTTTGATTTCCCCTTTGATTTCTTCAGTGATCACTTCGTTATTAAGTACTGTATTGTGTAGCCTCCATGTGTTTGTATTTTTTACAGATCTTTTCCTGTAATTGATATCTAGTCTCATAGCGTTGTGGTCGGAAAAGATACTTGATACGATTTCAATTTTTTTAAATTTACCAAGGCTTGATTTGTGACCCAAGATATGATCTATCCTGGAGAATGTTCCATGAGCACTTGAGAAAAATGTGTATTCTGTTGTTTTTGGGTGGAATGTCCTATAAATATCAATTAAGTCCATCTTGTTTAATGTATCATTTAAAGCTTGTGTTTCCTTATTTATTTTCATTTTGGATGATCTGTCCATTGGTGAAAGAGGGGTGTTAAAGTCCCCTACTATGATTGTGTTACTGTCGATTTCCCCTTTTATGGCTGTTAGTATTTGCCTTATGTATTGAGGTGCTCCTATGTTGGGTGCATAAATATTTACAATTGTTATACCTTCCTCTTGGATCGATCCCTTGATCATTATATAGTGTCCGTCTTTGTCTCTTGTAATTGTCTTTATTTTAAAGTCTATTTTGTCTGATATGAGAATTGCTACTCCAGCTTTCTTTTGATTTCCATTTGCATGGAATATCTTTTTCCATCCCCTCACTTTCAGTCTGTATGTGTCTCTAGGTCTGAAGTGGGTCTCTTGTAGACAGCATATATATGGGTCTTGTTTTTGTATCCATTCAGCCAGTCTGTGTCTTTTGGTGGGAGCATTTAATCCATTTACATTTAAGGTAATTATCGGTATGTATGTTCCTATTCCCATTTTCTTAAATGTTTTGGGTTTGTTATTGTAGGTGTTTTCCTTCTCTTGTGTTTCTTGCCTAGAGAAGTTCCTTTAGCATTTGTTGTAAAGCTGGTTTGGTGGTGCTGAACTCTCTCAGCTTTTGCTTGTCTGTAAAGGTTTTAATTTCTCCATCAAATCTGAATGAGATCCTTGCTGGGTAGAGTAATCTTGGTTGTAGGTTTTTCTCCTTCATCACTTTAAGTATATCCTGCCACTCCCTTCTGGCTTGCAGCGTTTCTGCTGAAAGATCAGCTGTTAACCTTATGGGGATGCCCTTGTGTGTTATCTGTTGTTTTTCCCTTGCTGCTTTTAATATGTTTTCTTTATATTTAATTTTTGATAGTTTGATTAATATGTGTCTTGGTGTGTTTCTCCTTGGATTTATCCTGTATGGGACTCTCTGTGCTTCCAGGACTTGATTAACTATTTCCTTTCCCATATTAGGGAAGTTTTCAACTATAATCTCTTCAAATATTTTCTCAGTCCCTTTCTTTTTCTCTTCTTCTTCTGGGACCCCTATAATTCGAATGTTGGTGCGTTTAATGTTGTCCCAGAGGTCTCTGAGACTGTCCTCAGTTCTTTTCATTCTTTTTTCTTTATTCTGGTCTGCAGTAGTTATTTCCACCATTTTATCTTCCAGGTCACTTATCCGTTCTTCTGCCTCAGTTATTCTGCTATTGATCCCATCTAGAGTATTTTTAATTTCATTTATTGTGCTTGTCATCGTTTCTTGGTTCCTCTTTAGTTCTTCTACGTCCTTGTTAAATGTTTCTTGCATTTTGTCTATTCTATTTCCAAGACTTTGGATCATCCTTACTATCATTTTTCTGAATTCTTTTTCAGGTAGACTACCTATTTCCTCTTCATTTGTTAGGTCTGGTGTGTTTTGACCCTGCTCCTTCATCTGCTGTGTGTTTTTCTGTCTTCTCATTTTGCTTATCTTACTGTGTTTGGGGTCTCCTTTTCACAGGCTGCAGGTTCGTAGTTCCCGTTGTTTTTGGTATCTGTCCCCAGTGGCTAAGGTTGGTTCAGTGGGTTGTGTAGGTTTCCTGGTGGAGGGAACTAGTGCCTGTGTTCTGGTGGATGAGGCTGGATGTTGTCTTTCTGGTGGGTTCGTCCACGTCTGGTGGTGTGTTTTGGGGTGTCTGTGGCCTTATTATGATTTTAGGCAGCCTCTCTGTTAATGGATGGGGCTGTGTTCCTCTCTTGCTAGTTGTTTGGCATAGGGTGTCCAGCACTGTAGCTTGCTGGTCGTTGAGTGAAGCTGGGTCTTGATGTTGAGATGGAGATCTGTGAGAGATTTTCGCCGTTTGGTATTACGTGGAGCTGGGAGGTCTCTTGTGGACCAGTGTCCTGAAGTTGGCTCTCCCACCTCAGAGGCACAGCCCTGATGCCTGGCTGGAGCACCAAGAGCCTTTCATCCACACGGCTCAGAATAAAAGGGAGAAAAAATGGAAAGAAAGAAAAAAAGAGGATAAAATAAAATAAAATAAAGCAATTATAATAAAAAATAAGAAAAAAAATTATTAAGAGTAAATTTATTAAGAAAAAAAAATTTTTTTTAATTTTTAAAAATAGATTTATTAATTTTTTATACTAAAAATAAGAAAAAATTATTTAGAAAAAATTTATTAAGAAAAAAACTTTTTAATTTTTTAAAATAAAAAATATGAAAAAACTTATTAAAAATTTTTTTAAAAATAGAAAATAAGGAAAAAATTATTAAGAAAACATTTATTAGGGAAAAAAAAATTTTTTTAAGCCAAAAAAAAAAAAAAAAAAAAAAAAAACGGACGGACCTAACCCTAGGACTAACGGTGAGAGCAAAGCTATACAGACAAAATCTCACCCAGAAGCATACACATCTACACTCACAAAAAAAAGGAAAAGGGGAAAAGTTAATATATCCTGCTCCCAAAGTCCATCTCCTAAATTTGGGATGATTCGTTGTCTATTCAGGTATTCAACAGATGCAGGCACATCAAGTTGTTTGTGGAGCTTTAATCCGCTGCTTCTGAGGCTGCTGGGAGAGATTTCCCTTTCTCTTCTTTGTTCGTACAGCTCCCGGGGTTCAGCTTTGGATTTGGACCCGCCTCTGCATGTAGGTCCCCTGAGGGCGTCTGTTCCCCGCCCAGACAGAACGGGGTTAAAGGAGCAGCTGATTCGGGGGCTCTGGCTCAGTCAGGCCGGGGGGAGGGAGCGGTACGGAGGAGGCGGGGCGAGCCTGCGGCGGCAGAAGCCGGCGTGACGTTGCAGCAGCCTGAGGCGCGCCGTGCGCTCTCCCGGGGAAGTTGTCCCCGGATTACGGGAGCCTGGCCGTGGCGGGCTGCACAGGCTCCCGGGAGGGGCGGTGTGGAGAATGACCTGTGCTCGCCCACAGGCTGTTTGGTGGCGGCAGCAGCAGCCTTAGCGTCTCATGCCCGTCTCTGGGGTCCGCGCTGATAGCCGCGGCTCGCGCCCGTCTCTGGAGTTCGTTTAAGTGGCGCTCTGAATCCCCTCTCCTTGCACGCCGCGAAACAAAGAGGCAAGAAAAAGTCTCCTGCCTCTTCGGCAGCTGCAGACTTTTTCTCGTGCACCCTCCCGGCTAGTTGTGGTGCGCTAGACCCTTCAGGCTGTGTTCACGCAGCCAACCCCAGTCCTCTCCCTGGGATCCGACCGAAGCCCGCGCCTCAGCTCCCAGCCCCCGCCCGCCCCGGCGGGTGAGCAGACAAGCCTCTCGGGCTGGTGAGTGCTGCTCGGCGCCGAGCCTCTGTGCGGGAATCTCTCCGTTTTTCCCTCTGCGTCCCTGTTGCTGTGGGATCCGCGCTGATAGCCGCGGCTCGCGCCCGTCTCTGGAGCTCGTTTAGGCGGCGCTCTGAATCCCCTCTCCTTGCGCGCCGCGAAACAAAGAGGCAAGAAAAATTCTCTTGCCTCTTTGGCAGCTGCAGTCTTTTTCCCGGACTCCCTCCCGGCTAGCACCGAAGCCCGAGCCCCAGCTCCCAGGCCCCGCCCGCCCCGGCGGCTGAGCAGACAAGCCTCTCGGGCTGGTGAGTGCTGGTCGGCACCGCTCCTCTGTGCGGGAATCTCCGCTTTGCCCTCCGCACCAATGTGGCTGCGCTCTCCTCCGTGGCTCCGAAGCTTCCCCCCTCTGCTACCCGCAGTCTCTGCCCACGAAGGGGCTTCCTAGTGTGTGGAAACCTTTCCTCCTTCACAGCTCCCTCCCACTGGTGCAGGTCCCGTCCCTATTCTTTTGTCTCTGTTATTTCTTTTTTCTTTTGCCCTACCCAAGTACGTGGGGATTTTCTTGCCTTTTGGGAGTCTGACGTCTTCTGCCAGCGTTCAGTGGGTGTTCTGTAGGAGCAGTTCCACGTGTAGATGTATTTCTCATGTATCTGTGGGGAGGAAGGTGATCTCCGCGTCTTACTCTTCCGCCATCTTGCCCCTCCCCCCGAGACTAGCTTCTTTAATCACTGCAGCATAAAGTAAATATCTGTTTCTCAGAGGACCTGATTTTAAAGATAGCTTGAAATTAAGTGACTCCAAAACCCACATGGGCGTCATGGCAGCAGCTATGAAACGAGGTGACTTCCTGTGTCATTGGGAGCAGTGCAGGGAAGGTTGACATAATGAGGGGATTGGCTTTCCCTTCACTTTCTTCCTTATCCTTCAGATTTCATTGAGGCAATTAAGTCCTGATTGTTCCTCCACTGCTTGATGCTCTGAGACACGAACTGCAAGCAGTGAGCCTGCAAATTGAGTGCAAACCTCCAGTCACTTAGATAATGATCCCAACAGAAGACTCCTCGGAAGGAGAACCGGGGTCCCCCTGGTCCTCTCCGCGCACCTGTCTCAGCTCAGGTCACATCCCAGCAAAGGGGCCCAGCTCGCTTCCTCATCCCCTGGGAAAGTAAAGGGGCAGAGGAAACGGGGCGTGAAGACTGGTTCTCTGAGGGAGAAGCAGTGCTGAGTGAGAAGAGACAAGGGGACCCACCGAGAGACACAGGGACAGAAAAGGAAGGGGAGGGGGAGGAGGGGGAGGGGGAGGAGAAGAGGGAGGGGAGGAGGAGGGGAAGGGGAAGGAGTGGGAGGAAGGGGAGGAGGGACACAGCCTGTGCTCTGCCATGCTGCCCATGACAGGCCCACTTCCCATCTCTCTCCACCAGGTTTACTGTTAATTTGGCATCAAACTAAGAGTATTTTTCTAAGTTTGCTCTCTGAAAAATTCAATAATTATGGTAACAATGATGACTTGACTTTGTATAGTGCTTCATTTTCTCTGACATACTTGTGATGGTATCTTACAGTTTTGGGGTACAGAAAGAGCCACACTATGGGCCCCCAGGAAGCTGGATGATGTGAGAAATGAAGGGTCGAGTCCACCCTAATACGAACAGGAGAACACCTCCAGGTAACTCTCTTTGGGGCCAGAAGGTACCTGGTGACGAGTGATGCATAACAAATTGCTCCAAACTCAGCAGCTTAGAACGCCACTAATCCTGCTCCCAGGGCCATGGGTCAGGTGCTCAGGAAGCACTGGGTTACGCCTTTCTGGTTGGGTTGCGCGTGCTGTTGCGATCACCTCGGCTGGACCTGCAGTCCTCTGAGGGCTCAGCTGGGCTCATCCCCAAAGTGGACGCTCCTCGTGGCCTCTCCAGCAAGGGAGACTCGGGGCAGTTTGACTTGTTACGGGGCTTCTGGCGCCCCCCCAGCGAGGGCATCCCAAGAGAACAGGTGTGAGTTGCGTGCCCTTCCTCCTGTGCATTCTGTTCATGACAGATTCAAGGGGGAACCCCAGAGCCCACTTCCCAGTAGCAGGAGCACCAATCATGCGGGGCCGTGTTTTATAATCACTAAGGAGACTTTTCCGGTGAAGTGACTGAAGGGAGACGACCCCAGCCGAGCCCCATCCCAGGACCAGGATCCCAGGCACTTCTCAGTCCTACAAATGCTTCCTGGACTTCAAGGAGTAAAACGCACAGGATGCCCCAACATGGGGCCGGTGCGCTGAGTTATTAAGTAGGTTAACATACAAGCACCCTCCCCGCATGGACTGTCAATCAACTTACCTTCTGTTGAGTGGCAGGAAGAGGCCAGGGATGGTGAATGGAGGACGGAAAGGGATTCTGAGTCTGCACATGTGGAAGTGAGCGCTAGACACAGAGAAAGTCAGCATGGCCTCTTCTTTGTCTTACATGACTCAGGGAGGAAACCCTCATCTTGGATAGAAGCTGCATGACTGGTGTCTGGTCCATGCCAAGAACCTGGCACAGACGGTGGTCCAGGCACAGCCCTCCACACATGCCTTAGCGCCGTTGGTGAGCACCAGGCAGCCACAGTTTGACGTGTGTATTCTCTGTAGAACCAGCTGCATGTTTTGCATGTTCTTCTTCATCAAGGAAGCCACTGGGCATGTGTGTGCCTGGCGTGATGTAGCACTGGGAATAAACAGACAAATAAGACATAGCTCCCGCCTTCAAGGGACTCACAGGCCGGCAAATGAAGCCAAAACTACAAACCTGCAAGTGTGCTGAGAATTGCAGATTTTTCCTCGATTAACATTTCAGAAAAGGCTTCTTGGAGAAGGTGCAATTTGAGCTTAATCCTATAAAGTAAGCATGCATCTCTGCATGCGTGCCTGGTGTGCTGAGATGGGGGTGGGGAGGAGTTGGTAAAAAGGCAACTCCCAGCCAAGGGTTCAGTCTGAGCAGCCAAAGCGAGAGGAAAAGGTGAGGTTCTTCCAAGTTCTGCTACATCTGCTGTTGCAGGCGGGTCCTCCCCCAACACAAGCAAGTGAGGTGGGTGGGAGGCAGGTGCAGCTGTCCAGGGTCCCAGCGCATCCTTCCCTGACTCTGCCTCACCTCTGCTCTCTCCCTCAAGGCAACCATGACTCAGGAAGCCCCAAGACTGTGATGAATCCTCTAACTATGAACAAGTGTAGTTTCCTATAGACTCTCAGGCTGCCTTCCCTCCAGTCCAGTTTTACCCTCGGGGGCACAGAGGGAGAGTAATTACTGTCCCCCAAATCACCCCTCCCGTCTCACCAGCTGCTATCACATTCATCCCAGGCTGAGCCTCTTTAGCTCAAATCTACTTCTACTTTCAAGTAAAGGACATAACGCTGCCTCCAAACACATCTAGATTCATACCTGTCTCTTCATCTGGAGGATCAGACTTCTTTAATGGTGTAAATTAATTCCAGTCAATGAACTGTGTTTTGTCTCCTCTTGTGTCTATTTACATAATTGAGGGTAGCAAGTTCTGGTTTTGAATTTGACTTGGCTTCCGGGAGCTCTGACCGGCTTGACAGCGGCTTGGAAATTGCTCTGACTCGAGTTGCGGCAGGTAAACACTCAGCCACAACCTTGGCGATGCTGCTATAACTGATTATTTTTAGTACACGAGTGGTCTGTGAAAATGGTTTTAATGATCATGAGACACTTAGAATACATCCTTCAGCCACAGGGACTCTGGTCTACACCAAAGTAAAGCAAAATAACTTCATTATTAACCCGACAGTGGAGTCGGCTCTTGACTCCAAACGGGCAGCAGTATAGTGGCTCTTACTGTCACTAATCATTTTGGGAATCTGTCATATGAGCAGAGAGTGTTATTCCCTACAAGGATTCAGACAAGTGGTGGTTGTCACCTCCTTCCAGGATCCAAGAGGTCAACATGCCTGTTTTCAGCTAGAAAGTGATTAGAGGTCAAGAAAATTTGGAATTATTGCCACGGAAGGAGCCCACATGGTGCCAACAGCAGCATGATTATATCGTGTGTGGGATCGGCGAGCTCAGGTGTTGAGAAATGTGAATAGAGTAGAAATACAACTATTTTTATATAAGAGATAATTTACATTTTGTAATTTTTTTAGGTTGAGATTCATTTTTCATAAAGTTTTAATATCTAGCAAAGTAGTACACATACAGCAAAGAGAAATACGAAGGTACATGAGTGCACAGGGAGAGGCACAAGTCCCTGCACACCTCAATTCCCTCCCCAACCCTTCAACTCTTCCCGTTATGAGTTCTGGTGGTTACCACCCAAACACTCATAGCCTATTCTGGGATGTTTTCTTTCTTTTTTTAAATTAATGTATGTATTAATTTATTTTTTTTGTCTGTGTTGGGTCTTCATTGTTGCACACAGGCTTTCTCCAGTTGTGGCGAGTGGGAGCTACTCTTCATTGTGGTGCACGGACTTCTCATTGTGGTGGCTTCTCTTGTTGTGGAGCACGGGCTCTAGGCTTGTGGGCATCAGTAGTTGTGGCACTCAGGCTGAGTAGTTGTGGCTCGCAGGCTCTAGAGCGCAGGCTCAGTAGTTGTGGCACATGGGCTTAGTTGCTCCATGGCATGTGGGATCTTTCCAGACCAGGGATCAAAGCCATGTCCCCTGCATTGGCAGGCAGATTCTTAACCACTGCGCCACCAGGGAAGTCCCTCATAGCCTCTTCTGCTGTTTCATTCATCTTAAAATAATTTTCAGACAGTTTCTAGTAATCCTTTGATTTAAATTTTAAAATTTAGGTCACCTGAACCACCTCCCTCTCTTCTCTCTGGCTTCTTCCCAATTTCAGACAGTGCTTCTGTCAGTTACAGTGTAAATATGTCATGTAATTAAGTGCACATGTTTAAAATCAGATTTGTATTTCTTGTCATCTCCATTTCTACACTCACTCTCCAACCGCTGTTAACTGGACCTTTGTTAGGGGAGATAACACTTATTTTATACTCTGTACCATAATTACGTTTTGTGCACTTTGACTGTGGGTTGACTTAAGAGTTCACAACCAATCCACTTCCTTAACAAAACTACGATAAAGTAAATGTTATTTATCCAGAGCCAAGTCATGTGGTTGAGTTGTATTCTTTTCTCCAAGCCCAGTATTATGACTTTGGGCTCACAGAGCAGAATATTTCTAGGGTGAAAGGCAAGTTACATCCCTCCACTGCTCATCAGACCTCATTTTAGTTGGATTCCCATTTAAACCATGCATTTCTAGAAGGCTTTTTGCTTCTCCTGGAGTTTCTATGTGCCTTTGTTTCCTGAATCTCAATCAGGATCCACATATCCCCAAACGTGGGAGTCCCTGTCCTGACACACATCCAGAGGTCCTGACACAGGTCCAGGGACATGATGTAGGGGCTTGCAGGGCCACGGGAAAGGCAGGACATAAATTTTGGAGGACACAGTTTTACACAGAAGAGCATCAAAGGGGAATAACTAATGTAGAATGGATGCCCCTGCTGTTGAGATAGACTTGACCGCCCAGCACAGGGAGGTATGTGAGTGGAAAGAGGGACATAATATCAAAAGACCAAACTGGAACCTGATCAACATCTCTACTGGCAAACTGAGGAGAGTTGCACCCACTGGGGCAGGGGGAGAGACCTGATTTGGGTAAATTGTTAATAGGGCTGCTAAACCACAAGGAGGCATATCTGTGTGTCTTTAGATACCTGAACCAAAAGGGCCAAGTAGAGTGAGTTCCAGGCTCACTCTTCTGCCCCCTCCCACCCACTGCATCCTGGTTCAGCAGTGAGAAAACAGTAGAAATGATCTGTACATAAATACCAATGAAGAAGGAGGGAAAAAATGAAATAAAAAGCATATATCAGAAGAGAAATTAACCAAAGGAGGCTGAGTCTGAACACAGTTCCCCAGAGACTCCAAAAATAACAGACAACATCGTTGTCCACAAAGAGTTAAAGAGAAACAGGAATTCATACACGATATTAAACGGTATCAGAGAGAGACGCCAACGTGCAGTGCTTCGGATCCATGAAGATGGGAACAGAACAAATAGAACAGAAACACGTTCCCCCAAAATGTAACAAAACAAAGTTACCCTGAAATTCAGAGCTGGGTCTGCAGCTTAGAGGGCACCTCACATCCCAGGAAATCTACCTACTCTGGAAAAAGTACAGGGAATGCCCTTCTTAACCCCAGGAGCACTTCTGTTCCCTGGCTCTGTACTTGATTGTATGAGGTTTTTGAACATTTTGGGTTGGGGTTTACAAGCAGTTCTCCATCTTCCATCACCTTAACTTTCTGCTTTATAGTCTAGGAGATGTTTATCTTTTTTTTTTTTTTTTTTTTTTTTTTTTTTTTTGGCCGTGCCCCGCAGCTTGCAGGATCTTAGTTCCCCGACCAGGGATTGAAGCTGCGTCCCTCGCAGTGGAAGTGTGGAGTCTTAACCACTGGACCACCAGGGAAGTCCCTAGGAGATGTTTATCTTTTAACCTCACTAATGACTTTATTTTAACTTCAGAAATAATCCTTTTAACTACCAAGAATATTTTCTTATTCTTTGATCCTTTCCTGGCAGCCTGTCCTTGTCTTACGGATGAAGCTTCTCGAATATGTCTGAAGATAGTTTGGACTTTTGAAAATTGTCTGCTCTGAATTATCCCAATTTCCTGTGGAATGAGTTATTGTCGATTTTGGTTATTTCCCTCAGAACACTGACTTTCCTCCAAAGCCTGGTGACGGCAGGCTAGCGCTTCAGAGTGGAAACTACTCACGTCTGCTTGTGTGCATCTCCCCTGCCCCTTCCACTCCATCACAGAGGTGACCATCACTCAGAATTTTGGTGCAACCCATTCCCTTTTAAAAATACATCGGTTTATGAATATGAATATATGTTTAAATACTACAGTATGTCTTTTTGTTTTTTAAAATTTTATAAAAATGCTATCAAAATATACATTTCTTCAGGGACCTGTGCTTTTCTTCCATTAGCATCTTGTTTCCATGGCTCATCCTCGTTGTATGTAATAGTAGTTCATTTTTGGAGAGGCAGGGTCTTGTGAGTTGCTCTGCCCAAAGAAACATGAGTACAAGGGGCCTGTGTGATTCCAGTGCAGTCATTTAAGAGCCAGTGCATGATTCTCTGTACAGGCGTCCACCGCTGCTGCCACTGGGGCGGCCACAGGTCAGAGTGCCCTGGGGGGATCGGGAAGCGTGGGGACAGCGTGGGGTTCTGGAGCCAGCCTGGTGTGAGCAAGAAACAAACTGTGTGTCGAATCAATGAGATCCGGGGTTCTTTCACAAAATAACCCAGTGTGCCTTTCTTTCTTTTTACTTCCAGCTTGAAATGATTTTTGTTATGATGTGTTAATCCAATTTATTTTCTACACGGGTAACTGATAGTCATCTCCACTCACTAAACTGTCCTTTCTTCCCCCAGGGACCCAAGATGCACCCAGGATTGTGTGGTCCTTCTGCTGTGTTGTCGTTTTGTCCACTCCTCCTCCTCCACACTTATGGCAGCTCAGTACCACCGGGTCGAGGGGGCCTCCACTTTCTTTTACTCCTTCAGGAGTGTCTTGTCCAATCTTGCTGAACTCATCCAATAAGTTTCAGAAACCTAAAATCTCGTTCACAACAAAAAGCCCTTTGAGGTTTTGCTTATAATTGCATATGAAGAGAATTGACGTCTTTATGGTATGGAGTCTTCCTACTCATTGTGGGCTACAAGATATTCATTTATTTGTCTTTTTATGTCTCTAAATTATCATAATCTTTTTGAACAAAGGGATGGACATGCTTGGGCTCAGGCCACCATCTGCAATTGGAAGACCCTTTACAACAAGGTTTTACAGAGTTAGACTCAATATCCAGTCCCATAAAAGCAAAGCACAGGAAGAAGAGGGGGCGGGAAGAGGACAAGACATCAGGTCCTTGCTCTGTAGTGTCTGATGCCCAGTTGGCTGTGATGCCTGCGGTACCTCAGTCTATTCCCGCTAAACCCCTCTCAAGTACGTTAGGTTTTCCACAAAATCAAGATACAGGTGTGCTGAGCAAACCCTCAGAGCTCACACAGGGGCAAAGTGACAGAGCAGGAATTGGAGCAGGCCACTCTGACTGCAAGCCAGAACTCGCCCAATAAATTATGATGAGTTTGCTAGTTGAATTCAGAAGCTTTGCCTGACTTCCTTCAGGTTTATGAACTGACATTGTCTTGGCTGAAAATTTTCTATCACATCTATGATTATTACAAATAAAATCTGGAATAAAGTCCTGCTTAGGCCGATAAAAAGTTAGTAACTTTCCAGAAATGTATGTCCACGGGCCAGTTCGGCGGATGGTCTTTTTTTTTTTTTTTTAAATGGTTTGTGAAGTTTTTGTGCTGGAGATTTTTTTTTTTTAATTTTATTCATTTATTTATTTATTTATGGCTGTGTTGGGTCTTCGTTTCTGTGCGAGGGCTTTCTCCAGTTGCGGCAAGCGGGGGCCACTCTTCATCACGGTGTGCGGGCCTCTCACTGTCGCGGCCTCTCCTGTTGCGGAGCACAAGCTCCAGATGCACAGGCTCAGTAATTGTGGCTCACGGGCCCAGTTGCTCTGCGGCATGTGGGATCTTCCCAGACCAGGGCTCGAACCCATGTCCCTGCATTGTCAGGCAGACTCCCAACCAGTGCGCCACCAGGGAAGCCCCGGCGGATGGTCTTTACATCAGCAGAGGCTGACGAACTCACCTCGTGGAGAAATGAGACCCCGGCAGTGCTGTCAGTTCTCAAAAGCCCTCAAGGAGAGTGTAGCTGCCGCAGTGTCATGAGAATGGACCTCACCTTCCCTCGGTCTCTGTAGTCAGATCGTTCTCCCATAACTGAGGGAGAGATTTATCAGTGGCAGAAATAAATTGCATTATATTCCAGCTGTCTTTGCAGTCCTGTACTTTCTGTCTGTGTAATAACCTGCTATGATTATGTATGAACTTCTAAGTGGGAACAGAGGAGACTTAATTCCATTAAATTTCCCTAGAGATGGGTAGTCTGAAGCTGTAGTGTTTGGAGCATTATTTTGTGGAGTTGTTGACGACGCCTTGATGAGATTTTCGTTTTATGTATCCAGCCCAGGCTCCCCACACTCAACAAATATGAAAAGCAATAACACAAAGAACTTTTTTCCTTCTGAACGTATAAAAGGCCCCTGATTTTCCTACTTCTGCTCTAGGAGAGATGATCTCAGCCCTGTTAAAATTTAGTTCTAACGTAATTTCTTTCCCTCCTTTCCACAGACCAAAGTTTTTCTACCGATGCAGAAGTTCTACTGACCACAGACACAGCTTGTAAATGGTCTCAAGTCACGTGGTTTTGCAAAGGGTGTGAAGACGGGCAGATGCTGTACAGGACTGAGAGACAAGACAAGGGCTGTGGTCTAATCATACAAACTCATGTGTTGTTAGGGTGCATAACGGAGACCCTCTTAAGGATCTAAACATTCAGCGGATTCGTTCTGTCGACCTGAGACACCATCCCGGATGCAGCAGGCAAGAAGCACGTGGGACTGGTGGGAGCAAGAGGTCACCCATCGCCTCTACCTGGCGTCCTTGGCCACCCCCGCCCATCTCTACATGTCTGCTTTACTTCTCTCTGCAGACTGCCCCCTCCACGGGCCAGTGCTTTCCTGTGACCCCAGTGTCCACAGCCCGAGTCAAGTGAGTGTTTGGCTTAGCTCTGCACAAACAATGGCACCTCTGTCCCCTCTCGCACCTCACAGGGGTGCTCACCTGGCTGAGCTGGAGACACGTCCACCCCCAATCCCATCAGCAGTGGCCGAGGAGTGGGTGTCACGAGGAGACAGGATGGTTTCTTTCTGACCACAGCCTACCACGGCAGAGGAGGGGGGAGTTAGAGATGAGTGCTGGGGGAAGAATAGTGTCTCTACAGATGCCCGTGTCCTAATCCTGCACCTGTGAATATGTCACCTTCCATGGCAGAGAGACCTTGCAGGCGTGGTTAAGTTAAGGGTCTTGATATGGGAGGTGACTCTGGACTATGCAGATGGCCTGACGTCATCACAAGCTCCTTATAGGAGGGTGGGAACGTCAGAGGCAGATGTGACAACAGAAGCAGAGGTTGGGGTGATGTAGCCATGAGCCAAGGAATGCGGGCGCCTCTGGAAGCTGGAAAAGGCAAGGACCAAGTCCTCTCCTGGAGCCTCCAGAGGGAACCAGCCTGGCCGGCACCTCGATGCTGCCCAGCGAGACCCATGCCAGACTCCTGACCTCTAGAACTGTACGTTAATTCATTTTTGTTGTTTTAAACTACTAAGTCTGTGCTAATCTGTTACAGCAGCTACAGGAAATAACACAGGGCAGACATTACTAGAATCTCTAGTTGTAACCTAGCTGGAGTGTACAATCTGTATCCTTCGATTTTTATGCTTCATTTAGGTTTTTCAACAGTATTTTATCCAAAGTGTGTATGTGTGAGAAAGGGAGAGGGAGGGAGAAACATAAGGGTCAAAGAGACTTTATTTTTACTTAGAAATAATTCTGGGTCTGGTGATATCTGGGTTGTCCCCTGTTTTGAAGAGTGTGTGAGAAAAGCTCTACAGATATTAAATAAAAGTGACCGGCATTCCCCCAGCCTGCCCCATTTCCATGTCCTCACCTTACCTGTGGGTCACTGTGATGGCTTAGCAATGGAAACCCTTCTTCCAGTTCCTGTTCTGTGTTGTGAAAATGTCCGAGTCCCTGAAATCAGTCTCTGGCCCCATTTCTATGGCCCCCGGGGTTGAGGATTTGGAGGCCCCTGGAAGGCATTGGGAGCACCCCCTCTGGGTGTAGATCCCTGACAGCTCGAGGTGGGCACTGACCAGGGCCAGCATATGTCCTTCACCTGTGAATGAGGAGACCCTCAGAGCCAAGGAAGGGGATCCAGTTCCATTTGGGAGCAGGACTTGCACTGGCTGCAGGACTTGCACTGGCTGCTGTTTTATGAACTGAATCCACGAGCTGACTTTTCAAAGTAAGCAGATTCTTTCTGACTTTTTAAATTTTTTGGTCTTGAGATGGTGGGATTTTCGCTCAGCCACAGAAAATACAGGAAGTTTACCTGAAGCCCCAGAAACCCTTACAGATGCCGTTTTTAGCGTTAACGGAGGAGCCCTGTTTCTAGGACATCGATCTCTGCCTGACGTGGCTTCACGTCTCTTCTGTGTCCATCATGTGATAGAATCAAGGTGCTTCTGTTTTTTCCCAATGTATGGTCCTGAGAAGAACAGGGTGACACCCGGGTGCCTTGGGGAGATCTGGGGTACCGTGGCAGCTGAGGTCTCCGTGTGAAAGGTCCTCTTTTACTCTCACTTCTCAAAATGTGAAGCAGTGGCCAGAGCAAGGACATCGAGGGTCTTTGCAGAGGTAAGAAGGTGCCTGGATCTCATGACTGATGCTGCTGTACTTTACGCTCAGAAGTGTTCCTCAGGCCCTTACTCAGGGCGGGGTAGCTTTTGGTTCAGAGATGGAGCTAAGAGGCTCATTTATCCCCGTTCTTAGAGCCCAAGCCAGAAGCTGCAGGCAAAGGGATGCGCCAACAGAGCACAGAGTGTGCAGAGGACAGAAGCGCCAGAAACTGCTCTGAGGACCCAAACGCGCAGTAATAAAGGGCCTCTGAGTGTGAGATGCAGTGTCGCCTCCTGCCCATCATATGTGCTGTGTGACGGCCCTGAATAACACCTGCTGCTGGATGTGTTAGGAAAACACTGATTGTACTCAGAGACCCTCAGTTGAGTAGGCAGATAACAGACTTACATATTTTAGAAAGAGTTTTGGACAAATGTTTAAATGCAATTTTGGCATTAAAATAAGTTTATATAATCTAGAATATTTAATTCCTTGCTGATGTTGAATGTAATTTTTCTTCCTTCAGTTTCATTATTAAAACAACAAAAACTGGGCTGAAGACACCAGGTTTTCATCCTTCGTCCAACTGTGGTTGAAGTGAGCTCCTTGGAGGGTGGGCCTGGGATGCTGGACTTGCCCCAACGCTGAGGACATAGGTCCAGGGGCGGCCGTGAGGGGGGAGAGTGATGGTTCTCTAGTCGAGCACAGTGGCTCAGTGGCCGTGTCCCCCCAGATCTCCTGATCCCTCTGACCTGTTCCTGTGCCCCTTGCGCGGCCTGGCCTCTGACAGCTGCACCCACAGCTTCCTTCCAGGATGGCCAGCGGGTGACAGCATCCCCAGGGTGCAGGGTGGAAGCGCCTTGGGGTTCACTCCCCGTGTGGCAGTGGCCCTGCCTGGTTGTGCGGAAGTGTGACATCCCAGCCCCTTTCCCCAGGAGAGGATTGGTGCTCAGAGCTCCCTGGGGGTCAGGCTGAGCCTGAGACTCGGCCCAGCCTTGCGAGCAGCACACTCCTGCCTCCATCCTGCTCCGCCCACCCCCCCTCAATTCTCAGGGCTCTTCCCTAATAAATACATCACGTCAGACACTAACAAATCACTGCTCAGTGTCTGCTCCGGGGGAACCTGACCTCAGACAGGAGGGGAGCAGACAATTAACTGCAGGAGTGGAATCCCCATTTTTACTCAAAACACAGGGTCATCTTTTCTGCTTCACTTTAACTAAGCCAACCTCCCAAAGAACAGTCTTAATCCCAGCGTCCTGTCTCTTTTCCATGAAGCCTTGGATGCAGCATCTGGTAGAGGGTACGGAGGCCAGGAGCCTTGCCGCTCTGCTGTGTCTGAAACCATCTGCAGGTCTGGACCAGACGCAGATTCACACGGCAGGCATCCTGACTCCAGGGTCACGATAAAACCGATAGGTGTGCAAGCCTGATATTTAGTTTGAGAATTCTAGTGTCTCTGAACTTGTCTGATCAGGTAACCCTACAGATAACAGTAGTAAATATGTGCGTGTGTGTTTATATATGTATTTACATGTCATGTGCATGTGTGTATATGTACATTTTACTAATATCTACTTTTAAAACACGCAGGAATAGGTGATGAATACGACATGAAGGACATTTTAAACATTTTTTTACCAGCAATACAAAATCTTTTAGTAATGATGATAATATTTTAGCGAGAGAGGATCAAGTATGCTTCGAAAATTTTGAAAAAAATGTTTTCACCTTCTGTAATATAGCAGTTTGAGAGTATATTTTATATTGATTTATTTTGATATTTGGTTTCAAAGGCTGTCAGAGCAGACAAAACTATCTTACACGTATAAAATTTTGCTTACGCACTCTAAATCCTAAAATTCATTTTTGGTCCCACCTACCTATTATGTAAAGGTGTTTATTTTGCTGTAAATTTCCCTCTTCCATATTGATTCTAAAGAATGACTTCATAACCCACAGAGTCTTTTCATTTGGAAGATTTTTTTTTTAATTTAAATAATGTGCAGATAAGAGTGACATTGAAGTGATACACTTCCATCGTTCTTCATAATATAATGATGTGACAATGAATTATTTTCAAATATTCACTTCACAGTACCTCTCTGTACGGTGAGTTCTCTTGAAGAGACTTATTTACAAAATGGAAATAGATTCACAGACTTGGAGAATGAACTTATGGTTACCAGAGGGAAGGGTGGGGAGAAGGGATAGATTGGGAGTTTGGGATTGACATGTACACACTGCTATATTTAAAATAAATAATCAACAAGGACCTACTGTGTAGCACAGGGAACTCGGCTCAATACTCTGTAATAACCTAATGGGAAAAGAATTTGAAAAAGAATAGATACATATGTATGTATAACTGAATCACTTGGCTGCACACATGAAACTAACACAACATGGTTAATCAACTCTACTACAATATAAAATAAAAATTAAACAAAAAAAAAAAGTAAGTAGCTTCTTTCTGACTCATATTCAGATCACTGCCTTCACCTGGAAGGGGTGGGTGGCGTATGTTGAATCTGCCCGGAGCCCACGGCTGAGAGCCAGCTGGGCATCGAGCTGGCTGTGCTGTTCTTTTCGACGACAGAAGCCCATCAGTGCCAGGCACTTGTGGGACGGGCAGGCTTCAACTGTCCCAGGTGCTGGGGGGATGGATGGACCACAAGCCCTCTGAGGGGGTTGGCGTGCCCCCCTCGCATCTTGAGCTGGGGAGAGGAGGCTTTGGATGGATGAGAGACTGTAGTTTTGAGCTGGCTTGGGCTGGACTTTTTTGTACCTAAAAATGAGTCTGAGGCAGTAACTGAAAATAACAGGGAAACCATGGAAACTTCTTGAATTTTAGTCTGGGAGTAAGAAAAGGAATCTGATGAAGCATGCTCGAAGGTGGAAGTTAGAGGAAAGTAAAGCAGTTTCCTACTGGGTCCCCACAGCTTTCACCTCTTAACTAAACCATTCATAATCCTCAGTTTCGTTAAACATTTATTTATGTCAAGAGGTTTTTCTCCAAAATTATCCTCCATGACAACACCCCAGTGATTCAGATCCCACAGTTTGAACACTAGACCCTTAGGAACACTGTCTCGGAAGTTCTGGAAAAACCAAGAACCCTGCAAAATATTCCATCAGGAGCTCAGCAGCCGTCTGGTCCTGCTGCCATCCACGCGTCATCCTCGGCCCCGTCGTGAGATGTGTGTATTTCACAGACCGTTTGGGGCTGTCTCTCACATGACTCTACCCTGCACCCTCCACCCCAGCTCCTGGAAGGTGCTCCCCTCCCGTCAGGATGGCAGCACGAGCACCAGTTCTCTGTCCCAGCCCTTGTGGGTGCATGTCCTTCACAGACCCACAAACATGGAACCAAATGGATTTCTCACATCACTTTTATAGGCTCTGTTTTCCCACTGAAATCGGTGCTTTGTTTGCCCTCTGTTTCTAACTTAGCCTGAGGATTTTAGGTTTTATTTTGGAACAGATTTCCAAGCAATTTAAACATTTACACACGGTAGCTTCTCTCTCTGAAGCGCTGTAAACACTGAGCAGATTGGGAAATAAAACAACTCAATACCTCAAGGCAACGATCCCAATAATGCGGGACCGGCAGACGTGCACTTCGTGTTGGAACCACGCTGGGGACCCCTACAACCTGCGATCCCTGGTGTTGGGCAGCAGCTCAAGATTTGTGTGGGGCTAGAGCTACACTTGCTAGGGCCCTGGATGCTGCTCTAGGGCTATACTCACGGATGCCCTTCGTAATCTAATCTCGAGGAGTCTCTGGATTGACTTGATTCTGCCAGTTTCAGCTCCATTTAAAAGTGGCTTCTCCAGTACCGTTGCCTCCTTCCCCCCCGCCCACCTCCCGCCCCCGCCTCTGACGGCCCCATTGCTACTTGCATCGTCACTGTCACTGTGATTGGAAAGTGAGAGGTTGGTCGACCCTTTTCCTTGAAAGGAATCTCCTCCCAGGTGTAACCACTTACTGACGACATCAAGCATTTCCTCCAGCGTCGTTCACCCAGGGATACTCCTGTTCCCTGGGCTGTCATGGATGGACACGCACAGACATGCAAACACAAGCACACGCACACGCACGCACACACACACACACGCACACTCTTTGTTGACTTTAGGGTGTTGAGGAGAGAGGAGTTTTGAGCAAAGGCACGTTCTGAGATTTCAATCCAAACCCTTCTCATCTTCTGTAAACCCTTCCTGAAACCCTCCTGAATGTCGTACTCTCCACCCTGGATGATGACACCCAGGCGTCACTGTCCAAGGCCCACGGGTCACCTCCGGCTGGGTACCCGAGGGGACCATTGTATCAGTCCCGGGGTCCTGCCCCCACACGCCCCTCAGCTCTGGGCAGTGCCGCAGGGGCTCTGTAACATCCACCAGGGACCTCGGGATGGAGAAAACTTCCCCGTAGACAGTCAATTCTTTGTACGGTCTGCTGCCCTCCTCTCTGTTTCCACGGATGCTCTAGAGCAGATGCCTCTGATGTCTAGTGGGAGGTAACCTGTGCAGCACTGGTTACATGTGGTGCCTTGTTTAACCATCAAAATAACCCTGTAAAGTGTGTGTGACTCTCAGATGAGAACGTGAAGGCTTCAACTTGCCCAAAGTCACAGCTGGTGAGGAGCTGAGTCAGGTCCCCGAGCCAGAGCAGCTTGGCCCCATTACCTTTGCCAACCCAGGTTTTTCTGGTGTTTTCCTTCCTTGACCCTATACCTGGCTGTTAATAGGTGGTGTCCTATTAAACAACAGATATTAGCCAGATGAAAATGCAGCCAACAGAACACTGTTTTCATAGAGCCTGTTAAAGCCTGGCTGATGGATGCTCTGTGAACTCCAGCTAGGTTTCCAAAACATTGTCCTATGCACCAGGGAAATACCATAGGTGCCACCCGGACGGATTCCCTGTCTCAGACTCTCTTGGTGGCCCCCCCAACCCATCTGCCTCTGGCACTCGCTGTTCCCATCCCACCACTATTGTCCTGAGGGCAGGTGCAGGCCACCTGGCCCCGGTGGGGATGGGCCAGCATGGCAAGGAGCCAGTGCCCCTGGAAGCAGCCCTCAGCCCGCAGCTTAACAGATAAAGATGTCACTTCTCCTGACCTTCAGCTGGGGTGACGTGGAAGTCCACACTGTCTCCCAGGGCCCCACTCTGTGTGGACATGTCTCATCCTGACTCCTTGCTTCACCCGTAAGTGCCTCCAGGCTCACTGCCTGCACTCATGTCTGTCAGCACCTGCTCACAGCCCCGGCCTGGGGCAGCAGTTCCCGACAGGACAGGACCCCACCGAGTTCAGGCGGAAGGGATGGAGCACATGGGCTTTATGCATCCGTGTGGGCAGCCGTGGGTCAACTTCAAGTCCCTGACAGAACAGGTTGTGTGCCATTCAGTGACGAGAAATGGTCTGGGGTGTGGAGGGACCTGCGTGAATTTCATGGGAAACAGAGTGTCCACCGGAGTGGACAAGAGGGTCCAGGTCTTTCTTAAACAGAGAGAATTTCTTTCTCAATCCCTCCCTCTCCCTCCTCTCTGTCTCTGTCTCTCTCTCTCTCTGTCTCTGCCTCTGTCTCTCTTTCTGTCTCTGTCTCTCTGTCTTTCTGTCTCCCCATCATTGTCTGTCTCTCCATCTCTCTCCCTGTTGGCTGAGGCAGGATTCATGAGTTCACTTATATGCCGTTTTTCTTGCATGGACTATCATGCATTTACATTCTATATTTTCCTCTCCCCTGAAATGAGCGATATTAGATTACAGTGATGATAGTGTCTTTCTTAAAAAGGGAGACAGATTAGATGATTTCCGCGTGAGCAGAGGCCGCTGTCAGCGGCTGCTTTCCTCTCTCCCTGGCGCATGTCCCCTGTCCTCTCGAGCCGTGTGCGATGACGTGGTACTGAGGTTGCTCAAGCAAGAATTTGGTGACCCTTAAAAAACCCAGAGAAGCTAATCCTAGTTTGCTAAACTCTACTAATCTAGACACGTGATTTTGGCACGATTTGGTATCTGGCACGTTGAGTTCCATTGTCCCTCGAATGGACAGCACTATAATCACATTCGATGCAGGTCCGTGAAGCCTGGTTATTCTGCGTGTTCCTAGAGGTTTTATTTCACATTTATGAATCCTCAATCTGGATCAAATTCATTCTGAGGTTGAAATATTTTAATTATTTAGAAAGTCTGTGTAATTCATGAGTTATCCAAACAATGCTTACCAATGGGCATTATACAAACAGGAAGTTATAAAGTCAGTTCTTTAAGATCTTTTGGCAAAAGGAGAAATTACAACCAAAGAAAACATCTAGTGATAAAACAGAACTGCTTGGTACAACGTCAAAAAATTCAGGGATGGAACTGCCACCTCGTCCCTCACGAGAATGTGGCCTTGAGAAAATCATGCCACGTTTCTGGTGAAAAGAGGAGATTGGAAAATTCTCAGCCCAGCTCAACTGTAAACTCATGTTTATCAAAGCTCTTTAAACTCAACCGAGCCTCTTTGGGAAATCCTCAAGATCTTCCTTCCTTCTTTCATGGCATTTAAAATCCCCCAATAAAGAGAACATTGCTTCCCATGAAGTACAGGGTCTGTGTGCTTGGCCAGGACCATGTGAGACCCAGGAGGCTGCTGCCCCCACATCTGGACACTGCCAAGGCACAGGGGCTGATTCTGACTCACTCTTGTTTCTGGAGGATGTTGGCCCTGGTCCCGTTGCCATGGCAAGGCAGGAGGGGTGCTGGCCTTGGTACTGAACACAACAGGACGTGTGTCAGGGGTTGGACATATGTGTTCCCAACTTTGCCTTTCTGTTTTGAGCCTCCTTTGGGGGCTGGTTTGAAAAAGAACGAGTGCTATAGAACCTTTGGTTCTAGCAAGTGCCAAGAGTGATCTTTTCCCCTTGGAGACAGTGGGCATCGAGCAGGAAGGGCTGTGACAGGTCACTTGCTCCTTCTGGCCTGGAAACCCCTCACTTGGGTCTGGGCCCCAGAGCCTCAGCTTCGAGGACAACAGGGCATCTTTAGGAGGAAAGTCCTCATCCTTCCCACCTCTGACAGATGGAAGAGAGGAGGGCTCTGGGGATTTTTGCTCTGGGCAGGGCCATGCATCACTCAGAGCAGTGTTAAAACAGCACTTTGAGTCCCACTCCGTCGTGGGTCGACTCAGCTAAGCAATTGGGGTCTGGCAGATAGAGACGCTTCTCACCTTCAGAATGAGGTGATGTTTCTCATCTTTCTCCCAAGAACATACCCTCCACGTCGTTTCACCAGCATCTTGCACGGCATCCCTGCAAGACGTCACCTGTGGGGTCCTGACCTCTGCACAAGCTGGAACAGAGGGCGGGGCTCTGGACTGCAGGAAGAGCTCTGTGGTTTTTAAGGTGAAACACATCATGCTGGGGCTGTGTTCTTCTTGTGGAAAATGAAGAACCCAACTGAAACTCTTCCAAGCCATGTTTCTCTCAACTCTGCACGGCAGTTTTGGGAAACTCCTCTACGCAATGCTGCAAATATTTTAATCTGGCAAATTCATCATATGAACAAATGAGAAGTTAATTCCTAAGCATAGAGTGTGCCTGAAATAGTTAGGATTAGGAAATACTTCAAAGCAGCCATTCCAGTCCCTTATACTGGCCAAAAAAATTCTCAATGTTTTAAAATCCTCCAGGTGGCCTTGTTTTGAACCATGAGGCTTTCTGGTGAAATGCCAGGATGCGTTAGTTGTAAAATGTATTCAAAGTAACTAAAGAAATTGCCTTTCTACGTTATTATTGATTATAAAGTAAATTTTGAGGGTCATGTTTCAAAATCATTGATTTTAGTTTTAGTACAATTGATCTGAGGTCATTCTCTCTGACAGCATTAGAAAGAAAAGTAAGTGGCTGATTAATATCACTCTTTATGACAATAAAACTTCTCAACAAAGGAGACTCACTTGTCTATTTTCCCCTGTAGAATACACATGGCCATGTCATTTAATGGGAGCATCAAACACTTAAGGTATGTTTGGAAAATGTACATATGTATATACATTATATATGTATATATACATATGAGAATATATATATGAGAAGAGACAAAAGACATCTGTCTTAGATCATTTCAATCCTTTATCTGCTAATCTTGGAGTCAGTTTCTCTGACAGTTTCTCCGACAGTTTCTCCAGACAAACTCCTGCTTCCTTGACCCTCCCCCCATTCCCCAGCCAAGACCCCACCCCAGCTTCTCCCAGCACCCTCCTCCTGGGATGTGCAGGCTCTCCGTGGCCTTGGTCTCTGGAGCCGCAACAGGTAATAAACATGACTCTGACTCCAGGTGTGTCTTGGTGGTCTTTGGTTGGGGGTGTGGACAGTGTCAGCCTGCAGTGACACTTTGGGGCTCTGGGAGAGAGTGGTGGCTATTTCAGGAGATGGGCCTGGGTGTGGTGATGGGGGTCAGTGGGAGAGGGGACTGCAGGAGCTCAGTGGGGAGGCGTGACGTGGCTGATTGGTAATACCTGCCATGGGGCAGGGGGCACCCACATCATCCCTTCCTTATGCTGTCACATCTCCAAATGCTCCCCTGACTAATGAGAGTTCAATAATTATTTACTGAGTGAACAAGCCGTCGAAGAAAAGAGTTGGTCATGTATCCGAGGGGTAATATTTGCTGATTTAATAGAGCAAGTGTGTCTCCTAGTCTGGCCTGGAAACCCTACCTCCAATGCGTCTCCACTGACTGGATCGCTGTCAGGAGCTCCTGATATTTCTAGAGCTCCTCAGGACCTCTGTTTAAGGCCATTGCGGCACCATGATGAGTAATTTCCCAAGGGAATCCCACTGGGCAATAAAACCACATTCCACGTCTACAGGGAGATGTGTCATCTTCTGCAAGTTCTCATAAACCACGAGAAGAATTAAAGTACCATCCCCGTCTCTTAGTGAGGGAAAATCATTCTGGAAAAAATCCCCTGGGTTTTTTTCTTATTACTTTTCTAGAGCTTTAGATCAAAATTTCTATTACTTTATGTGTTGTTCAAGTTGTGATGAAATCTATTGCTGGGAGGATGTGGGGGAAGGGAACCTCCTCTACACCTGGTGGAAACAAGATTGTTAAGTTGTTTTTGGTGTCTTTTAACTTATAAAAAATTAATGTCCCTGAAACTGCACCTCTGAGAATCCACACCATAGAAATGATGCTACCAGGTTATGGAGATGTTTTAGGTTTAAGGATGTATTATTGTGGCTTTGTGTTTAGTGATAAAAATTGGAAATGAAACAATATTCTCAATATTGGGGTCATAACAGAATGAATTATGCTTTATCACATTGCAAAATTATGAAGTTGTGAAAATAAAACAAAAAACATAGAGCAGTTCTGTCCACACAGAGGGGTCTCCATGACGTATTATTGAGAGAGGGACCAAAATGCAAAGCAGCAGGTATCAGGTGACAGCTGAGGACCAAGCCTCTCTACGTGGACAACCACAGATGCGGGGACACAGCTGCATAGTTTGTGTGACTTTGTAAGTGTGTGTCTGCAGTGAGCATGTGAGCATGGGGAAATTTACAAGAGCCATGTGGAATTGGGGTGTGGTTGTGAATAAGGGGGAGAAAAAAAGGGATGCAGACTAAAAGGGAAAAATAAACACAAAAGATTGCACTTTAGAAACCTAGCATGTATGACATGATCCACTTCAATAAAATAATTATGTAGAAATGGTGACCTCTAGAGCCACTCTCTCTGTGTGCCCATGACACACTGTCAGGTGAGAGAAAGTAGTTACATGATAGTGTATAAACTACGACCTATTTGGTTTAAAAAAATGGACACCTCAAATAGCTAAAAAAAAAAAAAAATCTTTAAAAAGAACAAAGTTGGAAGTCTCACACTTCTTGATTTCAAAACTTCCTGTAAAATTGCAAAGATCAAAACTGTGTATTACTGGCATAAAGACAGACACGTTGACCTGGAATGGAGAAACAAAACCTCACAGGTATGGTCAAATAACTTTTGACAAGGATGTGAAGACCATTCAATTGGGAAGAATAGTCTTTTCAACCAATTGTGCTGGGAAAACTGGATATCCAAGTTCAAAAGAATGAAATTGGACCATTGCCTTACACCATGTATAAAATTAACTCAAAGACCTAAATGTAAGAGCTAAAACTATAAAACTCTTAGAAGAAGCATAGGAAAAAAGCTTCATGACATTGGATTTGACCGTGATTTCTTGGATATGACTGCAAAAGCACAGGCAACAAGAGAAAACAAATAAATTGGACTTCATCATAATTAAGAACTTTTATGCATCAAAGGACACTATAAGAGATTAAAAAAACAATCCACAGAATGGGAGGAAATATTTGCAAATATAATATATCTAATAAAGGATTAATATATCCAGAATATATAGAGAACTCAAAAAGAGAAAACCAAACAACCCAATTAAAAATGGTCGAAGGATTTGAGTAGATATTTCTCCAAGGAATATGTATAAATGACCAATAAGCATATGAAAAGATGTTCAACATTGCTATTCATTAGGAAAATGCAAGTTAAAAGCACAGTGAAATACTACTTCATCAGAACTGCCATTATTTTAAAAATCAGAAAATAAATAGTAAGTGTTAGCAAGGATGTGGAGAAATTCGAACTCTTGTGCACTATTGGTAGGACTGTTAAATGGTGTAGCTGCTGTGGAAAACAGTATGGCCATTCCTCAAAAAATTAAACATAGAGTTGCCACATGATCCAGGAATGCCATTCTGGGAATATACCCAAAAGAAATGAAAGTAAGGACTTGCACAGATTATGTGTACACCACTGTTCATAGCAGCATTATTCCCAGTAGCCAAAAGATGGTAACAACTCAAAATGTCCATCAACAAGTGAATGGATAAACAGAATGGGGTGTATGCATACAACGGAATATTATGATGCCTTAATAAAGAAGGGAATTCTGACACATGCTACAACATGGATGAACCTTGATGATATTATGCTGCGTGAAATAAGCCAGTCCCAAAGGGACAAATACTGTGTGATTCCACCAACATGAAGGACCTAGAGAAATCAAATCCATAGAGACAGAAAGTAGAGTAGAAGCTCCAGAGGCTGGGGGAGGGGACGGGAAGTTAGTGTTTAGTGGGACCATGGTTTCAGTTTGGGAAGATGAAAAAGTTTTGGAGATTGATGGCGGTGATGATTGCCCAATAATATGAATGTACTTAATTCTATTGAAATGTATATTTAAAAAGGATTAAAATGGTAACTTTTATGTTATTTTACCACAGTAAAAAACTAGACAAGAGAGGGGCATCAAAAGTGCCAGAGCCTCCAAAGATAGACCTTATCATAACTAACTTTTAGATAAAATGAGGGGAAAGCTTACGGTTCATGAATTACAGAGCAGCATACAGGCCATGTGTATTGTGGATCCACTGAGTAGAACCAAGCTTCTGTACTCCAAGCAGAGGAAGCTGGGCCAGGCCTGGCCATGGAGGCAGAGTCAAGAGCAGGGGATAAGGTTGACTCAGGGTATCAGGTGGATTTATGTGGATTGAGATAACAGGGGAAATAATTTAAGTAATAACAGTGCAGCAAGTGGTCAGATTCTGCCTGGCTCCTCTCCAATGCTCTGGATGGGGGCAGTTACTTAACCTTTCTGAGACTGCTTTCTTCATTTACAAACTGAGATGTTACCAATGATTATGAACAAAATAAGAGTAAGCCCATGTCTGCATACCTCTCAGGGATGGGGTGATACCCAAACGTGGCAGGAGTGTTTTAAAAAGCTACCCTGTGGCATGTAACTGAAAGCAAACCCCTACTTTTTCTTGCTTTGGGGTCCTGGCAGTTGAGAGAAATGGACCTCTTGCCTTTCTGCAGTTTGTTAGAAACAGATACACAAACTGGACCCCAAGGGGAATCATGTCAGTGTGTTGCTGGCTTCCCTGGGGTGTGATGCAGCAAGGGAACCTTAAATTTTGATAAAGTAATCAATCCAGTTTAGGGTCCAAATCAAGAGTGTCTTTATCACTGCTCACTCTTCCCAAGGGTGGTGATGTTCTGACCTCAAATCACAGTAGTGTCATCAAACCAAACTTGGGTCCACTCGTCCCACAGGCAGCAAAGCCCATCAACTGACGCTGAGTTATGGTGAAGGAAAGCACAGCATTTATTGCACGGCCAAGTGAGGAGAACGGGCAGCTCATGCTCAAAAGATCCAAATTCCCCAATGGCTTTCAGAGAAGAGTTTTTAAAGACAGTGTGAGGGAGAGTGTCACAGGGTGTGTGATCAGCTCATGCACATCCTTCTAATTGGTTGGGGGGGAGGTACAGGGTGATGTTTAGGGAATCTCAACCATCAACTTTCTGATTCTAATAGGTCTGGGGTCTACATGCTGGTGGTCAGCACGGAGTTAACTTCTTCCACCTGGTGGGGGTTTCAGTATCTGCAGAACAGCTCAAGGTTATGGCTCAGAATAGTATCTATAGCCCTTGAGGAGGAACTAAAAGTCCTTGACTTTGTTTAATGGACTTGTTTAAAGTCCTTGACTTTGTTAATTATTTTGTCTTGCTTGACTGTTTTTGAATTTTGTTTTTGAATTTTCTCGCTTGTCTGATTAATTTGCTTTTTGGAACTCAGTGAAGACTTAGGACCCTAAAGCTTTTCTACAAACAAGAGATGGGGGACACAGGGGTGGAGGCAGGTGCCAATGGACCGGCACTTACGACAATGGAGTCTCCAATGACTGTCGCATTGCCATGTCCCCTGAGATTAGGAGTTAGGAGAAAGCTAACGCTATTGAATTCTTTCCTCTCTAAACTAATCTGCCCACTTCCAGAGCAGCAAGGAGGGGCTGCCCACCTCCTCTCCTGTGTGGACAATTTGACTTACAGCTCTTGGCATCTGGACTTTCCGTGATTCTCTTCTTGAACTGTGTTTCTCTCTCTCTGCCCATGTTAACCTCAAGAGATACTTTTCCCACTGCAGCCCAGCCTGGTGTGTGTATATGTGTGCGTGGTTCCAGTTCAAGCTTTCCACCCTCTGGTTGTAGCACTTATGGGCCAGGCACAGCTCTAAATGCCCGCAATGCATTGTCCCACTTACTTATCTCAAGGCAGAGGCTCTTGATGTCCTTTATGGCAGGTAAGGAAACTGAAGCACAGAGAGGTTAGGGAAGTGCTTGAGGTGTCACAGCTGGTCAGTGGTAAATCAGAACTCAAGTTTGGGGGGTGGAGTGGGGCCCACACTCTCGATCCATCTCCAGTGCTTCTCAGCCTCTGGTGCACGTCCCCTGAGGATTGGATTTGCGTTTCTCTAATTCTTAAACAGGTGGATGGAGCCGCTGCTGGTGTGGGAACGATGTGATTAAAAAGACATCTTTGGGGACACGCTGGGCCCCCACATGCACCTATGAACCTGCAAGCCTCCAAAGAAAGCCCATGCCTCTGTATGTGGTCTTCACCTCCCGGAGCTTGAGAGCTACTGGCTTAAGGAAAGAGGTGTTAAAAGGAGTCGATCACTGGACACATGTTAAAAATGGCGAGGAAGGCTTTATTCCAACCATTGCAATAGGGGGAGACTGAAGGTCAGAGATAGCTGGAGACTTATAGCCAATGAGCAGAGGGAAGGTGTCAGTGGATGGAAAATTACTAAGAGGATCTTGATTAGATATCAGAGTTGGGGAGAGAAGCCATAAGCTGCCTTCACAGGATTCTTTGATGAAACTGGATTCATCAGGCCAAGGGCAGGATGGCAGGCCAAGGTGGAGACCTGGCCGAGAAAAAGGCTCTGAGGGGCCAGACCTAAGCTGGTCAGAGAGAGAGCCTTTGTCAGAGGAGAGGAAGACAAGGAGGCTTACACCCCCAGATGCAGCATATTTCCTGATAAATGGGGTCTTCACCAACAATTTTCAATCCTGGGTTCAGGAAACAGAGGCTATGCTAATTTCTCTAAGGGAGTATTATACACATGTTAGGTCAAGATTAATTTTGATTTGCTCTGCAATAAAAAAAAAAAAAAAAAAAAAAAAAAACTACATTTGTCCAGAGAAATCTTTTGAGACTGATGGCAGGGGTAGTTCAATCAACCAAATAACAGGTTATTAAAACTCCAAGAAAAGTTTGCAACGGCCAGCAAGCGCAGGACTCAAATCTGCACGGAGGCATCAGACCCCAGCGAAGACCACACCCTTTGAGCTGCTGTATCAGATGGGTTTTCGTCGCTGGCCTTTCCAGTGCAGCTCAAGCTGTGCCTCGTCGAGAATGTTCTGAACAGTAGGAGGAAATCACCTTATGAAAGTGCTAGAAACAACCGAGTTGGCCGTGAGGACTGCAGCTTTGGGAAACAGCTGGCTCTCAGGACGCCGGGTGAGAAAACAGGGCAGCATCCAAATCAAGAGAAACGACAGGTCATGATGTACTTGTTGTGGAGGTTTGCCCTCGGGGGAGAAGAGTGAGCCTCAGGACAGCTCCTGGCAAACTAGGTGACAGTTGTGCTGGAAAGAAGAGAGAGACTTGCGGTCACAGCAGGTCACAGCATCACTGAGACCTCCCCGAGTTACGCCAACAGCGGACCTGATGGGGGAGACCAAGCGTTCTACCCCACCCTCTCCCCACTGACTTTGCTGCAGATGGGGTTTGCAGGTGGGCAGACTCTGGGATGGACCCTTAGGGTCAACCGCTATGGAAAGGCTGGAAGAGAGACCAACTGGGCAGGGGAGAGGTGCAGCTGTGATGCAGGCTGACCCTACGGGGGCCCCGGAGCCAGAAAGGCCCTTCAAGGTTGTGCGGAGTCGGGGCTGAGTGGCCAGGCCCTCATCATTGGCTGTGGCCCCGGGCAGGCCGGACCCTCCCTGAAGGGCGGCCCCCGAAGGCTGTCTGCAGCCAGCGCTCCCAGAAGCAGGCCACGGCCTTCACGGGTGGGCATCTGGTGGGGCCCATGTGCCCAGCCCGGCATTCAACTCCCTCCTGCCTCAGAGCAGAACTGAGCAGTCGACTCCAAATGCTACTTACTCTGCAGCAGCTTATGTTGTTCTCCATATTTCCCTGAAATTTCCCCTGGATGTGAGTTGCGTCTGTTTCCCGAGGTCCCCGCCTTGGCTGGGGTGGTGGGGGACGACGCTGAATTGTGGTCTGTTTTCTTTCCATCCCCCCCTCACTGGGCTTCTCACTCCTTGGAGAACCAGGCTGTGCTGGTCCACGGTGGGTCCCATCCAGCGCGGCACCCCGTCGGTGACACACTTACTCATGAATATGCTTCTTTTTTTTTTTAATCAATATTTTTTTTATTGAAGTACAGTTGATTTACAATGTTTTGTTAATTTCTACTGTACAGCAAAGTGATTCAGTTATATATATATATGTGTGTGTATATATATATATATATATATATATATATATATATATACACATTCTTTTTTTTTAAATATTCTTTTCCATCTTTGTTAAGTCCCCACCCCGAGGTGGTACATCCAGGTACATGCATGAAGTCGGTGCATCACTACGGCTGATCGAACGGGCAGGTGGTAGATGTGCCCAGGTGGCCCCGCAGGGGCAGGCGACCCAGCTCCTCTGAGAGAAGAGACACCTGCAGAAATATTGATGCTTCTTACTGTGACTCCTTGCTCTGGAGAACATTTTATCATTATCTATGAAATGATAATGTTGATGACATAGCGCATCGATGACACAGAGCACTGATGACATAGAGCACTGGTGACATAGAGAACTGGTGACACAGAGCATTGATGACACAGAGCACTGATGACATAGAGTGCTGGTGACGTAGAGAACTGGTGACACAGAGCATTGATGATACAGAGCACTGATAACAGAGCATCAGTGACATAGAGCACCGGTGACACACAGCATGATGTGGGAGGGCACAGACTCAGGGCTGCTCTCTCCAGCAGCTGTGACCTCAGGTGAGCTATTAGCCTCTCTGAGCCTCAGAAGTTTATTGGAAGCAACAAATAATTTTTATAAAATGATTAGAGCAGCTTGGCTAGGGAATGTTCTATATTAGTGTTTGTTCAATAAATACATCCCACTGCCAAGTATTTATTTTCAAAATACGAGGCTGGCAAGGAGTGACTTCACGTTGTGTCATGACAGTTGGTAGGGTGAGTCCTGGCTTCAGCAGGGAGAACATGGGGCCAGGGCGCCTTGTGGGCACATCCCACCCACACCACACAAATCTCCGTCTTCCGGCTCCAGGGGCGAAGACCTTGGTGATCATGGTTGTTTTGCTAGAAACAAGGAGAAATATTGGAAAGCATCACAGCTGTGGGGAAGTAGTTTACTTCCTTGACTGAAAACTCTTTAAGAGGAGCCAATCCATCAATATAATCAATATGTGGCTGGATGAGCTGGAGGAACTGTCCTCCGATTGTTTGTTATCGGCAAATATGTCCTATTTATAAACAAACTTCTCCAAGAAAGTGCATCTGCATTTTCTCTGGGGGGATTTGGGTGTTTGAGTGCCATCTAGAGGGGGGTGGGATTTTCTTTATCTTAGTGATGAAGATGTGTCTAATGAGGCTGGAGGTGAGAATGTAGCTTATTTAGCAGTTTGCTATTTTGATTTATGACCTTTAAACGTTTTGGCATGTGGAGTGAGGCGCCTTGTTTATGCTCTCGCCTGGGGTTCTGCAGGGTTGGGGGTGCCCTCTGTCTCCAGCTGGGAGTAAGTACCTGGCGGGGACCCGTCCACGCTGTGTGATAGCAAACTTTCCCCCCAGTTGTTTGGCCCAATAGCACCTCTCCTCCTCCACGCACAGCCCTGGTGGGTTTGGTGGTCACTTATCCACTCTGGTTGCCAGCCTCCCTCCCCTTTCCAGTGAACGTGGCTCAGCCCTCAGCATCCAGCTGAACCCCAGAAATGGGCCTGCTGGTCCAGAGGGAGAAAGTACTTGCAAAGAAACTCACTGATATGATGACTCTGGTATATTCTTATCCCTGAGTGACCCCTGCGATACTTCTCCCATCTTCATCTTAATAAAGCAGCCTTGAATTTTATAAAAACCCTAAGTACCTCTCAACTCCTATGTAATTTGTTTGGGAAAAAAAAAAAACAACTCAAACCAAACACTCCCTGAAGACCTGGCCACCACCTTATCCATTCTTCACCAGCAGTAAGATGCTCTTTTAAAAATGTGAGAACAATCGTTTGTCCATTTGAAACCCTCCAAAAGTTCCCACTGTCCTTAGAGGAAAGGACACCCTCACTGGCTTCTGAGGTCCCGGATCTGCCTGCCTCCCCTCCCCCCATCCTTCTCACCGAGCTTCAGCCCCTCCGACGGCCCCTGTGCTGCACTCCAAGTTCCTGGCTGCTTTGGGCCTTGGAACACTTTTCCTGCAGGGGATCATCACAAGATGGGTCTCCCTTTCCTCAGGTGTCCAGTGAGATTCCCTACGCCCAGGGGCCAATCCGAATTAGGATGCTACCGGTCACTGTCATGACAATGCTACGTCATCATCAGTGCACGGCCTCATCCCAAATCAAGTTCGTTTAAGCTACAGGGTTATTTCCACCTCCCTCATCATTATGATCTTAGCACCTCTCCTAATCTCGGGGTGTCCAAAACCCAAAATTCCTGAGCCTTCCTTTTTCCCAAAGGGACTGATTCCTCTTCTACACTCAGTGGCAGTCGTCCCACTGAATGTTCTCTCAGTTCAGTTGTACACAATGGGCCGGTGTCGGGTGTGAGACCCAGTGGAGTCCTGCCAAGTTCAGTGGGTGTCAGATTCCCCAACATCTTCCTGTAAAATCTGTTACAACTGAGAACACAGTTTTTGTAGCTTTACTTGACCCTCCTGTGTCCTTTGATTCTGAGTCTGGGTTAAACTGAACAATTAGAGGCTCCTGGTTATTGCTGCTCCTACAAAGCTCTGACTCAAGATTCCGGGCAGCCTGCAAGTCTGCTATGACAGCCACCAAGCAGGTGGTGGGTCCCTTTCACAGACAGAGGGGTTGGGGCCCCTCCCTTCTTTTCATAACAAATATCTTAAAGATCTGGAACAATACCTGGATGACCCTCCCAAAGATCACTGGGCAATTTGGGTTTGCATGTCGGAAATAGGGGCTTCTTATCATTAAGAGAGTCTGTGATCTAACACATGACACAAAGGATGCCAAGACCAGCAATTCCAAACCAGAAGCAGAATTGTCCTCCAAAATCAAATTGGTCCTTGTTCACTGGCTCCAAAATGCAGGCTAATTGGGTTGCATGTACGTGTTTGGCCATGAATTCATTCCAGCAGGAAGTGACATCTCTCAAAATTAAACCCTCAGGAGATGCACGGTTCAGATTTTTCTTTGGTGTCTGCCATATGGAAATATCTACCTTGAAAATTTCCTAGGCCATAGTAATCACATTCACACTGCATGGAGTGTTAATTGATGGTGCCGTGCAGCAGCTGAATAAGGCAGAAAACAACTTTTTGAGGAAATAGTCTCTTTACTGTGACACCCTACCTTTGTGAGGTCACATAAAATCTCCACCCAGAGCAGCACCTCTCATGAATGAACTGAGGCTTCCCATCTTGTCTCCTGTTTCCTAAGCAGGTGAATCAGGTCCCAGTTCTCAAAACAAGTCTTTTTCCCTAGAGATCACCTTCAAATTACTGATGGATGGTATACATACAGAGCCTGACGGAAAGGCCATTTTTGGAGGACACTTTAAAAACTATCCAGTTCGTCTATTTCTCCAGTATTCTAAGCCCCAACTTGAACTGGGTTGGGTCATCAGACTCTCTCTTCTGCCCTTGTCAAGTTTCCTTCACTGAGCCGTGCTTCCGTGCTCTGCCCTCGGTTTTTTCCAAGGCGAACCCAGACATGGGCCTCGGAAGGCAGATCCTACTGAGTCATCCTTCGTCCTCCCGAGAAGATGGGCAGGGAGCAAAGGCTCAAAGACTCAGTGAGATGACACCTCCCCCAGGAAGGGCCAGTCCCCTCTCTGTAACAGACACTCTTCCTCACCCCTGCCTTGGCTGCCAGGAAACCCCAAACGGACACCAGCCCCAATTCTGCTTCCTCTGTCAACTGGTACTTACCTACTTTTTGGTTTTAAAATTATTGCACGTTTTGTGGCAAGTTATTTCAAAGCCTTGTAACTTGGTGAGGATATCCATCATTTAAACCCTTCGTGAGGATATTAAAGAGAAAATTCTCGAACAGGATAGAAAAACGGTGATTGAGTTTCCTTTCAGCCCGGACATTCCACAAGGCAGTAACTTTATCAGTTTGGATTGAAATGCCTTCCACTTTCCATTGATTCTGCTGAAATAAGTGTGCCTTCAAGACAGGCTGTGACAGCTGATGGCTGCTCAAAGTTTCTTCCTAATTTATAAGTGATAATCAGTTGGCCTGTTGCCTCACTGTTGTTGTCCTCTGCATCAGGCTGAGACAGGAAGCCTGGTGACTCATCAAAATGCACTATCTGAGCGTGTGGGGTAAACTTCTGTGCCTTTGCTTAAGGAGACAAACGACCCCAAATCGCCTCTCAGGAGGGGACACAGCCTATTACCACCTTTGAAAAGTCAGCTGTCACAGTCATTTCCATTGAATTTCTTCCTGCTTTGCCCCTCTCCACCCTTCCCAGCCCCTGTTTTACTTTTTAAATCAGTTTTTTTTTTTTAATGTGCTGTCATTTAAAAGGAAATTGCAGTTCAGATTGAAAATGCAGCCCCTGGTGAAAAGTGGGGTCAGGATTGATAGAATTTGCACCTCAAAGGTGCCACCTGTCTGGAAGGGAGCTGGTCACTCACAGTAAGAATCCTCAAAGTTCATGCAGGCTGCCAAGGACCTGAAGGAGCACAGGTGATTGAAATAAAAGCAAATCCACCAGGGCTGTAATGAAGATGCTGAGAGGTCTGCTCACAGCTGGCTGGGGCCAAGCCGCACTGGGGGTCTTAGAGTGATGGGGCAGGAGCCACAGCCTGAGGGTGCCGGTGTGTGTGAGTGGAGAAGTGGCCACGCCAGCCACAAAGGTGGCTCTGTTCCTGGGTCTGTACCCCTTGGGAGTTATGCAAGGGGCCAGAGAGGCCATGGGGATATCCAGGTGACAGGCAGCAAGTCCCTCAAACCAGCTCTGTGCCTTGGTTGTCCCCCTGTAGGGAGAGCATCCCTCCACCGTGAGCATCTGGTGAGATCACACCTGTAACACGCTGAGACGTGTGCCAGGCACGTTGTTGGCCTTCAGGAAGAGCTAGGTCAAATTCATGTTGTTCAATAAAATAGAAAATATTTCTGAGACAGTATTTCACAGATTATAATAAATAAAAGGGCAAGGAGCTTTGCAGAGTAGAAGTGCTTGGTGGGGGGCAGGTAAGGAAATCAGGGGCAGACAGCAAGCCTACCTGGCTGGTACCTCCCATCACAGGATGACCTTTCATGTTCGCTCGAGTTGGGAACCAGCACTGCATATGGACTTTCTGTTGTTGCCGGTGGTCTGGCTGCTACTACTGGCTCTTTACTCTGACCCGCCTCTTCCCCAACCCCTGGTTTTGACTGACTCTTGGGATCTCCTTTTTTGAAATGAAGGTATTGAGGAAAAAATGGATTTTAAAGTTAAGCAGTTAAATTTCTTTAAAGAAGTTACATCACCAGTAACTTCTTTGATTAAGTTTTGTGACAGTATTTTGCTCAATAATTTGTTGAATAATTTATCTCCTTTAGATGCATCAACACACTTTTCTGGGACCTCTCAGGTCCTTCCCAAGGGATTCAAATGCAGATTAGCATGAACTTTTGGATGTCTCCATCATTGGCTGGAGGGATTGTTGGGAATAAATGAAAACACACATACCAGGGCTGATGAATCAGAAGTTCTGGGGATACGACTGAATAGTTTTCTGTTTATTCTTAGGTGTTGTACAGTGGGGTTCAGAAGGTAAACATAAGCTCTGAGGAATTCAGAGAAGAGGGCAGAACTTTTATGGCAGAAAAAGGAAGGAAAAAACAAAACTATACATACAGTAACCAGGTCAGTGTTGCTTTGAATTCCTTGCTGTTTTTGCCAGCTCGTGTTATAATTTTGGTAATCACCACCACCTGCCCCCCAACCCGCCCCATCAAGGGGATGGATGGATGGATGAATGGGTGGAAGAACAGACAGATGGAGGGATGGATGGATGGATGGATGGATGGAAAACTCAATAGATCATGAATGTGATGTGCCATTCACCGTGCTGACTGCCTTGTCTCCACTGTATCATTTAATCCCTCCAAAAACTCCACAGACTGGCACCCTTATCTTCATCCCCACGAGGAAGTGGAGGCACAGAGAGGTGCCAAGAGGTGTCTCCAGGATACGGACATTGGTACCACCCACAGGACTATTCAGATGCCAAGAGTTCTCCATGCGTTCATTTGTGTGTACTTGTTGTGGGAGGTGAGGGGTAGCTCTGTGCAAATTCATCACAGGTGTAAACCCCACACGAGGAGACTCACCACAGGGCCCTTCTTGCTGCTGCTTCATCACCACACCCACCCTCCCCATCCCATCCCTCCCCTCACCCTTGGCAATCACCAACCCATCCTCTGTCTCTAAAATTATGTTATTTCATGAACGTTACATAAATGGAATCATGCAGTGTGTGCTCTTCTGATATTAGCTTTTTTCCGCTCAGCGTAATTTCCTTGAGATTCATCCAAATGTATCACTTGTTGGTTCTTTTTATTGCTGAGGAGTTTTCCATGGAAAGCCATTGTGACCTTTTAAATCATAGATTGGTCAATTAAGCAAAATTAACGTTAACTTTGTAAGCAAAATGTTGTGTAGTTGCCAATCCACTTGACATGAGTTAAAACTCCAACAGGTAGTGAAATGTGGACACAGTCACTCAGGAGAATTGTGTGAGCGAAGTCTCACTAGAGCTCGGCACTTGTCTGAGGCTGGGAAACCGGGAGCTGCGTGGAAGAGGTGCTGGGGGCATTTGTTGGACAAACCAGTGGTCCGTGGTTCCATGTTGGCATCGCCCATGTGCCAGGCTTGGGGCGAGTCTGTGAAGGGAGCTGAGTGCCCAGCCCAGGGGCTGAGGGAGCAGAACAGTCTTCATTCCCAGATGTTACATGAATCAGAGTCCCTAATCAAGCTCCCAGAGCAAAGAGCAGGAAACCAGACCAGTCAAGCGCCCAAGTGTCAGGCAAGGAGAAGCTCCTTCTGTGAAACTGGGGGCACTGATCAGAGTCTGGTTTGGAAAGTGGATTGGCGGAAGTAAGCAGGGCCTCTGGGAACGGTTGTGCGTGTTACACACTGCACAACTCCCAGGAACCTGCTCAGAGTAAGGAAGAGGCCTGGTGTCAGAGCCCCGTCGAAATGGACTTGATTTTACTGCAGGGTTCTGGTTGTTCAAGAGGAAGACCAGGCCTGGAAAGCCAGGAGGTGAAGTCAGTCAGCAACAAGCAGGCACAAGCAGGCAGCATCAGCCTCTGGGGGTTCCAGCCGCTCTGGGTCGTGGAAGCTCCAAGGATAATTGGGACATATCCTCTCTGGTGTTGGTCAGCTGTAAAGGAGACTTGGGGCTTGGGGGTCCCTGAAACCTTGACCTGGATCCAGGAGTGTGACTTAATTCTACATCATATCTGATTTTGTGGAGGAGACTGGACAAAGGACTTACATTTAAATCCTTCTTCTATCTTCCAGTGGGGTTACTGGGTAGATATGTAGGGAGCTGAGAAGGTAAAAAGTGGTTCAACAGGACAGTTGGAAGAAAATCAGCTCTGCTGGTCCAGCCTCATTGTAGGGGCCATTGGGAAGGCCTGGCAACAGTGGCATTATTGTATCACTAAGTGTCCTTGTATTACCAAAAGATCGTCTATCACAACAAATATTTCAAAGGGAAAACAGGTTTAGGGACTAAAGTTCCTAAGGTAGCAAAGATGCATTGCTGCAGGAATTTCAACAATAAGGAGCTTTATACCTGTGTGCTTGGCTATTGCAAATTGAAATTTAGAAATTGGTTTATCTACAGCTGAAACCAATCTAAAAGTTTCCTCCTTTGTCCTTAAATCCATATGCCACAGCTATTCAGAGTCTTTTGTCATCTTGGGAATCGTGAGATGTGACGCCAGCAATCCTGGAAGGGTGACAACAAAGAACAACAAGGGCATCTCAAGGGCGAACAGAAGCCCAGGAAGTGCCTGTCTTTGCTCTCATTCAGCTTTGGTCCCAGATCCTGATCAGGTTAGAGCCAATCTCAGTCAAGTCTGAGCAAATCCTGTTATCTAACTGAGGAACCTCATGACATCCAATTCATGTTGTGGCAATGCAAGCACTGGGGAAAATATCTGAATTAACAAAAATAGGGGAACTGTCTGTGACTCTCCGAACCCACCGTCAGCCATGTCTGCGGGACCTGCCCGTGTGGACAGAGATCTCAAGACAAGACCCCAGTGAAGGAAGCAAGGCCACAGCCTCTGCTGTCACGAGGTGAGCACGTGGCTGGGCAGGCATCCCTGTCCCTGAGGGTGGACGTCTCAGACGGGGGCACTTCGCCACGCCTGACCAGGAGGGCTGAGCTCCTGGAATCCTCCTTCCGGCCGCCAGGTCCTGGGCAGTCTGGGTCCAGCACGTCTCTGGTGAGGTCCCTCGTGCCCGTCCCCAGGGCCGCATGTGAGTTCAGGCCTTGGCCAGGTCTCACCCACACATCAGCCCATCTCACCTGCTGCCACACGCGCTGCGCTAAGCCAGCCTCCTGATACACATTTTGGACGAGGCTACACAGCAGATCAGGCTTCCAGGCTCTTTAAACTGCTTTCAGAATATGTTGTAAACTTGCCATCAGAGCATCAGAGGTAGTTTCTGTCTGACCCCCTCCAGCCCCTGACTCCCCTCTGGCCCAGAAGCACCTGAACCCCTAGATTCTGGATGAAGAGCCACCTCTGACCTCTCCCTCAATCTCTTTTTCTCTCCTTCCCCCTTTTTAGTTCTTTCTTGTGATAATCTTTCTACCTGCCTTGCCTTTACCCTAAACTATTCTTTTAGGACTCAATGACCGCATTTATGCGTAATTCCTCAGGAAACCCTTGCCTGACCTTCCCTGAAAGCCGTGCTCTTGCCTTTGTTAAGCATTTCCATTGCACCTTTAATAGCATAAATATCCTTTATCACAACAGTTCTCAGGCTGTCTAATGATCTGTTTCCCCAACTAGACTGTCGGATTCTCGAGGACCAGGAGCAGGTCTGATTCAGAACTTTCTATAGACTCTACCACTCTACTTAGACTATAAATGCACTGGAAAAGTGCATGTTAAAATGAATGAGTAAACAGAGTCCCTGAAAGGAATGTCTTTATTATTTCAGTAGTGAAAATTCAGTTTTCCTGTCCTGTTAGGACTTTCTCTGGGATTTAGAACAGAATAGAAATCAGAGCAAAGGAAGGTGTAGGCAAAGGAAGGGGGTAGGTACAGACAGATGGACGCTTCTATGTTAAGGCATCTCTGTGCATAGAAGTTTTGAGATGCATTTTCCCAATTAGGAATAACAGAAATAAAATAAGAGCCGAATTCCTCTTCTGCTTTTAGCCGAATGTTCCAGATTTCTTCATCTTAGATGGGCTCAAGTTCATGATCACCTGCTTCTCAGCATGTGCAGAAACTGGGACTTTTGACTTATTTTGTCATAGACGAGGTGGCAGCACTGGCTGAGCCGAGTCCAGCTTTCACCGACTGATGACGTGAAACGTCCCAAATGCCCTCCTGGCAATGTCCCCAGGACCATGGGGCTGGACTCCCAGCCTAGATCCTTCCTGAGTGGATCGAAAGTCCAGAGTGACGAAGGCATCTGGAAAACTCTGTGCATCAAAGGATAGTTAACAACCCTCAATACACAGTGTCTGTAACTCACAATAATCTGCTTCTCGAAATCTGGGGGCTGGCCACCAGGGGGTCTTCTGTTGGTCCCCTAGGCTCACATGTGTGTTGCAGTCTCTGAGGGCCTCCCTGGGGCTAGGGGTTCATGAGGGCCGGCAGGTGGCGTGGGCTGTTGGCTTGTGCACCTCCGGGTCCTCTAAGTGGCCTCTCACCATCTAAGAGGCCAGCCCAGGCCTCTTCACAACCAGTAGGCCCAGGACTTCAGGGGCGGCGAAGGTGGGAGCTGAGGACCTCTGGGCTCTGGAGCCTGCACAGCATCACATCCCACACGCATCTGTCAAAGCAGGGTCCAGGAAGCGCCCGGCTCCAGGGAGCGCCCGGCTCCAGGGAGCGCCTATGTTCGGGAGCACCCAGGTCCAGGAGGAAGAGGCTCTTGACAGGCGGAGAAGCAGCATTGCATTGTAAAGGGGCGCCTGGGTGAAACAGTCTGCCATAGCACAGACTAGACCAATATGGGGAGTCTTCCCTGACCGAGAGCTGCACCCGCTTGGGCCTGAGACGAATCACAGAGATTCACAGCATCCACAGCCACTGCGACAGTAATGGAACTGGACTAAAGTGGTGGGTCCAGACAGAAGACTCCCATTGCCCTGGCAGCAGGGACTCGGGCCTGAGTACACACCACGCGTGCCCATCAGAGGAGACTGGGTTAGACTTGGAACCTGTTGCTGAAACAGTCCCGGGGGAAGGGCTGGCAGAGGGGAGAACCGTGAAGGGAAGGTTAGAGCCGGAATGAGCGAGGCCGGGCAGAGCCAGGCTGTGACATCTGCTGGTGGAGAAGCCAGGACTGTGCCCCCGGCTGCATCCCTGACCCAGGCCGTGGGAGGGAGGCTCCCAGACCACTGCCCGTATCCTGTCCCGCTGACCGCCGCGTGCTCCAGCCCATCTCTACGAGCTCACCCAGTCTGTAAAATTGGGAGTGATGAGTGGATAACAAGTATGTCTTAACACATCAGGCATTAAAAAAAAAGCCTTCTAGACTTTTTTTTTTTTTTTTTTCAGTTATCTTCGGGTCTTTGACCATTTCCTGGGCAAAGAGAAACATTTTTTAAAATATTTATTTATTTATTTATTTTTGGCTGCGTTGGGTCTTCGTTGCTGCGCGCGGGCTTTCTCTAGTTGCGGCGAGCGGGGGCTACTCTTTGTTGAGGTGCGCGGGCTTCTCATTTCGGTGGCCTCTCTTGTTGCGGAGCACAGGCTCTAGGAGCGCGGGCTTCAGTAGTTGTGGCACACGAGCTCAGTAGTTGTGGCTCGCCGGCTTAGTTGCTCCGCGACATGTGGGATCTTCCTGGACCAGGGATCAAACCCGTGTCCCCTGCGTTAGCAGGCTGATTCTTAACCACTGTGCCACCAGGGAAGCCCAGCCTTCTAGATTTTAGAAGTCCCAGGAAGCCTGCGGCTCATAGCCCACCATCGCGTGGTTTTGGCGGTTGTGGAGTCAGGAGCCTTCCTGGTTGCGGGGTGTTTGTGTTTCTTGTGTGTGGGTCAGGCTGGCTTCCTCTGAGACACTGATGACGTCATGTTGCTGGACCGGGAGGCGGGGGACAGAGGCTGTGAGCTGCTCCCCTCTGGCTGGAGCAGGACCCATGGGGAAAGACTAGGATGTCCCATAGAAAGGCTGTGGGATTCGAAGACCAGTTCTTCATTTTACATGGAGACATTAATGTGGCGCCCACAGACTGGTAGAAATACGAACTTGGACTTGGAGAGTCAGCTGTTTACGTCAACAAACACGCAGCAGGTTCATCCTGGGAATCCCAGGCCCACTTGAAATCCCAGCAAACCCAAGGCCTGACAAGGGGCCAGGGGAGCCTCATTTCCCTAACGTGGAGGCAGCAGCAGGAAGGTCCCCCCACCAGCACTGTCCTCCCCACCAGGCCTCCAACCACCCTGTCACTACAAGTGGCCCCACGGGACTGTCTTCAAGGGGGCCCTGGGCCCGTGCATTGGCCTGGGGGACAGTTTCGCCCCTGCTCACCTGTCACAGCCCACCTAGACCACAGCCCACTCATCAACAGCATCCTGGTGCTGAGACAATGGCCCCTTGACAGGCCTTGGGTTTGCCAGGATCAACAGGGCAGACCGTCGTTTGGTGATCTCACCACTTTATTTGGGAAATTAGCCACTGAGCAGGGTTGATACAGAGGCATTGATTACAGTTAGAGCTTCAGCCACATGATGTATTAATAATACACATAAGCGATTAAGAATACACTTTATACCATAGCCTATATGACTCAACTTATAAGAAGATACCACTAGCTATCTGATTCATTCACTGAGGGAATCTTAATTCTTTGAGTTTTAGTAATGTTCTGTTAAAACTCTGATTTAAACGGACACCATAAACAAGACACGTGAATGACTGATACACACATAAAAAAATGTTCATTATTCATTAGGGAAACACAAATTACAGGCACAAGATACCACCACCACACACACCAGAATGGCTGAAATTTTTTTTTTTTTTTTTTAAACATCTTTATTGAAGTATAATTGCTTTACAATGGTGTGCTAGCTTCTGCTTTACAACAAAGTGAATCAGTTACACATATACATATGTTGCCATATCTCTTCCCTCTTGCATCTCCCTCCCTCCCACCCTCCCTATCCCACCCCTCTAGGTGGTCACAAAGCACCGAACTGATCTCCCTGTGCTATGCGGCTGCTTCCCACTAGTTATCTATTTTACATTTGGTAGTGTATATATGTCCATGACACTCTCTCACCCTGTCACATCTCACCCCTCCCCCTCCCCATATCCTCAAGGCCATTCTCTAGTAGGTCTGTGTCTTTATTCCCATCTTGCCACTAGGTTCTTCATGACCTCTTTTTTTTTTTTTTTCTTTCCCTTAGATTCCATATATATGTGTTAGCATACTGTATTTGTTTTTCTCTTTCTGACTTACTTCACTCTGTATGACAGACTCTAACTCCATCCACCTCATTACAAACACCTCCATTTCATTTCTTTTTATGGCTGAGTAATATTCCATTGTATATATGTGCCACATCTTCTTTATCCATTCATCCGATGATGGACACCTAGGTTGCTTCCATGTCCTGGCTATTGTAAACAGAGCTGCAATGAATATTTTGGTACATGACTCTTTCTGAATTATGGTTTTCTCAGGGTATATGCCCAGTAGTGGGATTGCTGGGTCATATGGTAGTTCTATTTTTAGTTTTTTAAGGAACCTCCATACTGTTCTCCATAGTGGCTGTATCAATTTACATTCCCACCAACAGTGCAAGAGTGTTCCCTTTTCTCCACACCCTCTCCAGCATTTATTGTTTCTAGATTTTTTGATGATGGCCATTCTGACCGGTGTGAGATGATACCTCATTGTAGTTTTGATTTGCATTTCTCTAATGATTAATGATGTTGAGCATTCTTTCATGTGTCTGTTGGCAATCTGTATCTCTTCTTTGGAGAAATGTCTATTTAGGTCTTCTGCCCATTTTTGGATTGGGTTGTTTGTTTTTTTGTTATTGAGCTGCATGAGCTGCTTGTAAATCTTGGAGATTAATCCTTTGTCCGTTGCTTCATTTGCAAATATTTTCTCCCATTCTGAGGGTTGTCTTTTGGTCTTGTTTATGGTTTCCTTTGCTGTGCAAAAGCTTTTAAGTTTCATTAGGTCCCATTTGTTTATTTGTGTTTTTATTTCCATTTCTCTAGGACCTGGGTCAAAAAGGATCTTGCTGTGACTTATGTCATACAGTGTTCTGCCTATGTTTTCCTCTAAGAGTTTGATAGTGTCTGGCCTTACACTTAGGTCTTTAATCCATTTTGAGTTTATTTTTGTGTATGGTGTTAGGGAGTGTTCTAATTTCATACTTTTACATGTACCTGTCCAATTTTCCCAGCACCACTTATTGAAGAGGCTGTCTTTTCTCCACTGTATATGCTTGCCTCCTTTATCAAAGATAAGGTGACCATATGTGCGTGGGCTTATCTCTGGGCTTTCTATCCTGTTCCATTGATCTATATTTCTGTTTTTGTGCCAGTACCAAACTGTCTTGATTACTGTAGCTTTGTAATATAGTCTGAAGTCAGGGAGCCTGATTCCTCCAGCTCCATTTTTCGTTCTCAAGATTGCTTTGGCTATTCGGGGTCTTTTGTGTTTCCATACAAATTGTGAAATTTTTTGTTCTAGTTCTGTGAAAAATGCCAGTGGTAGTTTGATAGGGATTGCATTGAATCTGTAGATTGCTTTGGGTAGCAGAGTCATTTTCACAATGTTGATTCTTCCAATCCAAGAACATGGTATATCTCTCCATCTGTTTGTATCATCTTTAATTTCTTTCATCAGTGTCCTATAATTTTCTGCATACAGGTCTTTTGTCTCCTTAGGTAGGTTTATTCCTAGGTATTTTATTCTTTTTGTTGCAATGGTAAACGGGAGTGTTTTCTTAATTTCACTTTCAGATTTTTCATCATTAGTATACAGGAATGCAAGAGATTTCTGTGCATTAATTTTGTATCCTGCTACTTTACCAAATTCATTGATTAGCTCTAGTAGTTTTCTGGTGGCATCTTTTGGATTCTCTATGTATAGTATCATGTCATCTGCAAACAGTGACAGCTTTACTTCTTCTTTTCCGATTTGGATTCCTTTTATTTCTTTTTCGTCTCTGATTGCTGTGGCTAACACTTCCAAAACTATGTTGAATAATAGTGGTGAGAGTGGGCAACCTTGTCTTGTTCCTGATCTTAGTGGAAATGGTTTCAGTGTTTCACCATTGAGGACAATGTTGGCTGTGGGTTTGTCATATACGGCCTTTATTGTGTTGAGGAAAGTTCCCTCTATGCCTACTTTCTGCAGGACTTTTATCATAAATGGGTGTTGAATTTTGTCGAAAGCTTTCTCTGCATCTATTGAGATGATCATATGGTTTTTCTCCTTCAATTTGTTAATATGATGTATCACGTTGATTGATTTGCGTATATTGAAGAATCCTTGCATTCCTGGAATAAACCCCACTTGATCATGGTGTATGATCCTTTTAATGTGCTGTTGGATTCTGTTTGCTAGTATTTTGTTGAGGATTTTTGCATCTATGTTCATCAGTGATATTGGCCTGTAGTTTTCTTTCTTTGTGACATCTTTGCCTGGTTTTGGTATCAGGGTGATGGTGGCCTCGTAGAATGAGTTGGGGAGTGTTCCTCCCTCTGCAATATTTTGGAAGAGTTTGAGAAGGATAGGTGTTAGCTCTTCTCTAAATTGAAATTTTTAAATGGACCGACAATGCTGAATGTTGGCTAGAATTTGGAAGAACTGGGACTCAGACATTTTAGAAAACAGTTTGGAGGTTTCTTTTTTTTTTTTTTTTAAACGTAATGTGTATTTGAACCATCTGGAGATCGTTTTTTTTTTTTTAATTAATTTATTTATTTGTTTATTTTTCGCTGTGTTGGGTCTTCGTTTCTGTGCGAGGGCTTTCTCCATTTGCGGCGAGCGGGGGCCACTCTTCATCGCGGTGCACGGGCCTCTCACTGTCGCGGCCTCTCTTGTTGCGAAGCACAGGCTCCAGACGCGCAGTAGTTGTGGCTCACGGGCTTAGTTGCTCCGCGGCATGTGGGATCTTCCCGGACCAGGGCTCGAACCCATGTCCCCTGCATTGGCAGGCAGATTCTTAACTACTGCGCCACCAGGGAAGCCCCTGGAGGTTTCTTATAAAATGAAACATACACTTACCGCCAGAGTGTGAACACAGGCCCACACAGAAAGTTGTCTACTAATGTTCATAGCGACTTTACTCGTGAGAGCCAAGAGCTGGGGGAAAACCAAGTATCTACTGTCAATAGAAATGGGTGACTGTTGTTACACGTACGGCATGGATGGACCCCGAGAACATGATGCTGAGCAAAATAAGCCAGACGCAAAAGCATACATACTGCATGATTCCACTCGTACGGAACTCCAGGAAAGGCAAATCTAAACTATTGTGACAGCCTGGGTCTGGGCTTGGGGAGGTATTGATCACAAAGGAGCAGGAGGGGATTTGGGGTGATGGAAATATTGGACACTTGACTACAACTGTGATTACACAGTACATACATTTGTCAAAACCTATCAAACACTGTACTTAAAATAGATGCACTCTATCGTGTGTACCTTTTGCCTCAACGAAGTTTGTTTTTTAGAGCCTCCCTAAAATGTACTCGATAGTGATATTATTTGTGAAGCAAACATATTAAGACCTGAGCCCCTGCCTGCCAGGCTCTGCTCAGCCGGGGCGAGTGAGGGCTGCTCTTGCTGGCCTTGTCGGACACAAGGTCCCTGTTTGCATGTCAGCTCTGCTTCCTGTTCCTCTCGGGGCAGAAAGCACTTTGATAATGGGATTAGGGCTTCTCGGCTAGATGCCAACAATGATCAAATAATTCTCCAGAGGTTGAATCAAACTCAGTCTCCTTCCGAGTTGAAATATTGATCATTGCCAAGTTCATTTCTGCTCAGTCCCCAGAAGATCTTGTTCCTGACAAGAAAATGCCATTAGCATTTTTCTCTTTTTCAACTCAAAGACAGGGATGGTTTTTTCCCAAAGTCGATAGAAATGATGTCTGTTGAACTGTGTTTTCCAGAGATGAGCCACAGAGAGTGTTATTCTGTGTTGTCATGTTTTGCCAAATGGCAGAAAGAACTTTAATAGGACAGAACGTGGTATCTGCATCACCGCAACAATGATCTCCAAAAATACTCATTCAATGATCATAAGATACTCTCCGAAATCTGTTACTTAAACACTAGATAAAACTGTCTCCTCTTTAGGACTTCCCTGGTGGCTCAGTGGTTAAGAATCCGCCTGCCAGTGCAGGGGACACAGGTTCGATCCCTGGTCCGGGAAGATCTCACATGCCACGGAGCAACTAAGCCCGTGCGCCACAACTACTGAGCCTGTGCTCTAGAGCCTGAGAGCCACAACTACTGAGCCTGCGTGCCACAACTACTGAAGCCCACATGCCTAGAGCCTGTGCTCCGCAATGAGAAGCCACCGCCATGAGAAGCCCGCACTCTACAACGAAGAGTAGCCCCCACTTGCCGCAACTGGAGAAAGCCCCTGTGCAGCAACGAAGACCAAACACAGCCAAAAATAAATTAATAAAAATAAATTTTAAAAAAACACAACTATCTCCTTTTTAATGCATCTTCTGATGACATGTAGGAAGGAAACTCTGGCTGAAATGAACATTCTTTGGGCCATGATGAAATGACATCACAAAATATAGATTTGCCCAGGGAGAAAAATGACCTCTCAGAGAATATGTTATGTTCTTCACCAGAACTGGAGGCCAGGGGTGCCTCCCGTGATGATGTCATTTCAGACTAGAAATAGCATCTTATTCAATGTTGTCCAAGGCCAGCCCATCCTAACGAATGCAGCAGGGAAAGGTACATCCCTGGAATAAAGATTCAGCCCCTTCCTCTAACATAGTTTCTTGCAAGATGGCGCACATTTCAAGATAAAAAGGTCAGGCTGATATCACGGTGGGGAACTTTTCAAAGCAGATGGTGTCCTTTTATCCTTTGGATTCTGATGGCAAGTGGCACCGTGATGTCAATTTCCAGGTGCAAAGATTGAGTTGCCCCAGCGGGTGTCATGTGAGAAAGCACAGTCTACAGAAGGGGAGGAAGCCCCGCTATCTCGGAGGTGGGACCTTAGCCTTGCATCTGCACCTGCATCCCTACAGGCCTGCGTTATCCCCAGGGCAGGATCCAAGAATGAGGAGGGGACGGCAGCCTCTGGAATCCCAAGGTTCCAGCTCTGCCATGCTCCCCTCTGGCACTAAAACATCAGTGTAGTCAGAAGAGGAGCCCAAACAGCCCAGACCCTGCTCCCTGTCTCTACTCCACAAGTGTAGAGCACCTCAGCCATTCTCCTCTGACACAGCACAGGATTTGAGTAACAGGGACATCATCTCCCTACAGGCAGGGGTGGGGTCCCTCTGGCATTGCAAAGGCCCCCGGTTCTGATGGCTTAGCTTCCTGGAGTAGGTGCCGGGGAGCTGACAACAGAGGTTTGTGTTCAATCGTCCTCATCCAAGGTGACAGACCCCAACCGGATCACGGCGCCCCTGGAAGCCTGTGACAGGCTGAGGGGTGGGAACAGGATTCACACTTTGTGACTTGGGATCCTGTCATCCCAGGCACCGCAGGCAGGATCAGGACCTAGCCTCACCCAGCGGTCAATGAGACAAGACTCACCTATAAATCAATGATACCGCCAGGGCTGACAGCCTCCAGCACAACCAGAAATAAGCATTTAAAAAATGTATAAGTAACACACGAGGCAAAGAATAAGCGAAAATGGAAACTCAAGAATGACTACAACTCAAATACATAAATAAAATCCAGATCCTGAAACAGACAGCAGGGGTGGTGTACGTTTTACGTGACTGTATCAGAAGAGAAGAAACGCTGAAAATGGGAACCACAGAACTTGAGGTGCTAGAAAAGAATCCACAATCTAAGCCCAATGAAAACAGCAGGAAGGAGAAATAAAGACAAATGAAGCAATTAATGAAATAGAGAAAATCAACATATTCAAAAGCTTGTTGCTGAAAAGACCAGTAAAATTGAAAAATTGATGGAGGAAGGCAGAGAAACGACATAAACAAGATTCAGAACGAAAAGTCGTGTATAATTACAGATGTAGCAGAGAATTAACACTTTCAATAACGGAAATTATGAATTTGAAAATTAGGTAAAATTGACACGTTCTTAGAGAACTGTAAGTGATCAAACTGAATGGAGAGGAAAGGGCACTGGACCAAGCCCGATCCCCTTGTGATTAAACACACCAAGTGAGCATTGGAAAGTCGCCCACAGGTGAGTCTGCACTCAGCTCCCGGGCAGCGCTTTCTGGACTTGCTGAAAGCATGTCCGTCACATGCCAGGCGTTACTCTCAGGGACTTGTGTGTATTAACACTGTCCCAATGACCCCCTTGAGGGGTGTGTGCTGTTCAGACCTGAGAGTGAGTTAACTGGGGCCTGGGGAGGTGTTGAGACCTGCCCGGGGTCACAGGGAGCGGAGCCAGGATTTGAACCCAGACCATCGGTGTGTACAAAAAACACAAGCCACATGCCCTGGACGCACGGATGCTCCCCCAGGAGCATACAGTCCCCGACCTACACAAACCCTCCCGGAGAAGGAGACCCCTTCACTGAGCTGGCCGAATGCTGATGCCAAAACCAGATATAGGAAAGGAAAATCAGACCAACCTCCAGCAGGATCATAGATGCAAAATGTTTAAACAAAATACTGCATTAGATTAAAAAGACAATGCTCATGAGTACGTTGAAATTATTACAGAAGACAATATTGTCTCAACATTAGAAAGTCAAATAATATAATTCACCACTGTAATAATTAAAAGAAAACGACAATAGAGTTAGCTCAATGAAAGCAGAAAAAAGTCTTTTGATAAATTTGATAAAAATCCATGGTAAAAACTCTTAGCAAACTAGAAATCAATAAGAAAATTTCTTAGTTTGATAAAAGATATCTGCCTGATAGGTATGAAAAAAAATCCTACCTAAGTGTGAAATGTCAGAAGCTTTCCACTTCAAAACAGGAGCAAGAAAAAAAAATAGGAACAAGAAAAAAAAAAACTAGGAACAAGACAGGATGACTACCACCTGCAGTTGTGTGCATCCTGGCAGGACTCTCCAGTCAGAGCAGTGAGACCAACAGCAGACGCACCTGGGAAGAAGGAAACAGCCATTATTCAGATGTCACCACACAGAAGACGAAAGATCCTACAGGCAAATTATGAGAAATAATAACAGAACCTAGTGCTGTTGTTTAAAATGTGGACTGTATCCTAAAGTTTATGTTATTTTGTTCTCAAACAACTGTTAGAAAGTCCTATCGAAAGATTTTGTGGAGAATGGCACAAATATAAGGAAACTAAAAATAAATGTTTAAAATGTAAGACCTTAACGTGAAAATGTTTGATGCTTTATTAAAAGCCGTTACAAAAGTCGTAAATAAGTGGAGAGACATATGTTTATGGGCAGGAATTCTCAATGTTCTAGAGCTGTCAAGTGTCCCCAGATTGATCTCTCAATATAATACAATTCCAACAAAAGCCTCACCAGGGTTCTTCACGGGTCCCACAAGCTGATTTACCAGGTGTGTGGAAGGGTAAGAGACCCCCAAGAGACGTTCACAGGTGTCCCAACAGAAACCATAGAGCGAGCCTGCTGGCACAGCCCACGGTGCCGGGGACCCCGACCTCCATCCGGGGGTCCTGTCCACACTCACCCTCTGCAGGGGGCACGTGTGGGAGATGCCCACAAGCATCCTTCCGACCCCTCTCCATGATGGGTGTTACCCCCGGGGAGGGGGAGGAGGGGCTGGCCTCCCTGCGCTCTGCTGAGGAGTCCACCAGAGCCAGGACGCTCTCCGAGCCCAGGGGCCACGGGACCTCGTCCACCTGTGCAGACAGGTGAGGCCCAGTCTGCCCCTCCGCTGATATCCTGAGCACAGGACTAACCTCCTGCTTCAGAGCCTTGGCTCCCCAAACCTCGATGGCCCAGCTCTGCAGGAGTGATGGGAGGGTCAAAGGACAGTGCTCAGGTCTTCATGGCTGTGAACCAATGGTGGTCTTGGTCCCTTTTCCACACGAGAGCGAGGGGACTGAGGCTGCATGCAGACCCCGTCTGACCCTCCCCTTCCCCTCTCCTTCCTTCCCCTCCCCCAGGGGTCTCCTCACCCTCAAGAGGAGCTCGACAGGGCCGGAGCCAGCAAGTCAGCAGGTCACCAGCCTCCTTGCACAGATGGGGAAACTGAGGCTCAGCGGGGCCCCGGGCAAGTGCAGGCCTGAGTGACACACCCCTGAGGATGTGCCCTCAAGGCCTCCCTGTCCCCAGGAGCCCAGGCTCTAGCCACCTGGGGGGCTGAGCAGAGACTGTCTAGGAAGGTGCGACCCAGTGAGCGTGCGCGAGGCCAGTGTCCGCTAGCAGTCCCTCCAGGGAGCACCAGCGGCTCCCTCCGTTTGCTCTTTCAGGGCAAGGCAGAGCTGACATCCTCCCCACCCTCCCCGCCGTGTCCTGTCCTGGGCCCGCGTCACCTCCAGGGTGTTCTGTGTGCCTGAAGTCTCTTCCCAAAGGTCTGGGTCTGTGCCTCTCTCTTGCCTTCTAATCAAACTAGTGGTTTTCCATCCGAGAGGCCATTAGTAGCAGAATAATCACCGGCAAATTGTCCAGAGAGCCCAAGATGAGACATCTCAGGTTGGCCTAATTTAAACGTGGGTGAAGATGATCGGAGTGGAGATGGAGAGACCCGCTCAGGGACACCTGGGCGGGGAAGGGGGAGTTAGGCGGATTCAAGACAGACAGTGTCACAGACGTCTGACTGCAAGTCCCTTGCCTCCAGGACCCCGTGAAGGAAGAGAGTACCAGCAGGCGCGGGTGGGCCAGGGCACCTGAGCCTCCGACTCCTAGAATCGCCCTCGTGGTCCAGGGGCCCACACGTCCCCTCCTCTGAGGGTCGGGAGGTATAGCCATCCCCAAGGATGTCGATGGCCCCTGGGATGGCAGAGCTCTTGGCACAGTCTGCTGGCACGTCCAGGTGCTGTCGCTACTGAGGTTCCAACCAGGAGGGTCTCAGGTCCCTAGAGAACTGGACACCAGGAGGGCTGGACTCTAGTCCGGGCTGGGCCGTAGCTAACCCGCTATCTGCTTGTCATCTGGTCACTTTATTTCTTGGAGCCTCTAGTGACTTATTTGTTAAACAAGGTAACTCAAAAAAACTGTCCTTTTGAGCAGGACTGTTCTACAACCTGAAATATTCATGAATCTTCGGAATTAATCAAAGGCTTGACATTCTCTCTTTAACATGGAGTAAAACATGGGGCTCTGGCTGGATCCCGCCCATCCTGAGCAAACAGCACATCTAAGTTTGTGCAGGGAGAGCACCCCCCAATCCCAGGATGGGCCCCAGTCCCCCAGACCCTGCACTAACACCTGAATTGCCGTTTCCAGGTGTTCCTCACAATACAGCATGGTCCCTGACTAGCAGTGTCAGCGTCATCTGGAACCTGTCACAAGGGTAGATTCCCACCCCACCGCCGGCCCATTCTGCTGGAGAGTCTGGGGTCGGCACTCTGCCCCGGAGACTGGTGACATGGCTGGCCGGCCTCGACCTTTGCTGTATTGCCAGCTTACCTGTGCAGGGATTCCGGCCCCACCCGTCCTGCTTCTCCTGTCAGGGAGGCCTGAGGTTCTTTGGTGTGAGGTGCCACAGCTGATTCTGATACACATCAAAACTGGGGACCCCAGAACTGGTTTTTTCAGACCCAGGTTCTCAGGTGTGAGTTTGGAGCTCAGAGAAGGTCCTGACACATTTCTGAGAGCCTTACATCAAGGAGGAGTTGACCCTGAGGAATCAGGATTTGATCTCAGGTCTGCCCCACTCTTTCCACGATGCCAGTGGTTTTGGCATCAAGCCCGCCTGGGTCCACATGGCAAGGTGGCCTCTCACCAGCCTCAGTCTGTCTCATCACGCAGGTAAGAGGATGATCTGGTCCTGTGTGTAGGGCTGCTGTACAGAAGAGAGGTGGCCCTTCAAAATTAAGTACCTGGCAAGGAATAGGCACCCAATAGAAACTTACTTTCATTGACAATCATACAGGACCACCCCCAAGATACGTCACCCATGCTGAGTTCAAGCTGAGTCAAGAATTGTTCTTTCCTGGAGACATTAAAATTTTTTTTCTGGAACACACCACAGGAGGTTTAGAGTGAGTGCTCCAAGGGGCCTGATGGTGTCTGTGATGTTTGAGAGGGAAGAGTCAGATGGAGGCTGGGACAGCTAGTATCACACTCTCCCTTAAATTCACTCAGGACCCAGGGTCACCTCCAGTGTGGGTACAGGAAGGGAGAAAGACACACCCCCCTACACACACTGCAGGACCCCTGACGCCACCACTTCCACCACACACCCACCTCTTTGCACTTCTCGCAGCCCTTACTCACTTTCAGATTATTTTCTCCCTCAGGAAGCAAAGTCACATTCTGATACAAGGTTGGAACTGAATTTAACACATTTTCCCTGATAAACATGATTTCTGCATCCGGCCAGGCAGATCATTTCCTAATGCGAGGTATTTTCCCCTTTGTGTCCACATCAGGGACACCTAATGGGCAGCATCCTCGAGCTTTGTCAGAGTCTGGGGGTGTCAGGACCTTGCTGGGGTAACTGGGACGAAATGGCCATTTTACTGTCTGAGGGCTTCTCCTAGTCACCTGCCCTCGTGCTCCCCTCAGACCATCAGGGTTTTCTCATCTATGAAATAACAGGAATCAAATCAGACGCTGCCAGCCTCCAGATCCTGTGATTATGCCACGGAGAGGGGAGGGCACCGCGGGGCTGCTTGGGGATGCTGTGCACGGCTGTTGGCAATGGGCAAAGAGGTGACTCACAAATCCTTTGAACCTGAATCCTCCTCTCTCCCTCCAGAAATAACCCTGTGTTCGGTTTCTCACAACAAGATGGAAGGAGGAGGGATTAGGTCAGGAATGTAGGTCCATCTTTCGATTTCGTCCTTAACTGGGGGTGTGACCTTGGGGACAGTACTTCATCTCCCTGAGGATTTGCTTTCTCATTTGAAGAAAAAACTGTTATTTCACGATCCTTTCCATTTCTAACCTTATTAGGTTCCAGGAAGCTTAAGTGCTGATTGCTGCTCTGTTTCCTGGGACTCAGCTCTGTCTCCTCCAAGTCGCCCCGTGGACACACTCCTGGTGATTTCAGGTGACATGTCCCACCCAGATCCCCACATCTTCCTGGGGGTTCCGGCCACCAGGGCACTGCTTGTCTGCCCCATGGTCTGAGGCAGTGATGGGTGGGAGCCGCCCTGGAACAGACACGTGCCCTCACTTACTGAACAGCAACTGCCGTCGAGTTGGTCTCAGATGGGTCCATTCCGTGTGTCCTCATCGCTGATGTCTCTATGCAGGGTTTTCACCTAGAAATGCCGGTATAACATGGTAATCATACAGAGATTCTTTTTCCGAGAGCAAGGTGAGACCGCCCGGCCACGAGCCAGCATGGGCTTCGGCCACCAGCACACCGGTTGCTTGCCTTGTGCCCTGAGCCCGTCCCCCGTGTGCCCATCACCTTGTCCTCCGATCACGGTTCACACTGAGAGAAGCAAACTCTTATGGGTTATCAGCTCTTCTAATTTGTGATGGGGAGTCTTGGGAAAAGCAAGGTGAAGTCCCAGGACTGGAGAATGAGCTCCAGGGCACCAGTGCATTTAAATAAAATCTAAGCTCAGCTGAGAGCAGCCAGCTCCTCCTTCATCTGTGTCCTGCTCCTCTCACGCCCCTGTAGGTTCTTCCTGGGTCTTCCCTCGTAAATTATGGCCCATGAGCCCCCATCGCAGGCTCTGCTGCTGGGAACTTATCCCAGGTTATTGGGGGCCATCCCTCTGTGCGATCAGGAAAGAGGCCGTTGGTTTAGGTCCATGACCCGCCTGGTCAGACAGGCAGAGAGGGAACAGGGTTCAGACTCAAGTCCTCTCATGAATCGAGTTCTGTTTTCAATCCTCCACTATGTCCACACTGACTCCTGGGCTGGGCTGCTCCGTGGCTCGGTCCCTGGGAGCTGGGTCCCCATCCCGCCCAACCCCGCCGTGGGCAGCGCCCACCAAGAGCACAAACGAGGCTCACGGGCCACGTGGCCGAATATTTAAAATGATAAACCAAACCAACAGCTTCCTAATAAAATACGTTCTATCGTCTCATCTGTACAGAGAACTGGAAGCCAGGTTTTAGTTGGAATTCTCGACCCCTTTGACTTCCACGGCAGGGAGTGGTGTGGGAAAGCTGGCTCTGGCCTCTGGGCCCTGACTCAAGCCCCCGCCCCTTTCCCACGCTGGCTGGAGCCCGGTCCCACAATTGAGGGGACGTGTACACACACAGACACTGCGGACATTCACACCTGCTGCAAACAGCCATACCTGGGCCACACCTTGAGCTAGAGGTGCAGACAAGCATGGGATACAGGCTGTCGAGCGGGGCTCCTGGGCTCCGGTTCCTGGAAGGTGGGCACAGGCTCCAGGTGGGCAGGTCCCTCAGGGGCATGGACTCTGGGAACCTCGGAGCCCAGGGCAGAGCCCCTTTGCCTGGCCAAGGCGGTGCTGCTTCCTCCAGCCTGTCACCTTGGTCAGGTCGCTTCTCTTGTAGCCAGCGTCTCCGTCTGTAAGGACAGGATTACACCATCTCGGGGCCCTTCTTGCCACACATGCTTGTGGTCTGTCATCCATCCAGGCACGAGGCTGACCGTGGAGGAAAAGAGACAGTTCTTGAAACAAGCTTGTGTTCACAAAGCAGTGCAGGCAGGTCTGGTGCTCAGTAGGGAAAGGACATAGGAACGGGTCACTGGCCGCAGATCCACGCACCTGGCATCTCAGGACGAGAACCGCTTCCACACGCGTCTCCCATCACGCACCTAGGACCCAGCTGATGCCCCTGAGGAGCCTGGGAGCATCTGGCTGCTGTCCCCCTACCGTGTCCCAGAGGTAAGAGTGCTCACGAGTTTCGGGCTTCTCTGGTAGTGCGGTGATTAAGAATCCGCCTGCCAATGCAGGGGACACGGGTTCAATCCCTGGTCTGGGAAGATCCCACATGCTGCGGAGCAACTAAGCCCATGCGCCATAACTACTGAGCCTGCGCTCTAGAGCCCGCAAGCCACAACTACTGAAGCCTGCGTGCCACAACTACTGAAGCCCGCGTGCCACAACTACTGAAGCCCGTGTGCCACAACTACTGAAGCCCGTGCGCCTAGAGCCGGTGCTCCGCAATGAGAGAAGCCACTGAAATGAGAAGCCCACGCACCGCAACGAAGAGTAGCCCCTGCTCTCCGCAACTAGAGAAAGCCCGTGCACAGCAACGAAGACCCAATGCAACCAAAAATAAATAAATAAAATTAAAAAAAAAAAGAGTGGGCATGAGTTTTGAAAGGGGGTGCTGGTTCAGAGCAGAACAAAAGCGCAGTGTCCCCAGAAAGTACTGCACTTTGATATTGGAAGGCAGGCCCATCAATATTTCATGGTCACACACTAATTAATATTTAAGCCTGTAAACTCATCCTTAACCAAAACGTTTCTATTGTCACAGGGGTTCTCCAAAGCTGACGTGTTTACTTTACGGAAGCCCATCACACAGCTCAGCGTCGACCCAGCCATGGTTCCCAGGAAGTGACTTCAGCAGGACCACCACCAGGGAATGCTTGGTGAGGCCCTGAGTGCCGCGGCCATGACATGGTCAAGGAGCAAGGACGTGGGGGGCCATGGTGGCGGGAGGAGAGACTCCAGCCTGGCAGGCAAAGCTGCAAGCTGTGGTCACTCATCAGAAAAACGGTGTGCAGGTGGCCTGGGGGAGGCAGGGGCCTCGCAGGACGCGGGGGTCACTGACACTGCTCTGCTCCCCGTGTGCTGTCCCAGCTCTGCCCCACAGCTCCACTGACCGGAAGACAGTGGAAGGACATTTGGTACGATCCGGTTCAGTGGGATTCAAACCCCTTTCCAAGGAGCTGCCTCCCGGGGGCCAGGGATGCTGTCCAGCAAGGCCGCTCCGCTGCCATCCATATTAAATATTGCGCATCCCGGTTGGGGGCCTCGTTCTGAAGAAAGTTTCCGCTGCTCGAAATGAAAGTTTGGAAGTTCTCTAACTTTATTTCAATTTTCTTTCAAGTTGCAATTGGATCCCAGAGAAGGGAGATAAATTGCTGGTGATGTAGCAAGTAATGGATTAGCCTGTCTGATCATAATAAATGAAAGAACAGGCCTGATGCTAATGAAGAGATTCTGTGCTTCCCCCGGTGTTTCCAGGTGTGTGTGGACAAAGGGATCTCAGCAGTGATCTCGGCCAGCTCCTCAGCCCCACACCGGGGGGAGGTGTCGTTAAAGCCACCAGCTGAGTTTCCATCATGGCCTGTGTTGAAGGAAGTGGCTTCATGGACTCTGCAACATGGACGGGGCGTGAGGAGGCTGCCTGGTCCACCCACGTCGGAGAGCCTGGCCCTGATCCGCAAGAGACGGGCGGGCGGCCCTCCCCTTACGCGCCCCCTGGTTGATGGGCCTTGGGATGAAGCACCGCTGCTCTGGTGCTCCTGCCATGGGGATGCGGAGGGCCTTTCCTTCTTGATGGCATGGTTAGGACTTCACCCTCTCTTCATGATGCTGGAGGCCGCAGGAAAAGGAAAGGAGTGCACTCCTGAGAGGCTGCATGCCTCCAGAATGTGCTTCCCCCGGGGGTGGGAGGCAGGGATTATGATTGTCTTTTAATTTTTGTTTTTCAGTGTTTCACAAATAAATACAAGACACTATGAAGACAGAAAACAAAAGTATTTTCAGTGAGAAATGTGTGTACTCAGTGGGTCAGCAGGAGTTTGCACAAAGCAGCACAGGGAGACCGGCTGGAAGCTACTCCTAAAAGGGGCCCCGCCTGGACCCCCAGCAGCACCCCCAGTTTGGATCTGGACTCGAGATTCATTTGCTCCAATCAGAAGACTGCAGACCATGCAGTTCATATGAGCTTTTTGGTTTCTGATGTTTTCATTCTCCTTGAGTTTCAGAAAAATTAATGTATAAAGATACATCATTATTTGCAAAGTCAGGGAGGTTCAACTCTGCACAAAGCTTGCTACACATGTCGACACTCACAGCTTCAGACGAACACTCGGATCCTGAAAGTGGAGAGGCAGCTGTCAGGATGGAAGGAAATAAGACACCGGGCTTTCCTGCTTCATCTCCTGTCTCCTGGGGACAGAGGCCTGAGGGGTGGCATGGGTGGGGGTCCGAGAGCTTTCTTAGGCACCAGGGGAGGAGCACAGTCACTCATCTCTGCCCAAAGCAGACCTGGGGGACAGTTGATAAATCTCCTACAGAAGACGCCACGGATGAGAAGCTGGACTTGGGCACTCGGGCAGGAAGTTGGAGGTGGAAAAAGGAGGGAGGTTTCAGAATAAGGGAGCTTATTTTACTGAAACATAAAAGCTTGAGAGGAGAGCATTTTTCATGTTGACATATCCTTAGGATATTTCCCTGGCCTGGTACTGTTTTATTTCAGAGCTTGCCAGAGTGAAAAACAAACAAAAGAAATGAACCAAAAAAAGAAGAAGAAAGGAAGAAAGGCAATTAATCAGTTCAGGCTCCAGAGATAAGATCCCCACTATACCTGCAGCGAGACCTGTTTCTGGCACCGGGATGCCTCCCCCAACCCACCCCCACCCCGCCTACAAGGCAGAGCCTGGAGGTCCAGCTGGCTGGGTGCTTAGAATAGGGTCTCAAGGTCGTATACCCAAGCTGACCCTCTGGGGGCACAAAAATAATAGAACCTCTGTTGATATTTTTATCCCAAGCTTTTAAATATTCTATTGTAATGTGCTTTATAAGTGCCCCAGTACGAAGTATGCTGTGTACAGGAGTTCATGGTCATTATTTATAAAGAGGTAAGTGCCCACACATTGGGTGTCTCCTCGTAGAAGTGCTGACCAAATGGATCTGGGGCCTTGGTTTGGAAGATCACTGGAAAGCTAAGCGTGGTCTTGGGTGTTTCTCCAGTAGCTCGGAGCTGTTTGGAATCAGCAGAGCTGCCTCTACCTGGGCCCGGGCCCGAGACTCAAATGCAAGAAGGGGAAGGTGTTAGAAGGGAGGGAAGCTGCAGGAGGTGGGGTTCTGTCTGTCTTCTTGGACCACTGCGGGTAATAATGCGTGCAAATGTGTATCACTTAACTCACTGATAGGATTACCAGGATTCCACACCACCCGACCTCCACACCAACATTTACAAAACGAAAGAGCAAGAGTTCAGTAGGAAACTCTTGGCTGTTGTTTCTGGCTGCAAGAATCATAAGCTGTTTGTGCCTGGACTGAGCAGAAATGCAAAGCCTGTCTTTGGAAGCTTCCCAACTGTGTTCCGCACCTGCGCAGGACTGCCCCCCATCAAGCCTGCCTGGAACCCACTATCCTTGCCCTGGGCCCTGGGTCCTCTGGGGACTGTGCCTCTTTCCTCTGACCCTTGCTCCAGGGCTGGGGGCCTTAAGGATCTGTCCTCCTGGGAGGCAGAGCCAGGGGGAGCCTGCAGCTTTGCTCTGCATTCAACGGTCGCCCAGGTGCCCCCTGCTCCTGCCCCAGTCACTCTTCCTTTCCCATCGCAGGACACCCTGTCAGGCAGCTTCCTTCCCTTCTCAGAAGTGAAGGAAAATAAACAGGCCGCGTCCAGGAGCACCAGAACGAAGGAGCCTTTGTCTGTAGAAAGTGGGGCAAGAGGCAGAGGTCAAGCCTTCATCCACTGTCATGAACCTGCTGCTCTGAGGCCTCTGGCCCCTCCGCCTTTCCCAGTCAAGCTGCCGAGCTATGTTTCCCTTGCCTGTCTGTTCAGTTCAGTAATGTTAAGTATGTTCACATGGTCACATTGCTGTGCAACCAATCTCCAAACCTTTTTCATCTTGCAAAACTGAATCTCTATATCCATTGAACTACAATTTTCATCCCCCTCCCCCCTGCGCCCTACTTTCTGTCTCTATGGGTTTGATTACTCCAGGTACCTCACATAAGTAGAATCACACAGTCTTTGTCTTTTTGTACCCAGCTTATATCACTCAGCACAATGCCCTCCAGATTCATCCGTGTTGTTGGACGTGTTAGAATTTCTTTCCCTTTAAGGCTCAATAATATTCCATTGTACGTATTTACCACATTTTTGATTTTTTATCCTTCACCTGTCAATGGACAGAGGGCAGTCTTTTGTTGGAGTTTTTCTCATCTGCACTGATTGGCATTTCTGGGTTTCCAACCTCTTCAGCTCCAAGTCTGGAATATATGAGGCGGAAAGAAAACCCAGAGAAATTAGCATCACGTCATTCCTCGGGGCCCAGGCCCTCAGTCTGTCTTCTCTCCGCCTTTGTAAGTCTTCTCATGATCGTTTCATATATAATGTCAGGGTGTTAGTCATGCTGATTGGGAGGAATAGGGCCAAATTCATCCGCTCCATATCCCTGGAAGAAGAGGTCCTGCAATCGAGTTTTATGTTGGTTTATAACGAGTATTCTACTCTTTCTGAAAATGTTAATGTTCAAAAATACCCTAAAAATCGGATTTTTTCACTGAATCAGACAAGGTTTTCCTCCCTTTTTGTCTAAAGTACATGTAGTTTTACTTTTTGAGACTTTCATGTTAATAGTTCTGTGGTTCTTCACTTGAAGACATGAAATTAGTTTGCAAAGAAATTGTAACTCAAAGGGCCTCTCCTTGTACTATTTGCAAACTCAGTTTCCTTTGTCAATGCCAACCATCTGTTGAGGGTCCTGTAGTCATTCCTGGGACTTGAAGCCACTGACACAAATCTGTGTTATTGGACCACGGCTTTCAGAATGGCCAGAGGATAAATTCTTTCAAGATTCTCCTAGGCTACTTACAGCCATAAATTTTATTGACTTTGAACACTTCATAAAATTTAAACCTGCTGAGGAATTGATTCGTTACTTAGCTTTTAAAAAAATGCTGGCTTGAACACTGCTCAATATTATGTAACAAGCTAAATGGGAAAAGAATTTGAAAAAGAATAGATACATGTATGTGTATAACTGAATCACTTTGCGGTACACCTGAAACTAATACAACATTGTTACTCACCTATACTATACTCCAACATAAAATAAAAAGTTAAAAAAAAAGTGCTGGGTTTCCCTACAGCACAGAGATGGGACCTCATATTTCTCCACTAACCTGAGAAGCCTCTGTATGAAAGATGGGAAATGGGGCATTTAGCTGAATTAAGAACTGCTCTGACCTAGCAGAGATCTTTTGAGGGCCCCAAAATTTACTTCTAATGAAAAATCTTCCATTTGAAGGACTGTAAGTATAAATAAATCCTGAATCTACAGATTCTACTTCCATAACATTCACATAAATTCGAAAAGAAAGAAAACCTCCTAGACTGAAATATATCATTGTTAATGAGACTGTAAGACAGTTGGAGACATTCCTGAACCACAAAGCTCCTCCCATTTTCTTGGAGAGTATTTTATGATAAAACTACAAGGGAACAGTCATTGCAATGGCTCAATTGAACAAGTACCTGACTCCAAGAGAAATACCAAAATGAAACGAAATCATAAAAGTTGTTCTTGTTTTATTTCTCCTTCAAAGATAAAAACAATATCAAAGCATACATAAGCCAGCGTGGCTTCACTTGTATTCCTGTAGCGCTGATGTGGAAAGTCTTCATGTCTGTAAGGACATCCTTAACTAAGGCAAAAGCACCTGATTTGAGTGGAGGGTCACTGCTAGACCCAGAAATCAGGAACCTCCAGTCTGCTCACTCCTCTTGAACAGCAAGCTGATGATATAGCATAACGATAGGTGTAAACCCCAAAGCTTTAGTGCGTGGAGTTAATGACAGGACCTTCTGAGCTTGTGCATCATTTCCAGGTGCATTCGTAAATCCCAGCCAAACGGCTGAGACTCTAAGACCTCAACCTAAATGAATCGGCGCCGTGGTCTGCTCAGCAACTTATGGCTCATAACAAACATTTTATTGTGTCTCACAGCTTTGTGGGTAGGCATTTGGGCAGGGCTCAGCTGAAATCCTTTTGTTCCGAGTGAAGTGGCTGGGGTTCTCGGGTGCTCAGCTGGTGGACTGGCTCGTCTGAGGGCCCAAGATGGTTTGTTTACTTGCCTGCTGCCTCGGCACTTGTGTCTGGGAGGCCAAGCCCAGCTCACCCCCTCGGGGGTCACCCCATGGCCTCTTCCACTCTCTCCAGTGGAGAAGGTGGACTTCTACCACAGAAACTCAGCATGCCAGCAGACCCGCGAGCTGCCAGGCTTCTCACGACCTAGCCATCGGCCTCCCAGTACAGCTCTTCCATCACCTGCAAGGATCCAGGGGTCAAGCAAGTCACTGAAGCAGCGGTCACCAAATTGGGGGAGGGGGCAGGGGCTCCAACTACAATGGGAGAAGCGGCAGAGAATCTATGGTCATCAGTAATTCATAGTCTCATTTTTCGCCAACACAAGTAGCATGGTAGTCCTGAATTCTTACAAAATCATCTTTAGAGGAGATCCCAGCATGACTCAGCCATAAACATAGTCTGTATTCTGGATGAAATCCAAAAACGCAGATAGTCGTCTGGACCCAACTCAGGCCTTCACTGGAGACAGCAGACAGAGGCGGACTGGTGGAGGGGGCCTTCCTCGAAGGTCTCAGGTGCACAACATCTAAAGATGCTGCTGCTAAGATTCATTCTTCCAGGAAGGAGGGCAGCCTGCGAATGGTACTGCTACAACACAGCCCAACACAGCCCCTGCTGGCTGATGTTCGTAGAATATTTACTGCGAAGATGGGCTGCAGTGAGAAGAGAGACCAAGAAGCTGCTCAGTGCCCTGGGCTTTACTTCCACCATCTGTCTCAAGGCACTTGAATTAGCATCTATCAAAGTAATTGGTTTTATACACATATAGGCATTCTTTCTTATATATTCTTTTCCGTTATGGTTTATCACAGGATATTGAACATAGTTCCCTGTATAGCAGAGACTGGCACAACATCGTAAATCAATTATATTTCAATTAAAAAAATTGATAAAAAAGTAATCCAATTTCATTAGTAACAAAAAGTTTGGTTTCAGTAGTTATCCACTTCTAAAATGTCAATGTTATTCTAAAGTAAACGGGGGCAGGGCTCGTCTTCCCTCAGATTGAATTCTTGTTCAGTAGATAAAGCTTTACAGATGCTGCAGCCCCTGCAGAAACGCAGGCTTTATGGAGCCCAGATGGTGATGAAGAGCTCAGAGACGGGAGTGACGAACCGACGAGGCCGGATCTGCTCTCGTGCAATTAACATGGAGCCTGAGTGAGACAGACGAGCCAGCGTGAGGCTCCAGCCCAGGCATTCCTGCCAAGGGCTGCAGCTGTGAGTCAGCATGGATCAGACCTGGGGACACTGTCTCCTGGAACCTGGTGCCTGGAGCATGTGCGCCTTCTGCGTTTGACCAACCCTCTGTACTTTTAGCAGAGAGTCAGGGGCAGGAGAGGAACTTCCCATCTGAAGGGGTCAGGCCCCCAGAGAGGCACCAGTTATCTGGTACATACATGTCTGCCTGACGCTCTTCTCCCCAACTCCCAGTTGGTGTCTATGGGCAACTTCTGGACATTCAGGTCCCCCTGGGCCAGTCGGACTCTCCCCACTCAAGTCAGGCCCGATCACACTGACTGGAAGATGCAAACATATGTACATTGACCAGACCCTCCCTTGAATCCTGTCATCAATCCTGGGCTGCGGTCTCTTCCACCTTGAGGCACATCCTTCTTCCTCTCGGACACGATCAGTAGTGCCTGGCACACAGGAAGTGCTCAGTAAATGCGAGCTGGGTGCGTCAACAGATGGGGGTAGGGTCCGCGTCCATTATAAACTTAGGTCAAGAGTAACAATAAATTAAATGATAACTGTAACCAACATACAGTTAAGAAGTAGGGAACCCTGGGGAGGGGGCCTTCTGAGCTTCATTAAAAAGTTGAAGATAAATGAACATGCTGGACTGTCCCAGCTTCCTGACACCCGGACATGACCTTACAGTGATAATCTTATACTCAAAGTAATCTTGTATAAAACACCAGTGAACATGATTCGTGTGTGTGTGTGTGTGTGTGTGTGTGTGTGTGTGTATGTATACACATGCACCCTTAGGATTTCAAATTCGGAGATGGCAAAGCAGAATCTTGTTCATAACACTTCCTTTGACTTTTCCTGACTGCAGTAACAGGCCCCTCCAACCTGGAATCCTCTTCATTAGCATGGAATGTTATGACTTTTGCGCTGTGTAGACTGTGGATGGACCGTTCATGTAGGTGAGTCAGTACCAAGTTGATTAGAAAATTGGTGATTTGCCCCTTGGATTCAAGGTGTGTCATGTTGATTGCATCTTTTTATTCCTTCAATATTTTTGGTCTTCAATAAAACTCTATAGTTTTCTCAATAAAGTCTTGTTTTTAAAGAGATGTATCCCTATTTTGTCTCCCCTTTTTTATTTACTCTCTCTCCAACCTGTTCCAGCCATGTTTCTTCAGGACCTTGTCAGGGTCACCAAAGACCCCTCCCCTGCCCACTGCATTTCCTATTCCTAGAATTCCTTGTCATAATTCTATCAACAAGAGCCAAACTGCCCACATGGAAATCTGAGTCCCCACACCACCCCTAAATCAGCTTCTCACCCAGCCTTCTCCATTTCAATAAAGGATGCACCCTCCACCCGTTTGCTCCAGCCCAGATGCTGGAAGAATCTTTCATTCTCTCTCAAATCCCACATTCAATCCAACAGTGAGTCTTCTTGGCTCAAACTTCGAAACATTTCCCAAATTTGAAATTTCTTGTCACATCCACAGGCTGATTCACCATCTTTTCTTTCCTGGACACCGTCCGTAACCTTTTATTTTTCTGCTCTACAATTTTTCACACGTCACCTGAAGTAAACTTTTTTTTTTTAAATATTTATTTATTTGGCTATGCTGGGTCTTAGTTGCGGCACGCAGGATCTTTAGTTGCGGCGTGCAAACACTTAGTTGCAGCATGTGGGATCTAGTTCCCTGACCAGGGATCGAACCCGGGCCCCCTGCATTGGGAGCGCGGAGCCTTAGCCACTGGAGCACCAGGGAAGTCCCTGAAGTAAACTTCTAAAAGTGTAAATCTGACCATGTCACCTTCCCATCCGAACCTTCAAGGGTTCTTGTTTCTCTTGCACTAAAATCCTGACCCCTCACTGTGGCCCAGAGGCCTTATGTTATCTAGCTACCTGGAGCAGGTTGTATTTTCCAAAGATGGCCAGACCCCCATGTTTGTCCCCTTCTTGACTCTCCTCCCGTTCCTTGAATCTGGGCTTTGACCAACAGAGTGGAATAGAACTGACGTTGCAGGAGAGCTCCGAGGCTGTCCTGTGAAGGACCTATCTATGTCTCTCTCTCTGTCTCTGTCTCTCTCTCCTTTCTCACCTTTAGAACTCACCCACCATGTTGTGAGGACAGAGGCCCCAGCCAATAGTCAGGACAATCTTGCCACCCCTGTGAGTAGCCACCTTGGCAGTGGACGTTCCAGCCTCGTCGACCTTCAGGTGACGGAGGCCCTGCCTGACCTCTGACTGCAGCCTCGTGGGACACTCCGAGCCAGAGCCATGCAGCCAGGCCTCACCTGCACTCTCGACCGACAGAATTCATGAGCGATAATAAATTATTGTTATTGTTTCAAGCCACTGAGTTTTGGGCTGATTTGTTAGGTGGCATTTAGTAACTGAGAGTTGCCTAATTTTCTGACGCTGTTTCAACCACTCCGTGCTGCTCAGTGAAAGCTTCTTTCTGCCTCAGAAACTCTGTGCTTCTTGTTTCCAAATCAAAGAAAATGTTTTCTTCTGGCACTGCCATATCATTAACTCCCTCACTTTGTTAATGTACCTGTTCTAGTGTCAAATCCCAGGAGAGCCCCCTTCACCATCTACACATAAATGCCTCCTCCTGCCCCCCACAATCATTTCCTGCCCATGACCTTGTTATGTTTCTTCACTGTACTTTACTGTACCTGAAACTACATGTCTATGTATTTATTTACTTGTTATCTGTCTCTCATTAGAATGTAAGCTCTATGAAGGCAGCAATTTGAAAAATCTTATTCAACAGTAGATCTCCAGAAATTAGGACAATGCTTGGCACATAAAAAAAAGATTCACCCAGTATATATTAGACAAATATTGAGATAACCCAACAACCTGTCATTGTTCCCTCTCAAGGTAAACTGGGTAGAACTTTTCTCCAGAACATATGATGCATTATCTCAAATAAGGGGATAGTCATTCAGTTTTGCTTAAATTTAAACATAGATCCAGGCAATATATTTGTATCATAGACCTTGATATATAGAGTCTAATCAATTTTTTTTAATTAAGGATTTTAAAGAGCGTCCCTGGAACAAACAGGAGCAAATATCAAACTTTCACTCTAACACCTCTTGTTTTCTACAAGCCCCATGCAAATGTGGATTAACTCGACCTGGCCATCCTCTGGAAAGGACCAGGATTTTTGATGTGTCGGCTGAGAGGCAGTAAGAGCGGGCCACCCATTTATAGGGGAAATGCTGCTATGGGAGAACATGTTGGATTAAAGACACCCACATACTCTTTGACAACTCCTTCAGTCAAGAGGTGGAGCCTGTGCCCCTCTCTGAATCGGTGGATGCTTGGTTAAGAGACAATGCAGCCATGACCCTGAACCAGGTTCTGAGACCAGACCTTAAGAAACTGTCAGCCTCCATTTCCCAACGCTTTGAACACTTGCTCTTGGAGCCCTGAGCTCTTGTAAAAAGCCCATCTCTACTCCTGCAGAGACATCTGGACATGACATGCAGATGGAGGGGACGTTAAGCCCAGCCTTCCAGCCATCTGCACCAAAGTACCAGAGGCTGGAAAGCCGCCTTGGCCCTCCAGACCAGACCAGCTGCCAGCTGAGCACCACCAAGTAACCCTGGTCAACACCATACGGTGCTGAAGAATCATCCAGCTGAGCCCAGCCAGCAGTCCTGACCCACTGATTGTGAGCAAAACAAAGCAATTGTCTTGTCTCTATGTTTTGGGTTCATTTGTTGTAAAACAATGGCTAACAGGAAAAAAGGGCTTCCACCCTTCCTTTCTGAGATTAGTACCAGGTCCTCTTACCTGAAATATCCTTGCCCATTCATGCCAGGAACCTGATGCCAAGGACATTCCTGGGAAACCCTGACAGAAGCTATTGCTCACTGGGCCTGCCTGGCAAAAAGCAGATACATCAAGAAATAATTAAAGTCACACTTTCAATTCTTAACTTCTTTTAATTGAGATCATCAAAGAGAAATAGATTTCATTACAAGCACAGCATGAGGGCTGCATTCTCTGGAGTTCATGTTTATTCATTCATATGGTTACATTTTACTTGTTTTGTTGCAAATAAGTGACTTAAATTGGGGAAGGAGAAGAGAGAATAATTTAAACTGAAAAGTAAAATTTAATACTTTGGTATTAGATGGGTCTGTCAAGAGTGAGACTCTACAACTAAATCTTTAATGACTAATGTAAAAATTGAATATACTGCATGTATTTCTGGTGAGAACATATATTCAATTACTGTTGGGCAACCAGGCAACAATATTCACAGTACAGATACATATCTTTCCCAAAGGAAATATGCCTTTGCAACATGTTTCCTCCTCTTCTTATTTTTTAAGGATTGTTTTATTTTTATCTGCATATCTTTTGAGGGGATATTTCACTGTATCTCTGGCATTTTAATTGTTAAAAATGTTGGATATTATTGAGAGGTCGTGAACATGAGATCCATCTATAATTCTTGAACCTAGTGATAACCACAGTTAACATTTTGGTTTTTTCTTCCTGCTGTATTTCTATGTCTGTTCATGTCTGTCCCTCTCCCCTTTCTAAGAATGGAAGGGTTTATGTGTGTTGTCTTAATTCATAAACAGACAACATCACTGGCTTTTGCTGTGATTTTGCCATTGATGAAATGCATATTTATTCTATTTACACCAAAATAATAAATGCACTAATAGACATATGTCGCAAGTGACAAAGGGCTGAAACAGGGGTTCATTTGCTGCCCTTGAACATCCTGGCTAAATTATATGCCCTTTAGAACATCCTGGCTAAATTATATTAATGGTTTATAATTAGAAGAAATAATTATTCCAGAAAGGGTTGAGGCCGGAAAACAAATGACGGGAAAAGGAGACCGAGATAAAAACGTCAGACAGAGCCCAAGATGCTGTTAATACACGGAGGACACGTCCCGAACACCTGCCTCCTGCTTGTCACCACGCCACGTGTTGTGACCTGGAAGGCTACCAGCTCTCACATGAGGTGAGCAAGTGGCCCCAGAGAAACGCAGGTTTTTTTCTGGCTGCTGAGTAGGGACCCCCTACTCTAATCTACCACCATCCCTCATTTAACCCTCACCAAAAATGTCTACTCGTGTCAGAATTTCGGCTGTCTTTCTACCTTTGCTACCAGAAATTGCCTCAAAATTGAAACACATGTTGATATTTGAAGCTCGTTTTTTTTTTTAAGTTTAAACTGTCTCTTCAGGGATTAACTTTGTCCATAACAAGCGCCTTAGATCTTCAAGGTGGTCTTTGGCCAAAGTGAAAGGCTGTACGCTTTGGAATCGTATGGGCTGCCCTGGCATCCTGCCCCCAACACCCTGCTGGAGGTACCGTTTCGCTCCGTTGCAGCTTTCTCCCTTCACAGGGGTTCTGCTCCCCTCACCACCAGTTTACAGTCCCTGCCCCTCCCCACCCCAGGGGGGTTTCTCTGCCAATGACTGGAGTAGAAGCACACAATCCCAACCCTGGCAAAAGAGACAGATAAATGCTGAGTATAATTCACGCTGCAGGCTGAGGCTGGGTCTCCAATGGAAACTGCACCCCTTTCCTTTCCTGCCTTATTACTCACCAGTTTCTCCTGGGAGCTTAATGCATCCTCACAGCTGGACCCTCAGCTGGGAGAATCCTTCTCCCGACTCTCCCTAGGACCCATAATCCTAGGACTGCTGCCCCAACAGGGCCCATTTCTCAGGCTCTTCTAAGACCTGCATTTCTCCTCCTCTCCCTCATCCAATCCCTCTGCCTTTGCCTCGTGGAGAGACAAGCATTTCTCTCCAGAGCCTCATCTGGCCCAGCAGAGGACGGACAGGCCTCAGCAAGTGAAGGTGACGTTCTCTTCATTGTTAATTTTCATCTGAATGTTATCAATGCGTCACATCATTTCAGAGCTGGAAGCGAGATAAATAATAATAAAACAATAAAATATCTACTATTTTTTCAGAAAACTAAAAATAGAATTACCATATGATCCAGCAATCCCATTACTGGGCATATATCCAGACAAAACTATAATTCAGAGACCAGGGACTTCCCTGGTGGCACAGTGGTTAAGAATCCGCCTGTCAATGCAGGGGAAAACGGGTTCGAGCCCTGGTCTGGGAAGATCCCACATGCCGTGGAGCAACTAAGCCCGTGCACCACAGCTACTGAGCCCGTATGCCACAACTACTGTAGCTTGTGCGCCTAGAGCCTGTGCTCCACAACAAGAGGAGCCACAGCAATGAGATGTCCGTACACCACAACAAAGAGTAACCCCCGCTCACCGCAACTAGAGAAAGTCCGCACGCAGCAATGAAGACCCAATGCAGCCAAAAATAAATAAATTTTAAAAAGATGCATGCACCCCTATGTCCATAGCAGCACTATTCACAATAGCCAAGACATGGAAACAACCTAAATGTCCATTGACAGATGAATTGATAAAGATGTGGTACATATATACAATGGAATACTACTCAACCGTAAAAAAGAATGAAATAATGCCATTTACAGCAACATGGATGCAACTAGAGATTATCATACTAAGTGAAGTAAGTCAAAAAGAGAAAGACAAATACCATATGATATCACTTATATGTGGAATCTAAAATATGACACAAATGAACCTATCTATGAAACAGAAACAGAATCGTGGACATAGAGAACAGACTGGTGGTTGCCAAGGAGGAGTGGGGTGGGAGAGGGAAAAAAATGGCCACTATTTTTAAGTGTCTACTACGTGCCAGACACTTTGCTAGTTTAGTAAATTCAAGCCCTGTTTACCAAATTCCCATCTTCCTGAGACCCCACCCCGAGGTGCTGAGTACACAGTGATTAGAAAAAGGAAATAGAGCCACTGCCTTTATGGAACGTGCCACGTGGCCAGTCGCTGACCTGTGCTACATCTAAGCTTTACGGCAACCTTGGAGAGCAGCTAGTATTTCTCCCACTTTGCAGTCGGGGAAACAGCCTTCCCGAGATTCATTTACCAGGGCTGATGGGTCTTGGAGTTGACAGCCCTCCACATCACCCTTCTGCTTCTCCTTGAAGCTACTGACAGCCCCTCCAAGACGTCCTCCCTGCCCCCACCCGTCCATCCCCTGGCCACTGCCCTCATCCAGGTAAACGGATCTCAAACAGGATAAAGAAGAAGAGCTTCTGTCCCCAGCTCAACCTTCTTCCCGCTGGAGCACAAAGCTTTGCTTCTGTAAATAACTGTTTTGTTTCACGCCTTCTCAATGAGATTGCAAATTCTTGAGGATGAGGAAAAAGTCTCATTTCTTTTGTTTCTCCCGCATTCCTAGAAATGTAATAAGCACTTAAAATGCAAGTTGAATATAGTGGTGAGCAGATGAGCAGATGCACGCATTAGTGGCTCAAATGGTCCTTGATAGAAATAAACGTCAGTCAAAGACAGAGTTTACTGAGACATCAGGCCAGTATCAAAGAACTGTCATCAGAAAACACAAGGCCCACCCCAGGCTTCCTTTCCTGAATTATCCAAATGTCAAGTGGAGGAAAGTGAAGCAGATGTCCTCGTCCCTTGAGAGGGTGGACAGCGCATCCTCGAACTGATCTCAGCTGGAGGGACTCTAATGGGATGGAGGACAGACAGCCAGACACTTCCTGAGCCTGCAGTTTTGTAAATGTTCCCTTTAATGGCCTCTCCTCAAGCAATCCTAATCTGAGTATGACTTCACATCGTTCCCTGCTAGGATTCTGATCTCCTGATGTTGGAGTGTTTGCATTTGGTGCATTTGGTGTTCTCATCCTACTTAATTACTATTTAATCAGTTATTTCACTGATGCATTTGAGTGTTCTCACATTTGACGTGTGTTCGTGAGGAACCTAACGGGGGCCAGCATCCCGCCTTCCTCTCTGCCCTCCCGCCTCCCAGCATCTGACACCTGGCCTGTTTCCCTGCTGGGCACTTTCCCCTGCTCTCCCATGAGAGTGGCCACCCTGCCACTGGCATTAGGTGGCAGTAGTGACTCTCACATACCTTCACCTCTGTTCTAAGGATTTTCCAAGTAAAAGAACTTAATCTTCTCAAGACAAATTTAAGGGGTGGGCACAATTATTATCCCCATTTTACAGGTGGGGAAACTGAGTCGTAAGCCATGCAATTTGCCCAAGATATGTGGGTAGTTTGTAGCAGAGGCAGGTTTTGAAGGTAAGTTGTCCCAGCAGTGAGGGCATGTGTGATCAGATTTGGTGAATCCACACAGATGCCCTCAGCAGAGCCTCCGTATGCATGAGGTACCTCCTATGTTTCCAAGACCCGATGATGGATTTGAAACTCTAAGGCATTGTGCTTGCCCTGCCCTGTTAGCAGGGAACCTACAGTCTTATTAGGAATTAAGAATATGCATAGATTAGTGGATTCCACAGATGTATTTAAATCTGATGGTATGAAGATATAATTGGTTATAAAAAGGAGAACTTATTGTGAGATGAACAGCACGGCAAACATAATGGATGATATGGTTGACGGTGAGGGGAGTTTTCCTCAACAGAAAAAAAGTTCTTAACACCCAGTTACAGTCTATTGGATAGCCTGACAGTCAATTTTGATGTGAAAAAAATCTTACATCTTGAACCACAAATCTTAAAATCTTACTCAGCAAGTAATAAGAATTTGGGGTCCTGAGCAAATCCCAAGATTGCATTTTGGGGTTTGTTACAAGATCCTTTGGCTTAGAACCTCTTTAGAAAATCACTGTGATGAATGAAGTGATGGTCAATTACTGTGTTAATTCTCCCCAAATCACACATCCTCCTGAGATGCCTATGTCTCAAACATGAGACAGTTCTACACATCCCGACATCTGTATCCTAGTTTTCATCACCAATTGAGTTAAATAAATCATCGCCACTGTGTCCCCGAAGCCGTGCGTCAAGCACACCAAGGAGGAGTGACCTGGACCAGAGCCCACTGCCTGGACCAGAGCCCACTGCCTTGACCAGAGCTCACTGCCCAAATACCTCAAAGGCCAGGGCAGATGGCCCCAAAGAAGGAGGCACTTTGTCATCTTAAAAACTAATCCTCTCCACTGCAGTAGTGCTGTTGGCAAACGTTCCTTTCCACAATTCCATATTTAAGAATATGACTTTGGAAATTATAAATCGTCAGTTATTATTTGATGGTCTCAGCTTGGAGCTTGCTACATAATGACTTCCCCAGTAGGACGCTGAGCTGCTAATTCGCAAACTCCTTCTGAAAAAGCTTTTCAGGGAATTTGTGCTACATTGAGAAGTAACTGAACCATAGGGGCCAATCCAAATGCCGTTCTTTTTATTTATTTTCTCCAACCCAAAGAACATTCCATTTACTTCTCTTCAGTGAGAGGGGCGGGCCCTATCCCTTCATGGCTAGGGTCCTTATGATAGGTGCGGAGGGAAATCACATCTCTTCGTGGGATGCATTTGGAACTGTCCTATTTAATTAGGTATCTGTCAAGTTTCCATCTAACTTTGTAGACCGTGAGTTGGAAATGCTTCAAAAGTGTAGACATATTTCTGAGTTGGGGTTATCACTCTAAAGGGCCACAGTTTGCAACCCTGGCTGCACTTTAGAACTACCCAGGGAGCTTTTTAAAATCCAGATGCCCAGGCCACGCTCCAGACCAATTAAATCAGAACATCTAGCGGGGGACCCAGGCACCCGTGCTTTCTTTAAAGCTCCTTGGTGCTTCCCCTGTGCTGCCCCTGGCAGTGGTTTTGAGCCCTGAGTGTGTGCACCAGCATCACTAGGACTGCTGCCCTCCCTCCCAGCCCCAGGTTCTGACCAAGCAGGGCTGGGCTGGGGATGAGAGTTCCCTGTTGGTCTGGGAATCACACTCTCCAGAGTCACGACTACAGGCTCGTTCAGAAAACCCAAGTTCAAATCCCAGTAGCTCAGGACATCTGAGCCTCATTTCCAACATCTGCAAAATGGGCACACTAATGAATCCTGCCAACATTTTCTGAGAGAATCCAGTGGAACTTTTGTGAACCTCCTTGATAAAACTTAAGCTTTGCAATATCTGGGTTCTAGCTGGTGATGAGTAGAAACTCTTAAAGGGTAATATTCAAAAAGGTAAAATCATGACTTTAACACAAATGTAAAAATGCATTAATCATTTTATTTAATTCATTAATTAATGATGTAAGGTACAAAAACTGGTTCAAAGTAGCATCTAAAGAACAGAAATGTGATAGGTTGCTGAGATGAATTCACTCAGAAATGCAAAACTGTGTCATATTTCAAGCACTAAAATATAAAGTTTGAAAAAAAATGTAGAATGTTTAGATCATCCTTTATTCAGGCTGGAAATCAATTCCATTTCCACCAAGGAAAAACATTTGCATTGCTCTGAAAAGGAACATTTGCATCACAATGGACAGAAAACACCTGCCTCACCATCTGCCCTCCACAAGCCCACTTCCATTTGCAGAATTGCAAGACAGCAGGAGAAGCACCACTGCAGAGTCAGACATGCCTGGGGTGGCAGGTCCTCCACCCGTCAGGATTCCACTGCAAACCCTTGGTCTCCTCTGCCCCTTTCAAAAGACAGCCTTCAGGACGGAATCAGGACATTTATAGATTTGCGAATGGTGGCTCCTACTTGACTTCTGAGAGGGAGGATGATCTTGGCTCTGACAGAGCAGAGAACATGTGTGTGTACTAACCATACATGTTCACATTCTAGGAACGTTGTATATGTGACCATCTGTGTGTGTACTAAGATAATCATGAGTTCACGCTGATGTCTGCCTCTGAATCCATCACCCCGTGGACCACTCTTGTCTCCTCCTCTGGCTTCTCTGTAAGCTCCCCGCCAACAGGGAGAAACTGGCTCCCCCCACCCAGTGTCTTTTCACCTAATAGTTCAGTTCCAGGGCACATGTAGGGCAGCATCAGAACGCCAACTCTGCTCCCATGGGAAATACCTTTACCCACTAGAGTAGTCCCTTCACCTGTGCTCTTAGAGACCACTCACTTCCAAAGGGACTTAATGTCTGTTCCCACCACCCCCTTCATACATTTGTCACACTTAGATTTTTTGTCACATCTGCATTCCATCCTAGGATTCTCCCAACCGCCTAAATACTATTTTTTGTTTGTTTTTAATTTTCACACATTGTTTCACTCTTTGTGTTGTAAAGCTCTGTGGATTTTGACGGATGCACAGGGTGATGTATCCACCATTACTGTATCAAACAAAATAGTTTCACTGTCCTAAAAGTTCACCTGTGCTTTATCTATTCAACCCGTGAGGAGCCCGCGGGCAGGATCTCTGCCTTACAGGTAAGTGGTCCAGAGTCCAGAGAGTCCCCCACCATATTCTCAGCAGGGAGAGGGCAACACATGTGTGACTCAGCGCCCACCAGGGAGGAGCCTGCCATCCTGCTGGGAGGTGGAGCAAGGCAGCTGTGCCCAACACAGCCTCAATCCCAGCAATGACCTTGAGACTTGGATGGGCACCGGCAAGGTCTCCTGGAAGGACTCAAAGCGAAGTCCCCTTGATTGCAGGCTTTCCAATTTATTTACAAAATAACCAGGCTTCTCATGCTGGAGACAACTGGCCAACGTTACTTCTTACTTACAAGACCCTCACTTTATAGTAAAGTTAAAAATGCTACATAATTACGTGTTTCAGCAGATTTCTTGGTGATTTTATTGGAAAGGCTAGAAAGGAAAGTACTTGCATGCTGCTGAGAGTAGGTGTAATCCTGTAGAAAGAATGTGCCCAGGCAGCTGTGTTCCTGCGATGTTCCCCCTCAATTAGGTTACAAATAAATCCTCTTTTAAATGTTCCAGGGGAGCACATATGTAAAAGAAGGTCATGGCAAATTTTTTTATACAGCTAACACTTCCTTTTCAATGTGATTATTGTAAAACATACTGAGAATGGAATTTAAAATTTTTGTCCTGTTTCCGAATCTGTTTCTAATTAGCTGTAAACTAGGACCAGTGACTTAGTGTCTTTGAGCCACCGTGTCCTCCTCTGTGAAATGGAGTCATTGGCCGGATCACATCTCAGACACCTTCCAAAATCACCATCCTAGTGATGCTCAAAAAAGTCACACTTCTTGGCCACAACCCGTACATACTCTCCTATGGTCCCACAGAACACGAACTTTGATCCGTTGATGGCTCTGCTGTGATTTCTTAAATAAAGTGTATTACTGAGCCCTTGGGTGTTTGTTATATTTTCTCACATAAATAATGTTCTAATCAACATCCTTAAAGACACATTGATGTCATCATTTGGAATTTCTTTTGGTGACTTGCAAGGGCAGTTATAATGTTTTCCAAAGTTAAGCAGTTGTCCTAGAGATTGCTGTTAAGCAGTATGATCATTTGAAACGCTATCTTTATCACATATAAATGCTAGATTCTGGGACTTCCCTGGTGGTCCAGTGGTTAAGACTCCATGCTTCCAATGCAGGGGGCAAAGTTTCGATCCCTGCTCAGGGAACTGGGATCCTGCATGCCGCACCACAGCCAAAAATTAAAAAAAAATAAACACTAGATTCTTTTTCTGAGATTTTTTTTGTTCCACTGATTTGTATGTCTTGTGCAAATATTTTAATCATTGTATCTTTATAATATGTTTTAATACCAGCTGGAACACACACACTTTTTTATTTTCATATGATATTCTTGGTTATTTTTGCTTAATATTTTAAATTTTTTTTAATTGTCATTACTTCAGAAAATTCTTGTGTGTACCTTTGCAGCTTGTCCCCCAGCACCCGGCCCCAGGCACCCCACTCTGTGTTGGGACTCCATTTAGATGGAGTTACACTCTACAACATGTAACCTTTTGGGCCAGGCTTCTTTGACTCAACATAATGATACGGAAATTCATCTTTGTTGTTGTGTGTATCATTAGTTCACTCTGTTTTATTGATAACTAGAATTACATTGTGTGGACTTACCACAATTTTGATGGACGTTTGGGTTTTTTCCAGTTCTTGACTATTATGAGTCAAACTTCTTTCAACATTCTTATACAAATTTTATTATAAATATCATTTTTTTTTATCTTGGAGAATAACCAGGAGACCCAGTAGACTTGCTGGCTCATAAGATAGGTGTATATTTAACTTCTATTTTTAACAGTTTTATTGAGATATAACTCATATACCATACAATTCACTGATACAAATGTACACCTCAGTAAATTTTGATATATTTGTAGAATTATTCAACCACAACAGTCAGCTTGAAGACGTTTCCATCACTCTAAAGAGAAACTAAGTAATGTTTGGGATTCATTCTCTACTTCCTCCTCACCCCACAGGCCTAGGCAGTCGTAACCTACTTTACATCTCTCTAGATCTGCCTATTCTAGAGCTTTCCTACCAAAGAATTCACACAGTATGTTTGGGGACTGCCTCCTTTTTCTAACCACAATGTTTCCAAAGTTCATTCATATTGAAGAATGTATCAACATTTTATTCCTTTTTATGTCAAATAACTTTCCCACGTATGGATAGACCACATGCATTTATCCATTCATCAGCTGATGAACATTTGGTTTGTTTCTACTTTTTGGCTCCTGTGAATAATGCTGCTGTGAGCGTGTGTATGTGTGTGTGTGTACACCTGTTTGCATTTCTCTTGGGCATATACTGGGAGTGGAATTGTGGTCCTATGGCAGCTCTATGTTTAACATTTTAGGGACCTGCCTGGCTGATTCCCTCCGCAGCCTCACATACTACATCCTCACCAACAAGGCGTGAGGGTCTCCCTCCTTCACAGTCTTGCCAACACTTGCTATTGTTTATCTTTCTAATTTTAGCTTTTCTAGTGTGTATAAAGTAATAGCTCATCATTCTGGTTTGCATTCCTCTAAGAGAGAACGATGTGGAACATCTTTCCACGGGCTCCTTGTCCATTTGTGTATCTTCTTGAGAGAAATGTCTATGTAGATCCTTTGCCCACTTTAGTTGGTTATATGTCCTTTTATTGTTAAGTTGTAAGAGTTTGTTATATATTCTGGATACTAGACCTGTATCTGATGCAGTCAATCCTTATTATTCACGGATTCTGTAATTGCAAGTTCACCTACTTGCTAACAAGTATTTGTAACTCCAAGATCAATACTTGGCAGTGATTCACAGACACGCACAGGGAAGCAAAAAAAAATTGAGTCGCCTGACACATGTGTTCCCAGCTGAGGCCAAATAAGACCACGTCCTGCCTTCTCGTTCCAGCCCTCACACAAAAACCTGTGTCCTGTTTGCGTCTGCTGTTGTGGCTTTTTTATCTTGTGCCTTTTGTGGGTGATTTCTCTGTTTTAAGAGGCCCCTATCCTGGTGCTGACATGCTGCCTGGTGTCCTGAATGCCTCAATTTCCAATAGTAGAGAGATCACTGATGGTCCACAGTGTGATCTGCCAATAGAGGCACACAAAGTGTCACCAGCGGATACTCCTAATCAAACACCTATAAGAAGCAAGGATCTGAATGACTGTGTGTGTGATATTTTTGAACATTTTCGTCAAACTAACAAGTGTAGTGAGATTGGCTGGTTGCTCCTAATATCACTGGACAAAGTGGGGAAAGAAACGAAGAGCTCGGGGATTTGATATTCCCAGCTAAAGAACCACGTCAATGATCTGAGACCTTCTATGTTTGCCCTGAAAGGGACCTTGTCTCCTGTAGCTGAAGGGCTGAGGTGGTAGAAAAGCAAGGCCAGAATCTCATCCTGTGAGTGACTGACTTAACAACCCAAGTTGAATTTCTAGCCCCACAGAATGTCTACTGTTCAAGTGGGGGCATTGATGGGGAAGGAATGGGATCCTGAAAGTCAAGACGAGGATGTGTGGGAAGGTCTGGATGAAGCTGGGGACGCTGAGCCCCTCAATTCCAACAGAAGCAGGCTCTCCACCCCCAGTGAAGCAGAGTCTTCACCCCCACCTGAGGATATCAGCCCCCCAGAGGGAGAGGCTTTGCCAGACCCTGCTGACTCCCCTCAGGACCCTCCCCCATGGCCCCTTCCCCCCACCCCTCTTTGATTCTAGAACCATAACTGGACTCAAGTCCCAGCAGCCCCCAAAGGTGAGGTACTACGGGTGACCCACGAGCTGCACTGCACCCCGAAAGCACTGCTTGTTTTCTCACGTGTGCAGACAGAATCCAGGGAATGTGTGTGGCTGGATGTACGGGGTGAGGTGGAGGGGCAAGGTTGGATCAGCTCACAGCTGGGCTTGGAGTCCTTTCTATTATTTGCTGGTTTAATGGTTGACCACTGTTGAACTTTTCTCCACTGAACAACTGACCACCCGCCCACAAACAAACAAACAAAAAGCAAAATAATTTTTTAGTCTTGCTGGCCCAGGGCTTTCAGAGGGTCTGTAATACTTTCCAGTTTAACTAAACATGATCCCAAAGGGGCATTTTGACCGATTTCTCTCTCTCTTTCTCTCTCTCTCTCTCTCTCTGACACACTGTTTTGGTAGGCAGGTGTATATCTATCAGAGTATTTTCTAAAGTAATTAAAAACCCCTTAGAATCCTAGGAAATGGGGAGACCTCTGGCCTACGTGTCTCTGCAAACTCCTTTGAGTGCTGTCCGGCCTCGGTGCCCCGCTAACTGTGATTTAAACACGATCTGTGATTCCAGTCAAGAGCCTGATTGCATTTAGTTTGCTGGTGACAGGATCAATTCATTTCCTCCAGGAGAAATGATGCATTGGCCGTCAGGCTTCTGGTCCAGGGATGTCAGGTTCTCCCAGAGCCACCACCCTGCATCCGAGGTGCCCTCCTCTGGCTCCTGCCCTTTCATAACGAGCAGCATTAGGCACCAGCTCACCTGCCCCATGGTCAGGGGCAGCCACTGTGATCTGTCTTCCAGAGAGAGCGGCAGGACCACTCCAGCAACAGCAGAGCAGATGCCTTAGGAGGAAAACGGGGCAAAGACGGAGAGGGTTTTGGTTTACGGCACGGCGGGTCTGGTCAGGTTGGTGCACAGCCAGCCCGGATGACGGCACGGACTGCAGGAGGCAAGCAGTGCTGAAGCCAGGGGGCCCCGCAGACGGCCTGCCCTCGACTCTCCTTAGATCTGGTCCTAGTGGGAGACCCCCATCCACCTCTCCTGTATCGTGCCAGTCCCACACATGACGAGTTTGAAAACCAGCCCCTCTGGATGGGAAATGAAATAGAGGAATTACGATGTTTGTGAGCTGTTGGCCCAATTGTTTGGGGGTTGCTGGTTCCTGGGGCTGGTGGTCAATTTCGTTGGAGGGCTTGTATCAGATGGAAGGTGGGGTCTGGGATTCATGTTTTCTGGAGACAGAGAAAAGGAAAGCGTATGAGAAGAATACGCCCAGCCAATCACAAACTTGGGGGCTGAGCCCTACCCTCTCCAAGAGCAGTAGGCGAAGGGGGGCCTGTGGACTCTCGGACAAGGGCTGACTTGGGAAGCTAAAGGAGACATTTTTGCGTCCAGGAGAACAGCCCACCCTCCTCGGTGTGCTCTGTGAGTCTGACTAGGCAGGGAGCCCGAGTGCCCCGGGCCGGGCCGCCCACCATGGATGCTGGTGCTGTCCTGGGAGATGTGGCCTTCTGCAGGGAAATGATGCTCATGTCACTTCTTGAGCATCCACAGGCCACCGGGACACGATGCCCTGCTTTTCAAGAACAGCTCGGAGCACATTTAAGAACATGGCACCCTCAGAACATGGGGACGCCACCTCACTGCTGGCCACAGAGCAGGGGTGGCTTCACTTATGAACGTGGCAAAACTCACTGCTGTGGGATTTATTTAAAGCAGAAACGGGTTCCTGAGAATCTGTGTTTCTGTCTGTCCCAGGGAACCTCATTACCTGAGCACCCAGAGCATGTCGTTATATATGTCTGCAGCTGATTTCTGTGGATTCATTAAAACCGCAGGTAATGGATTTCTAAGGATTTTGTACATTCAGAGGCAGAAGAAGAAATCTCGTGGGCAAAGCCAGAAATCAGCTTAGTCAACCTGTTCGCTGCCTGATTTTGCCACCATGAGGTCTAGTAGATCAATTCCTTCTTTCTCGAAGACAAGTCTTACTCTAACGTCACTTCTGCTCCACTTTCTTTCCCCGTGGCAATAACTTGGAGGGGCTCCCTGATCATAAAATGACATGCAAAATTATAAGCTTTAGAAAAAGACGCGCCGGAGGGCCAGCCCACCTTCTCATGAGATCCTTGCTGTGGAGTCTGGCCACGGGTTCTGGGCAGTTTGCTTCCCGCGGGACAGGACCAGGAGCAGGACCTCAGCTAATGGTTGCCACTGGGTTTCCAGGGCTGGGACTACTGAGGTCCCACTCATGGAGGAGAGAACGGGGACAGGGCGGGGAAGGCCGAGGGCTGCGTCTTGGACGCCAAGCATCCTATTCTCTTTTTCCCCAGAGGCATCTCCAGGCCAAGGTCAAGGAGTGATGGATGTACACAGAGAAACAGGTCAGCAAAATGCACATTTTTATTTTTTCTTCATCTGTGGAGTCTAATAACGAAGTGTTTCTGCTGGTTCAGTGGCAGAGCTGGGGCGTAGGACCAACAAGCCTGCCAGACTCTTCGTCCCTTCCACCCCAGCCCACATCTGACCCACAGCCCTGCACACCCTTCCGTTCCCACGTCCGAGAGGGCCCAGCCCTCCTGGAACCCCTCTTGCATTGCCTCTCGGGTCCCCCTCTTGTACACACCGACAGCAGGGGTGGGGGGGAGTGGGGAGGGATGGGCCCCCTGACCTGCCCTCATATCACTGTCCTTCAGTCCTCTCACTTTCTCTGTGTTCTCTGGGCAGCTCTTTGGGGCCTTTGGACTGGGGACACTGCTGTAAAACAAGGCGGGACTCAGAGCTGCCACCCTCTGTGACAGTGACAGACCCCACGCAGCCCCACGGCCAACGGGCTCCATCTTCACACCCCTCCTCAACCCTGCGCTTGCTCGGCGACATGCCCCATGTCTCCCCTCAGTCCTGGATCCCAGAAGCCCCCTGCCTTCTCCGTGCAGACATGCCCACTTGCAGAACTTCTCGGAGGAGCACAGAGCAGACTCCGGCCGCGTCCCGTGATCACAGGCTCTGCAGGACGCACAGTCTGGAAGGTGCCGGATCAACACGGAATCTCCCTGGAGTCGCTTGTGGTGGGACAGCCTGGGAGCCAGCGGGCGCAGTAAAGGCAGCCCCCAAATATGAGCAGGTCTGATGCATGAGCCCCGTTTGTAATAAACAATAAGCTCCGTCCCATTCTTTCCCAGAGAGGTCCTCCTGACGGGTGACCAGGAGTTCCTGTGAAGCTGCTTTCTCCTGTACAGACTGGAGATCCGCCCTGGGAGGCGGGTGTTAACGCGTCCCTCAGCGGGTGGGAAGGACCGTCCTAGGGGAGCAGGGCGGCTGCTATTCAGGCTCCGTCTATTTTCTCTGCCTAACGGGGCTCGTGGCTGCGGTTCCCACCTGGAGGCCCGGCTGTTAGTTGATGGCTGGGCAGTGAAACACTCTACAAATGGGAAGTGCTAAATACAATGAGGAAAATCAATATTTGTTCCCGGTGCATCCTGCGGGCTCTGCATAATGTAAGCAACTTTAATTTTAAAAACCCATGGCCTTCAGTCAGCATGGACCTGCCTAGAAAGCGGAGACGCATGGAGATTTCAAGCTGGGGGTTTTTTAGACCATCTCATTAACCTGGCTCGCACTTGACCATCTTGGCCATGTTGCCAGGGACCCACTAGTCTATCTGCATCTAACATCATCTACACCTGGATCATTCACATATCTCATCACACCTGTACATTTTTAAGAAAAAATTTTGCAAATGTGCATAGATATTATTGCAGTAAATAAAACAAAAATCATATAAAAGCTTTCCTGAAAAAAAAAAAAAAAAAAACCATGGCTTTAACAGGGCACTAACAAAGGCTGCACACGCACTGATTTTGGCATTAAGACAGAGGGAGGACAAACAGCTTCTGAATCTCAAATTATTGGAATATAAGCCAGTCCTTTTTCTCTGACTTGTCTAGCATCAACGCCACAGGACAGACAAATGGGGAATCGCAGGCCCCTGGTACAAAACAACAACAAACTCTGAAACCAGAAAAGGTATAGGATGCACAGCTGAAATGGATTTCAAGGACCCTCCAGTTCTATTCTTTTCTCCAAGCGCAGCCCAGGAAGTGTGGTGAGTTTGCCAGTTGCGGTGACACAGCTGTGAGGCCAAGTGCCCAACCCACTGGGACCAGGAGGAAAGTGGGAGAAAGCACGGACCAGGAATAGAGGCACTACAGAGGAGACCAGAGAATGTTGGTGGCCAGACACCATAAACCCGAAGGAGCAGATAAGGGAGGGAGTGATGAAATCTAGAAACATCCTAGATTTTATGGCATCAGGGAGCCCCTACTTCCCCCTGGATAATCACACTCCACTTCCTTCTCTCTGTTCTAGGACGGGGACCCTGCTGCCTGAAGACAGACCCTGTCCCCTGGACGCCGTGGGCACAAGAGCTCTGGGCATCTTTGCTGCCACTTCTTATCATCTGGATGGACTCACAGCCTGGAGGAGCCTTGAACTTTCTGCTGGGCTCTGGTTCCAATGAAAATAAATCACAATAAAGACGAGACCATTAGATCAGCAAAGAACGGATTTTATAGGACTGTGAAAGCTTGTTGACAGCCGTGAGTTCAAGGGTTTAGTTAAGTCAGAACATATTAGCCTCCAAGTTCTGGCAAAATCTCTCCTCTAAGTCCTTGGGCACCCAGCTCAGGTCTGGCCAAGGGGCCCTGGTGAGTCCAAGGGGAGAGGGTGCCTTGGGCACCTCGACGGGGCTTCTTTACAGGAAATCACCTGGGTCTCCAGCTCCCCAACTGCTGGTCATGGGACTTCTCAGCCTCTATAATTATTGGAGCCAAATGCATCATAATAAGTATACACATAAATATTTCATACACATAGTTCTTATACATACATCTTAGGAGATCTATGTGTGTATATATATGTATATGTATGTATGTATATAATGTAGGGAGGCTGAGGCAGTCAGATTCAATGAGGCCACGCGGTCATGTCTGCTTAGAGCCAGAGTTGACACGGGGCAGACTAGAGACAGTGCTGGCTATCCTCACGGGAGGTAGAAATGTTGGCCCTTAGAGAGGAAAAGCGGCAGGAGAGATGTGAACACAGCAGAAACTGAGACCACGTGGCCCCTCCAGGACAGCAAGAAGGTGCAAGAAGCCTGGTGTTTCCAGTTTCTGCAAGACACACTAGCATTCCTGTAATTTCCTCATAGATCTTCCCAATAAGCTCCCTGGTGGATGGATGGCACAGTGGCCGCAACTGTCCACCCCTCCCTGTACCCCTGCCCTCTGCAGCCCCTCTCATCTCCCCACCCCTCCAATTTCAGCTCTCCTGTGATCTTCTCTGGCCACCAGAATGTGGCAGGAGCAACGCTGTTCCTCTGTACGACACCCCGGGGGCCCCTGCTCTGCCAGGACTGGCCGGGTGGACGAGAGACAAGGTGGACCAGAGAGAGCCCAGTTGTCCCAGCCAAGGCCGCACATAGGTGAGGGGCCCAGCCAGGTTCACCCAGAGGCCCAGCAAGACCAGCCTGGACCAGCAGAGCTGCCCGTGGACCCAGAGACTGACTGCCATTGAACTCCTGTTTCAAGCCCCCAAGTTCCAGTGTGGTGGGTGACATCACTGTGATACTTGAGCCAGCTTCAGTAGCTTTCTGGGTGTTGAATCTAAGTGGTCCTTGATTACTATCTGGGCTCCCTCCTGTATCTTTGTGCACGGGAGCTGCGTGACTGGGTGAGGGCAGATGGGCTTTCTTATTTCGTGGCCCCTGTGTGGTAACATCTACTGTTAATGTGTACCTGAAAGACCTTAAATTGAGCCTATCACCCCCCGGGAAACAACGGCAAGATCAATCCCACCCCTGGAAGCCGCTAGTACTCCAAAGCCCACTGTTGGCTTGCTTCAGCTTCACCACAAGCAACGACCCCGGTGTGTGTGAGTCATCTCCTCTCTCTCCAATGGTGTGCAGTTCTGTTCTGCTTCTATTTCTGTGGACAGAACAAGGTACCCTAACAAGCCAGATTTCCCAGACAAGTCCTTCCAGTCATTGAGAACTGGATGGTCGGTCCCAGGTTTCCCATTACCGGCAATTCCTCCCTACGGCGCTCGGGGGTCTCACCCGACCTCCAGCTCTGGCCCAGCTCTCCTGCAAGGCCAAGAACTCCTCTTCCCACAGACCCTCCTCTGAAGGCCTGAAGAGCCCACAGGACCAGGTAACAAGACTGATGCATGGCCAGAAACGTAACCTCTCTACACCTCATTGGCCTGTCATGTAACGTGGCTTGGAATATTCTCTGCTACGGTTACAGTGAGAAATAAATGAAAAAAACACTGGTGGGAATACCTACGGCAATACCTGGCATAAAGCAAAAGCATGTAAATCCCTTCCCCAAGCAAGAAAAGAATGGGCAGACTGAAGGGAAGAGTTAGAGTGAACCTCAGATTCTGAGAGAGAGCGGAGGTGGAGGGGGGCGGGGAGAAAGAAAAACTCTTCTAAGAAGAGACTATTTCAGTGGCCTCCGAGGCTATTCCAAGGCTGGTTGCAGGCCTTGTGCTCCAGCGGCCCATCTGTTGATCACCATCGGTGACCTTGGCAGCTAGGAGGAGTGAAGAATACGGGCACAGCGGGAACTTCTGGCCAAGGGGCATTTCTTGTCCAATAAGAAGCTGTTTAGAGAATGTGAATCTCCCAGGTTGAAAGACCTGGGCCAGAGCTTCCTGCATGTCTTTTTTGGTGAGCCCTCAGGACAGGGTTCCTCTTCCATGGCCTTGTAGCCCTAAGGCCCTGAAGGAAGTGAGCAGTGGCCGCTAGACCTCTGTCTGGGGAGGGCCAGGGAAAGAGGTCACAGGTGCGAGTGCCGGGCTGGCCCCTCCGCCAGCCCCTGATCTTCCTGAGAGCTGTGTGTGGACAGGGAGGGCTTTGGACTGTGGGAAGCGTGCTTCAGAGGGTAAACAACCGGCATGTGTGTAGGAAAGACTAGGACATAGAGATATGGCACCAAAGGGAAGGGTGAGTTTTCTGAGCTGCCTGTGGGCCTGTGGACCCTCAGCTGCTAGAACAGCCTTCCTCATGGGGGACCCACAAGCCAGTCAGGCCTGCAGAAGACGATTTGCATGAATATTGTCTTAATTATACTGAGGATGGTGCAGGGCCAGTGGTGGCCTAGATGCAGAGAGATAAACTAGTCCTGCCTCAGCTGCAGCAGACCCTCGTGAAATCCAGCTGAGAGGGCAGGAACGCATGCAGCCACATTGGGCTGTAGAGAACAAAGTCGCTTTCCTTATTGGCTGCCTTACTGCTGGTTCATCCAACCCAGGGAGCACGGGCTACAACCACAAGTAAAACAGTGCCTAGGAAGCCCTGTGCTGCTGTTCACATCGCCGACTCAGAAGCAAGTTCAGCCTCTTCCTCGCACCCCTCCAAACTCAGACCTGCCTGGCACCTATCAGGATGTATCATGATTTATGGTGTATCATGATTCCGTGAAGAATTTTTTATCCCAATTTGCAAAGTTAATCCTGAAATATTTATGAATTTGGCGGAACCAGTGATAAAATACTGGTGTTAATTATAACGATCAGAGAAAGTCAATCACTGGATGCCGATGTTTTATTATTGTCAAAGGTGTAGCTGTTTCATCCCAGCCCTCTCTCTCATACACAGTTGAGTGATCATGTGTACTTTAAATCTGGAATTTTTAATTCTACAAGATAACAATAGAGCAATCCGAATGCCTGTCTCAGCAGAACCTTTGGAATTACAAGGAGCTTGTGAACACTGATTGCTTTGGGGTTTTTTGTTTGTTTGTTTTTTTAACCCAAGAAACACCCTGTTTTATTTTTTCAAATCGGGATATAGTTGACATATAACATCATATTAGTTTCAGCTGTACAACATAATGATTTGATATTTGTATTACTGCAAAACAATCACCACAATCGTCTAGTTAACATCTATCACCACACAGTTACAAATTTTTTTCTTGTGATGAGAACTTTTAAGAACTACTCTCTTAGCAACTTTCAAATATGCAAGATAGTATTATTAGCTATAGTCACCATGCTGGAACACTGATTGCTTTGAATCACTCCACACACTATTTCTGCACTCTCCTTGGCGGGTCTCAGAATTCAGCCAGCGCTCCCAAGCCTGAGAACAGCACTCTTAGGGGCAGCCAAGTCCCAGGTTAACCCACAAGGACCTTGTAGACCCGACTTCAAGCCAGTGTTTTTTTGTTTTTTTTTTTTCTTCATCTGCTTCCTCTTTCACCTCCTCCCTCTGTCTTGCCTGGGACTTTGTCTAAAGCCTTTGTTTTTTTTCAGGTGGAGCAATGTCTCACTGTTCAGTGTCCAGACCCCTTTCCTTTCCCCTTCTTAACCTGCATCTCCAAGGCCACTCACCTGAGCACCTGCCCGCCGCTAGGCGCACCTGCCCGGCCTGAGCCTGGCTCTCCGCCCTCACCTGACCCAACAGCCCTCCCATCTGAGCTCCCTCCCCCACCAGAGGGGAGGAGACAGCTGGGGCTTGGACCGCCTTCTACTCTGTGAGAAGCTGCTAACATTCCAAGCCAAGGCCCAGGGCCCCAGGGGCCAGGCTGGGTTTTTCCTTCTCAACGGAATTAGTCAGGGTCTCCTGGCCTTAAGCTCAAATTTTAGGATCTGTTTCTATTCGAAGCTATGATCTTGCACATAGTTAACATTTGCTCCTAAAAATTAGTTTTTGTTTAATTTTTTAAAAATGATATATAGGGCCCCCCCATTCTTGGAAAGTTAGGTTTATGCCACTTTACTTTTACAAAAGACCCACATCAGTGCCTGTTTTCACTAACGGAAAGCAATCTGAAGAAGACTGCTACTTTTATGAAAAAGGCAAAAAGTGAAAATTGCTTTCAGCGTCTGTTTTTAGTGGCCATTATAGGGGCAGCACGCATCCCAGGAGCAGGAGCGGCCCTGCCAGCTCCTTCCCTAGAACCTCACTCAGCATTGGTCGCCAGAGCTGTGAGCTGTGTCTGTGAGCACCTGGGCTTTATCTCCATTTATTTTGTGCGTCTGTCAGCAAGATGTGTCCTAAGGTAGCTGCTTCTTCACTCTAGGCCATTTCGTCTATGAAAGGTTTCCTAGGAATGCTCTCCCTTTGGATCACGGGGGAAGCCTGTTTGTGTGCAAGGTTTTTTCAAGTATCTCCTGGAGTCCGTGTGCATCCGGTGGAAGGCGGTCAGCCTCCACTGGGGGACACGGTGTCCAGTTTCCTCCTCAAAGACGAGAATCCTGGCAGGCTCGCTTTTCTTTTCATTTCATTTTGCTTTGCTTGCTTATCTTTTGAGGAATAATCTACACAAATACTTTTTTCCTTTTACACAATGAAAATGTGTATACTCTGTATTCTGCAGTTTCTTAGGCTTTAAATTACATTCTGGAGATAATTCCATAGTGTCAAAAACGGACAATTATTTTTCTAAAAGATGAATGGTATATTTTTGTAAGAACAAACTGTAGTTATTTAGCTGGTCCCCTATTAATGAATGTTTGCTCAGGTCCAGGCTTCCTCCTACAAAGTCCTTGCACCTTTTTTTTTTAATATAAATTTATTTATTTATTTTTCGCTGTGTTGGGTCTTCGTTGCTGCGTGCGGGCTTTCTCTAGTTGCGGCGAGCGGGGGCTACTCTTCGTTGTGGTGAGAGGGCTTCTCACTGCGGTGGCTTCTCTTGTTGCAGAGCACGGGCTCTGGAACGCAGGCTCAGTAATTGTGGCGCAGCACAGGCTTAGTTGCTCCGCAGCATGTGGGATCTTCCCGGACCAGGGCTCAAACTCGTGTCCCCCGCATTGGCAGGCGGATTCTTAACCACTGCACCAACGGGGAAGCCCCAAAGTCCTTGTGTTTTTGCATACGAGTGACCATTTCTACAGGTTTCATTTCCAGACTGGAAATATCTGGGACAGAGTGTGATTCATTCTAAATTTGGACAGATATCTTCACTATACGTATATTTTTATTGAGATATAATTTACGTATAACATTATATTAGTTTCAGGTATACAACATAATGATTCAATATGTGTATATATTGTGAAATGATCACCACAATAAGTCTAGTTAACATCCATCACCACATATAGTTACATTTTTTTCTTGTGATGAGAACATTTAAGATCTAGTCTCTCAACAACTTTCAAATATACAATACAGTATTATTAACTATAGTCACCATGCTGCACTTACAGCACCAGGACTTATTTATTTTATAACCGGAAGTTTGCACCTTTTTTTTAAACTTTTTATTTTATACTGGAGTAGAGCCAGTTAACAATGTTGTGACAGTTTCAGGTACACAGCAAAGTGACTCAGCCATACATATACATGTATCCATTCTCCCCCAGACTCCCCTCCCACCTGGGCTGCCATATAACATTGAGCAGAGTTCCCTGTGCTCTACAGTAGGTCCTTGCTGGTTATCATTTTTAAATATAGCAGTGTATACCTATCAATCCCAAACTCCCTAACTATCCCTTCTCTCCACCCTTCCCCCCCTCCCCATAACCATAAGTTCATTCTCTAAGTCTGTGAGTCTGTTTCTGTTTTGTAAATACGTTCATTTGTATCATTTCTTTTTAGATTCCACATATACGCGATATCATACACTATTTCTCTTTCTCTGTCTGACTTACTTCACTCAGTATGACAATCTCTAGTGGACAGATACCTTCAAATTAGCCTCTTGAGAGGTTGTATAAAATTGGCATGCCACTAGCTACCTTATTTTTTTATTTTTTATCTTATTTTTATTTATTTATTTATTTTTATTGTTGGCCATGCCACTTGGCTTTCGGGATCTTAGTTCCCCAACCAGGGACCAAACCCATGCCGCCTGCAGTGGAAGCTTGGAGCTCTAACCACTGGACTGCCAGGGAAGTCCCAAGCTACCCTCTATATTTTAAAGCAATTGTTTTCTGGAAAGTTTTCAGCTAATCCTGAAAAATCACATTTTCTAAATATTTTTAGTTAATTCTTTTGACATTTTCAAATCTATAATTCTGCCTTTTCTATTCCACGTGTTAGACATTTTTTCTTGTCTGATGTAAGTGACTAGTGTTTCCAGAGCAATAAAAATAAGAGGAAAGCCCATGGATGTTCTCGGTTCATTCTTTTTTTTTTTTTTTTTTTTTTTTTTTTTTTTTTTTTAAACATCTTTATTGAAGTATAATTGCTTTACAATGGTGTGCTAGCTTCTGCTTTACAACAAAGTGAATCAGTTACACATATACATATGTTGCCATATCTCTTCCCTCTTGCATCTCCCTCCCTCCCACCCTCCCTATCCCACCCCTCTAGGTGTTCACAAAGCACCGAGCTGATCTCCCTGTGCTATGCGGCTGCTTCCCACTAGTTATCTATTTTACATTTGGTAGTGTATATATGTCCATGACACTCTCTCACCCTGTCACATCTCACCCCTCCTCTCGGTTCATTCTTGACTTAAGTAGAGGGGCTGAGGGTGTTCACAGGCAACGTGGGGTCGATTTGTCTTCATAAGCATGTGTGTATCTATGGAGACACAGCTACAGATCAGGATGACATCACCAGTCATCCCTATGGCCCTATGACCCTTCCTCCAACGCCCTTTGCTGCTGGGGCACCATGTTTGCAGTTATAGTCTTTTTCTTTTGACCTACACGACCAGACACTTATAGATTTACAAATATTGAACCTTACTAAAAGTCCTGGGATGAATTGTGCCAATGGGCAGTGGGGCCTATGGCTAATAACTACTCTGGACTCACCCCGGGAGTGTCTGATATTTGAAAGTCCTGGACATGGGGAGGCCAGGCCTCCCTCCCCCTCATCACGCCCCACGTCGAGGTGGTCCCCCTGCCCCAAGCTTCCCAGCCCCAGGTCCACAGCCAGGCCCTCCTTCCTCGTTTTCCAGGAGGTTAAATTGGAAGCGGACAAGCCCAGGCATAACCAGAGGGTCTTCCCCTGACTGAAAAGCACCGTGAGGTTGTGGATGGACTGCAGAAACCCCTTTTGTTCAGGCCCCATTGCTGTGACACGATCGTTGAAGGTTTACCAACCCCTCTACCAACGAGTAGACTCACGTCTGTCCCTGCCACCTTTGCAGCCACCCATTCTTGATCAATGGTCCCCACTTTTCAGGCAGGAACCTGAGGTCTGGGGAGGGAAGTCCTGCCTACAGTCACCACTGGGGATCTCATGGGCTCTGAGCACCCTGGAGTTGTCTTCCTGGATCTAAACCTGGCCTTTGCCCACGATAACATTCTTTGATTTCCCTCCAAATATTTTCTTTCTCCAGCCTTTCAATTCTTCTTCCCCTCTAGCCACATACATTCCTAAATTAGTCCTCTCCTCCAGCACCTTTCTGTTTAAGTTTCTAGGGGGAGGAAGCCCCGTGTACAGGCATCACCCAAGGAGGAATCTCAGTGCAGGAGGGGAGCCCTTTGGAATGAAACTGACTGCACAGAAAGTAATTCCTCCCCGCATTCCGCCTCTCGATTCTGTGCCACCTTCTTCTCTACCCAGGGTTTCAGGATCCGTCCTTCCGCTCCCTCAGAACCCACTTCTTACCAGAGGGAGCATTGTTTCCCCCGTCTGTAGGAGGCTTTTATCTTCTCGACAATCAAGAATATTCCCTCTGCAAAGCCTTCCCTCCGTTATCTGGGGTCACCAGCGACTCAGAGGTGCAGCTTTAATCCTTACAGGGATGGATGCTTTAAAAATACCTAGGCTTGCTTTATCTTCTGACATTTAAGGCTTTTGGTAAAATGTCATAAAAACTCCAAAATGAAAGTATGTTGTTATGTTGCAAAGTGTATTGACTAAACAGCTGAGGTGGCTTAGGATGGTATTTGAGGTTATCTTCCCACTCATTCACACAGCAATTAGATCATGGGACGTTCAATGCGATCTTTAGGAATTCAAAGTTATTTGGGACACCTAGTTTCCTTTGCTTTTTGTCTGTTCCCTGAAAGGACGACAAACACACCACAAGTCAAAGAACAATCATGGAGGCCGGGCAGTCAAGGGGAACATCTTGCCCTATTTGGGGGAATCGTTATCAATTATATTTTCTAAAACATTTTAATATGTATGACCTAATCTAAATAAACCCCAATGAATATGAGGCACTGTTTCCTTGTTTCGGTTCTATCTTCATTTGATAAATGTCGAGCTTTTTTGTCGCAACCAGTGCCTGAATAAGTGTTAACGAATGTCTCAACTAACACAATTGCAGTTTCTATTTCTGAACCATTTTATTTGTTCCTGTGTCACTTTTAATTTCTGAATTAGAACAGAGCACACCTAAATATTTGACCATCCATTTTACCATTAGAACCTCAACCTGCTTAGAAAATTGCTCTTTCTTCAGTGTTACATTTTGGCACTTTTCCACAGTGAATTTTTTATGCTGTTGTCACCAGTTCCTTGCGTCTTTTTGATTCTTTTCACATTCTTTTTCTCTTAAACATCCTCTGGCTCTCATAGTTGCACCACGTTTCTTTCCATCTCCTTTTGTTCTGTCTTTAATCTCCTTCTGAAAACACCTCCATCCACGCACTGAAATACATATGAAGATGTTTTCAGATTCATTTTGTCCTCCTCATCTCTTTACATTTTTAAGCCAGGGTCTTCCTGTTTTGATTTGTTTGTCTTTCTTCTTTCAGGCAACTTCTTCCTCTTTATCCACTTTTCTTTGGCTTTAATTTATTGGTTTTAAAATTGCTTGTTTCCGATTTTTTTTTTTTTTGTAGTTTAATGACACTCTACACGAGAAGTCACACTATAATCTTCCAGAAGTCCTTTTTCCTAGGTTTTGATGAATGAATGCGCTTATTTTTGGTGCATGGGTAGGGCCATGTGTGTGTGTCTGTGTGTGTGTGCCCCTGTGAGTCCTACCATGCCTCCAAGCTGAGAATCACCAGTTGGATGAATCAGTGCCTCCCCTCGGCAGCCCCTCAGCTACCTTCTGTAGTCCCACTGCCAGTGCTTCCCTGGGAGACAGCGTCATCGTCCCCATGGAGCATCCACGTCACGACTCCAGGGGACACCGGCATTCTAGGCGGCATCAGCGCCTCCCGTTGGGGCCCTGCAGGGAAGATGGGCGTGAGATGCAGGACGAGGCCCTTCTCTCCACACCGAGGGGCTGGGCCAGAATGCACATGACTTTGTGCCTAAGTCTGGAAATGGGAACTGAGTAGAAAAAACCCACGACAGCACGAATGAGATGCCCACGAAGGACACGGTCAAATCCTGCTCGACGCACTGTGGACATGTCATATCTGAAAAGGAGAAAGGAGGAAACTACAGTTTGTTGGGCTTTCATTCTAAGAGGCAGAGGCTCAGCTCTCAGACCTACATCTTCTGCAGGTCGCTCTCCTGGCAGAGCAGCAACTGGGGCTGAGCAGACCTTTGGCCTCTGCCTGCTCCCCACTGGCTTCATTTAGCCCAGAAGGGAAAGCAGGAGAACCCCCTTAGAGATCACGGGAGGGGAGATGTCTTGTAAGTGCAGATGGACAACTCAGCAGGTTGGGTCTTTGGAGAAGCCAGTTTGCGTGGTGGTTGGGTGGGGCCCACGTCTCTGCTCATCTGCGCAACACATGAGATCAAACATGTGTTGCACATGAAAAAACAAACAAGAAAAACCACCGCCGCCACCGCCACCACCAGAAGAGTTTGTGTGCCCTTGGATATGGGACAGGGTGCAGCACGGGGAGAGGAGGGAGGGAAGCGGACCATCTCTCGGAAACGATGTCGAAGCCCTCTCATTATCCTCCGCCTGCCCCAGCTCCCTCCTCTAAAGTTTCCCGCCACCATTTCATCCCTTCGGGGTTTTCACAAGAATCCCTCCTTGGAGGGACTACGATCCAGGGCGAGGGGATGCCTGCAAGACTGAAATATTGAGCCCCTGCCCAGGCTCGCTCATGACTTTTGAACCAGAAACAACAAACCACAAACACCTCCCTCCCTTCCCTCTGAGGCTGCTGGCAGCTGAGTCTTAGAGGGGACAGATGTCCCAGATCGCCCGGGTTGCCCCAGCCTTCTTAGTAATAGCGTCTCTTTCACTATGAAGGTGTCCTGACTTGGGTAATAATTATAAAATAACCCTACAAACTGGGGACCCTTGCTCCTGACGCCTGTCTGAACTTCGGAAGCTGAGAGTCCTACCTACCTCCCTAAGCCCGGCAGGTTGGGAAAAAACTCAGGCATAAAGAACTCGGGTTTTGGGCTTCCCTGGTGGCGCAGTGGTTGAGAATCTGCCTGCTAATGCAGGCGACACGGGTTCGAGCCCTGGTCTGGGAAGATCCCACATGCCGCGGAGCAACTAGGCCCGTGAGCCACAACTACTGAGCCTGTGTGTCTGGAGCCTGTGCTCCGCAACAAGAGAGGCCGCGATAGTGAGAGGTCTGCGCACCGCGATGAAGAGTGGCCCCCGCTTGCCGCAACTAGAGAAAGCCCTCGCACAGAAACAAAGACCCAACACAGCCAAAAATAAATAAATAAATTAATTAATTAAAAAAAAAAAAAAAAAAAGAACTCGGGTTTCTCCAGTGGGTCCTCCAACGCCAGTCCTGTCTCTGGAGATGCACCATCTGTCCCCAACGTGAAGAGCATGAAGAGGTGGGGAAGGCTACCCGTTGTAACACAGAAACGCTCTCGCTCATGAAGAACTATGTCAAAAATAACAAATGAGAACACCTGGCTTGGAAAATCACAGCCCAATTCTCCAAAATCATTTTGTCTAATCCTCACAATAACCCGGTGGGTGGAAACAAGGCCCCACGGGGCTCAAGGTCACCCAGCTGGAAGTGGCTGGATACCAGCCTTAGTCAGAGTCACTGGGTCCATGTCCTGGTCCTTCCTCTGCCCTCAGCTGCTGGGCTGGACTCAGAAGGTGAGGGAGCTGCAGTGAGATGCCCATCGGCCCCTCTCCTTTCTCCCCGCTGATGTCAGACATCCAATTAATCTTCCAAATGTCTTGTCGGGGAGAGGAATGCATATACAGAAGCCAAGGATAACCGTACTGAAGCATTAATAAGAGCCTAATTACTCAAACGCACGGCTCCCACCTTTGTTTCAGGTAGGGCCATCCATCCTTGTGGTGTTTCTAGGTGTGCACACAGGAGATTCTAGGAGGCAAAGTGGGCTCCGGATGCAAATAACCAGAGTGGGATTCTGTGGGCTTAATTAGTGGGCCTCACTGCAGGGAAACAGGACTTATCTGCCTTTCTCAGCTCTGCAGGATTTATTGGTTATGAAAAGACATCTGGAACAAATTAACTTCCTGTTATTGGAAAAATAGAGCATGGAGACAAATCTCTTTCACACACTTGAGAGTCGGCGTAATAGAGGCGCCAGTGGTTGCAGGGTGGCATTAATCTCTTTGGGCAGGTGTTATTGCAAGCAAATGGCTTTCAGGGGAAAAGGGGTCCCTGCAGGCTGGGGGGTAATTTGAAAGTAAAACAAATAATTCAAATAATCCCCAAAGCTGGCAGAGACCAAAGTACCATTCTGGGAAGATGCCAACAATTGAAGTCAGCTGCTCCCGGGCTTCGTACGGGTTTTCCTCCAGGCTGGTGAAAATAGGCTAAAGTTACAGGTTACCCATCAGTCAGGCCATTAGGGTGCACACGTGACATGCCAGCTGGCTGTCCCGCACTGCACTGGGCACCATGGGAGAAAAACACGAAGGCTCCCAGGGCTTAAATCTGGTGGCAGGAAAGTCAGGTGCAACCATCTGAGGTCCCCAAGAAATCCCTGCTAATGGATGGTGTGGTCGAGCCTCCGAGGGCTAGGGGAGGGCCAGGGTCTGGGAGGAAGTCATAGAAGAGGAAAAAGCCGCAGTGGGAGCTCAAGACCTGGGGATACCGAACAATGTCAGATAAAGACATTCAGCTGCCCCTTAAGTCTGATAACTTGAGAAATAAAATCAACACCCTGACCTAAGGGGTGGGCTGTCTTCTGCACTGCGTTCAGGATAAACCTCCCCTGAGAGCGAGATAGGGTTCAGAGTCAGACTGAAGGGGCTGGACCAGGCTGTGAGGGTCCTTCCTCAGGCCTGGCCCTTACTCGGGCAGGCTGCTTATCTGCTCTGGGCCCTGGTTTCCTCGTCTGTAAATGGAGAGTATTAGTATCTGCCACACAGGGTTGTCCCCTGGTTGAGAAAATACATACAAAATTCTTAAAGCAAGTCTGTACGGGAGGATCACAGAGACAAAGAGATGCTTGAGAGAACTAACACATCAGCAAGTCTACAAGGCAGGGGCAGGAGATGCCTGCTGGGTTTACAGTAGTGAGCTCCCTCGGGACCAATGTCTCAGTGAAATGGAAGGGAAAACCAGATTTTCCTGGTCTGAGAAATAAAGGGGTCAGTGAGGGTGGTCCTAATTGTCCACCACATCAAATATCCAAGGATAGTGTTCATGTAAAGAAATGACTGAATAAGTTCAGCAGCAGGCTAAACCAACACGAGAAATACAGTGACAGCTTTGTGTATGAATAGTGGAAATAAAGGTCTGTGTTTTTTTTTAATGTGAGAGACTTTGGTAAGTGTCTAAATTGATGAGAAAGTCCTAGTAGAGAAGAGATGGCTAAAGATTCAGGGTACAGGACATGAGGGCACAGACTCAAGAATCTGATGTGCTTTGTTCACAAAACCCCTAGCTGCTACGTGTCTCTCCCTCCCAAATTCCCATCATTCTTTTACTAACAGCTGGGGGGCAATTGGCTTCCAAATAATCATTTGCAGAGTTTTGGCAATTATTTGCTCCCTGCCAGGATCTATCCAAATTAGAGGGTTGTCACAGGAAGGCAGAGGTCTCTGAGTGGAGGCCAGAAGCTGGAGGGTCCACACCCAGCATCTTCCAAAGGGAGCCCTCTGTGGGGCACAAGTAGGGAGGCCTGGAAACTGACCAGAGAAAGAGGCCATCGTGACCGATTTCTCGGGCTGCGTGGGTTCTTGGAGGTGTGGCGGGTGGTCCCCATGGTGGGTGGGCACAGGCTTTGTGAGGGTGATCTCTCTAGCAGCTGAGACCCAGGGTCTCGTGGTTCATGAGCATCCAGAGGAGAGGAAGGAGTCACTCCTGGAGCAGGTGGGGATGGGAGAGTTTTCCAGAGCTTAGGCAGTAGGGAAAGCAAAAAGCATGGGGAGTAGGAAGAAAAGGGTGAGTGCAGGGCAGGTGTGGCTGCAGGTGGGAGGGAGGTTATGAGATGATGTTCAGAGGGCAGCAGCAGGGGAGGGTGGAGAAATGGTTAGATTCGGGATGTGCCTTGAAGGTAGAGCCAACATCACTTGCTGACGGATTAAAGGCGGGCTACAATTTTTATTTTGTTTTTTTGTTTTGTTCTGTTTTTTTAACTTTTATTGATCATTTTATTTATTTATTTATTTATTTATTTATTTATTTTAATTGGGGTATGGTTGTTTTACAATGTTGTGTTAGTTTCTTCTGTACAGCAAAGTGGAGTTCCCCAGCAGGTTCTCATACACTAATATGTCTAAAATAGATAACTAATGGGCTATGCATTTTAAAAAGAATCAAGGATGACTCCATAGTTTTCTACCTGACCAACTGGAAGAAAAGAGACCCTGTTAATAGATACAAGAAGAAATGCAGGGGCAACCGGCGTGCAGGGAGTTTGGGGCATAGTCAGTGTTATAATGATATGATTTATCCCCGCAGAGGAATGGGAAGCTTTGCATAATGCTGAAATCTTTCACATCGTTCCCAAAAGAGTCCCAGCGTCTTGTCTAGTTTCTTTACATAGCTCACATTATTCAGCTTTCTAACAATAACTCCAGGAGGTGCATTCATTTCCTGATGCGATTCAGAGTTCTATTTTTCTCCTCTAAATTGATGGCCATGCGATTCGGAAGCCTTTGTGCTCTTTGCAGTGAGGAGTAGAAGGAGGCATCTGAGATCAAACACGTGCCGGTGGGGAGGGAGCTTTGTCACAGGAATATGTGTCCTGGGTGGAGGGGTGTGTCCCTTCGGTTCCTGGTTTCTAACTTGACTCTGTGAGGAAACTGTCATTGTCTGGGTAAAAGTTTAGCTGGGAAGCTCTGTGGGAAGGCTCAGCACGTGAGGTAGGGGTGGTGGATGTGGGTTATGCACACCTACCTACTGCCCTCAGCCCCACCCCTCCCCCAGGAGCCCTCTCCGAGATGGGAGCCTCACCCATCCTTCCTTCGTCTGGTTTTCCACGTGGGGGTCAGGCGGGGGCTCCTGGATGGACCCTTCGGAAACACTTCGGCCAGCTTCCCCTTGAGAGCCCCATGGTGTTCTCTACCTCCTGCCACTGTTTCCATGCAAGGCGCTGGGAATCAGACCCCTCAGAGGCCCTAAAGGGAGCCCAGGAGAAGAATTCAGAGATGCCCTGAGTTCGCATGAGAAAACATGTAACTTTATTTTCACTTACATCTAACTGAAAATTAGAATTTCCTTCTAAATGTTGGCCCAAAGGAAAAAGCAACCCTGAATTAGCCGTACCCATGTCTTTGTCACCAATAAAAACCACAGATATTTTCATATCTCATCACAATTGTCATTTAATACATTGATTTTAAATTACATCTATTACTACACTGCAGCTTTTAAAATAGTTTAGTAGCAGTATCTCTACTATCATAATTCATTTTACTTTTTAATCTTATATATTTTATATTATGTATCTAAAAATACTCGTCTGAGAAAGACTGCATGGGCTTCGAAGCTCCTAGAAAACAGGGATGGTGTTTTGTTACTCTCATCACTCAGCCCCAAGGATGGGGACCAACACAATAGATGCTAAGCTAATATTTGTCAAATGAATAAATGGCTGAATGGGTCTGTTATTTTAATTTTTCAAGGCTGAAAATTAATCTAAAAGTTGAAAATTGTTGGTAACATGGAGTAACTAAAGTAGGTTTTAAAAAGACTAAGACATGAGCATATTTTACCATTTTATTCATTATGACTTGTCAGTAACCTTCTGGCTTTAGCTATAATTTCTATTTGAAGGGATATTCCTTCCCTGGCCACCCCTCAACTGGGAATTGTCCTCTACACAGAACTACATGGATTTGTTTCCTCACCATTCTCTGGCTGGGGGTAGGGGGTGGAAGAAAGAGAGGATTAAGTCTCTCATTTTTTCTCAGCCATATGGGTTCCAGTGGTGAATATCAGGTCAACTCTCCTGCACCCCTGACTTTATCTGCTTCCTTAAATGCCCTCGGTAAAGATGAAAATTTCCATTAATTGGTTGACGTTCGAAAAGATTATGCATATATGAAAGTAATCTTAAATATCAATTCTCCTAGAAGAATATTTATGAAAAAGGCTATTGATTTTCTTTCATCCTGGGGGGAAAACAAAGGTAAAAACAAGCCAGCCAGGGTTGATTCTGTTTGCAGTGTGAGTACCCAAGCTTTCTTCATTAGGTAGCACACTTTCCCTGCAGGTGACTTTCAAGGCATGAAATCACTCTGGGAGCTGCTCACGCCGGGAGATGCAGTGACATGTGGATAATTAATGCTCTTCAGTTTACGGGATGTAATTGAGGGCGGTTGCTCAAATGGTACCCAGAGCAGCAACAACACAGAGACGATGGCAAGTTCTGGGGGCAACGGCACTGAAAGATGAGGGCAGGGCCACCGCTCCAGCTGTATCTCAGATGCCCAAGTGCCCCTGAGTGTGCATGGATCCACACCTTACATGCCAGGAGGTAGCCCCAGCCTGGTCAGAGGCACGGGCAGCAGAACCGGGGAGCTTGCCAACGATTCCCATTGGACTGTGGTGGACTGTGGCTTTTGTGAAGCGGTCGTCATCTTCGGATAAAGGGGTTCACAGGTTTGTAATGAAGATTAACGCTGATTGGGGCCCCACCTTCCTCTAACTGGATCACCCCAGTATTCTCCCAGCTGGTTTCCCAGCCCTCAGCTCCACTCCTGATCCCATTCTTCACCTTCATCCAGAGCTATTTTCCCAAAAGAAAGCCTACTCATTTTTCTTCCCTGACTACATGCAGTCAGCACCTCCCCAAAGTCATCACAGGGAAAGGCAAATACTTAGGGGTTCACAGAGACTTTCTCCTCATGGCCTCGTGTCCCAGGCTCTTCTCTTGCTAAGCTCTGGCCTCACTGAGTGTTTTCCATCCCTCACATTTCCCAGACTTTTACTGGCCTCATGGTCTCTGCACGCACTGTTCCCTTCACCTGAAACACTTCCCCTCTATCTTGCATTTTCTTTGCAGCCCAAATTCAGCATCTCTCCTTGGGGGCTGGAGTAGAGAGGTCCCCACCTTCAACGGAAGAGTGGGTTCTGTTCTTCGGTCTCATAACTCCTGGTAACACATCTCCATGACAGCTTCATACTTCAGGGTCCTCACCTGCTTAACGTCTGTCCTGTTCGCTGCAGCACAAGACCCCTGAAGGTAGGGACTGCACCCATTTCATTTACTATTGTAGCCCAGCTCCTTGGACAGTTCTGGTACCTAGTACGAGTTCAACTGAGATTTGGTGAATGCAGAGATCGACAAATAGGGCACTCAGGAGACCTCCACCGCCCCTGACAAGGCATCTCACGAGCAAACCCATTTTTGCAATATTTCCCCCGTTCTCTCTCTGACTTCATTCCTGCCAAAAAAGAAGAGAGTGAACTGATTTTTTTGTGGATCCTTGGATGAGACCCTATTCGGCTAACACCAGTGCCTCTCATAATCCAGCTTCAGCCAGTTTAGAGCCGCAGCTCCGGGCTCAAGAGACTGTCCCCTGGAGGGTGTGAGGACACACAGGTGGCGGGGCCTCTCCCCTACTGAACCCTCTGACTGCCGTGGAGCCTGAGCTTTTTCATTCCTAACAGGTTCCCTGGTGATGCTGCTGCTGCTAGTCTTGGGACCACACGCTGGGAACCACTGATTCCGGCACCAGGTTGAGAAGTCATTTCATCCCTACAGCCTCACTGCCCCATCTCATCTTATGATGAGGACCGCCCCCCAGTCTGATTAATCTCTGAGGTTTTTTTTTCAGTCAAATCCTCTGTGAGGGGAAAACACCCTCAGTGCAATCTGCTCACGTTCGACTTTCCTTGTTGCTTAAGCAGGGCCCCTGTATGCTCAGTAAGGCCCACAACAAGCCAAGAACATGTTCCACGTGACTACAAAAGAAAAGCTGCAAGGTCACTGCTCCGTCATGACTGTTTCACAGAACTGGGGAGAGCTGACGCTAGTTCAGATGGGAATTGAATCCTTTCTGGATTAGTGAGAGTAGGTGAGAGTCTCGTCCTGTTGTTCCATAGTTATGTTTTGCTCTTTTTCCAAAGTACCTGAGAAACAAATAGCATGTGTATTTTTGAGTATTTTCCGTATCTCTTACGGTATGTGCTTTTTAAATTTTCCTCATAGGGACAATTCGGTACACTCAGCATACAAAGTCAGTCATCATATTTGCTTTGGGTTTTCACTGTCATTGTGGCCGGTATCTGTCTTTTAAATCTTGCATGTCGTTTATGGAATAACTACAGAGCAAGCGACATTTACCCCAAAGAAAAAATGTTGGGTCCAGAAAAATTCTAGGAGATTTTGGTCCCTTCCTCCCTCTCTCATGCCCAATCCACAAGATTCCAAGGGATTTCAGTGTTGCTCTAACAGGTGTTGAGAGGCCGCAAAAGACTAAGACCCCACGTGTTGACTTATCCATTTGGTATTGATCAGAATTGGTTCACCAGGGACTTCCCTGGTGGTCCAGTGGTTAAGACTCTGTGCTCCCAATGCAGGAGGCCCGGGTTCAATCCCTGGTCAGGGAACTAGATCCCGCATGCAGCAACTAGGATCCTGCATGCCTCAACTAAGACCCAGAACAGCCAAATAAATAAATAACAAAGAATAGATTCACCACCCACCCATTCATCCATACATCCATCATCTACCCATTCATCTTTCAATCCATCCATCCATCCATCCATCCATCATCTCTACCCATTACCTATCCAGTCACTCAATGAGGCACAACAACATAAAGCTCAGTGTACCATGTGTGGTATGGACCAAAGCTTATGAACCAGGGTTGTCTTAACCTCAGGGATCTTATAATTTGATAGGAAAAATATGACACAAACAATTAGTGTCATGAAGAGATACAGTTAGAAAGTTAAAAATGTCCAGGAGAGGAAACGTGGTGGAAGAGCTTAGCCTTCGAAAGTGGGAGAATTCTGCATCTGCAGTGCAGCCGTTGTCAGACAGGCGGGAGCTCACCCCAAACTTCTGCTTCCTCATCTGTGAAAAGGAAGTGACAATATTCAGGCTTGTGTGTTTAAGGGTTTAGGATGCTGCACGATGCTGCTTAGTGAGGGCTATGCTCTCAACACAGCGAGGTGCTGTCATCACCGTCAGGCGTGGCGTCTGAACTAAAACTCATGGGTTTCTCTGGCGATCTTTCTTTGTCTCCCAAGATCAGCCACCTCTCTCTGCAAAGCTCCCTCACACCCTCTACCTGTGCTCACGTCTCCACCTGCACAACCTCCGCTGCTGGCGAACCTCAGGAGGCCCATTTCTTCCCAGATGAAGAGGAACAAGATTACAAGGCCAAGTGCCACTGGGGTTCACCTTGGACTCCCAATGCCTCCTCTTTTCTGAATGCAGAGACCAGGATCAAAGCACGTACAGGTGGACCAAGCCAGCACATGCACTGCACACATACACTTGTCCTTTGAAGGACTGAGTCGAGTGGGCCTTGGCAGCTCTCTCTGCCGGGAGCCACTCTGGGTTTGATGGATGCTGAGCGGAGCTCTGTCTGTTTCAGGCTGACATAGAGACGGGGAAGCCCTGCCGGACTCAACCCATAGAGCTGATGGATCACCTAATGACATGCCCAAGCTGCATCTTCTGGCTCCATCTAAGAGAGACACAAGCACGTCTGGAAATACATGCAGCACGGGGGGAGGAACTAGCAGGGCAGGGAGCGCTCTGACACCATCACCATCCTGAAAGATGTGAACGCTCAGGAAACAGCAGTCAGCTAGTAGGGGAAAAGCATGTTTTTGTGGATTTGGGATAGAGGAGAAGATATGAAAATGAATAACAACACACATGCAGGTTGTATTTCTGTAACTGTGTGAATCCACAGAGAAGCCATATTCCTATCTGATTACGAGGTGACAGTGTAGAAGGAGTCTATCCCACTTGTGTCAGCCACAGCGGGTGAAGTGGTTGCTGCACTCTGTGGTGGCGCTAGCCTGTTAGGCATCGGAAATGACAATCAATTAACCCACCAAGAAGTACAAGCATGTATGCTCATGTGTACCATCTACAGGCAGTGCCTTCTGTCACATGTTACGGGGAGGCATGCACTGGGATGACCTCGCTGTTCTCAGCCAACAGACAGAGCGAGCCCGTGCACAGCGGTGCTCAGGGGATGGAGGAATCGGCCAGGCCTCTTTTTGAGACAGTCGTGCACAGGGAACGGCATCCCTGAATGCAGCCTTGTCACCTGCCACATCAGCAAGGGCCGTACCCGCATGGCCGTGCTTGTCTCTCTTCTCTGTAGTTATCACATGGACCTTGTTTTGACCAGCACTTATTTTAAAGGTATGTTCATTTCATTGATTCATTTGAAAAACTTAAATGCATTAATTTCAAATTTAAAGATTTACGAGAAGATCCTGGAAAACCCATACCCATGCCACTTTATAAAGACATTCTCAGGTCAAGAGTTTCCCATTCCCCTTTCATCACTACCAAGAAGTCGGGCATCCTGACTGGCCCTCTATTCTTAGAGTAAATTCCCAGGAGCAGGTCACTCTATAGGTGAGATTCACCACTTGGGTTTACAGGGTGTGGGATTTACAGTCCTGTTGTCCGACCATCCTGCTCCTTAAGTTGGAATGTCTCTGGTTGGAGAATCATAGATGAAGTAAATGCTCCCAGGGGCTTTGGAAACAGTGGTGCTCGTAATCGGCGATGAACCCTTTTTCTTCCCCTGCCCTGGAAATCAGGTTCAGCGTGGGGCTCCCCTTTAGGAAAATAACTGCCTTCAGTGTGCCCACTGGGAGCAGGTACAAAAGGGTGATTCTTGGGACGCGAACTCTGTGTTCCTGAGACACAACTCCTGATCGGCCTGCAGGGAAAGAAATGCTCGTCCTGCACGACACTCAGAGTGCACGGGAGAAGTTGACATTAATGGAGGAGAAAACCACTCCAGGGTGGCTTTTGGGGACCAAGTTGTGGGTAGATTTGCAGGCGTGGAAGAGATTGCTCTAGCTTCCCCAAGAGGAGCTCGACCGCTCACAGCAACGTGACCGCCTTTCGGAGAAGTGCCTCCTCAGAGAAACCTGGGTCTTGAGTGAGTTCACTGCATCGCGTCAGCATGTTTCTGAATCATTTGCATGTCAACAGATGGAGTAACAGAACACAAAAGCTAATACAAACTAAGAAATTTAAAAACTGTCCAAGCCTGCCTGTGAAAGCACAGGGTCCTCTGGCTGATGACTTCCTTTGTCCCCAGAGGAAAACCATGGCTTTTTATTAGGGGAGGGTCACCGTGCACAGCAGGATGGATTGGGAGGGGTGTGGAAGGATGACCACTAGTGGGAAGGGAGCGAGTCTGGGTTCATGTCTGTTAGCTGCGGGTAGAGGGGCTTTGGGGGAGTCATTTAACAGTCTATGATAGCCAAGACATTTGCTATAGAATTGCTAAATGTACATCTTTGTTGATATGGATTCATTAATGAAGTGGACGTCCATGGAGCAACCGAGTGTCACATTCTCCCATATACAGTATTTCATCTAATCTTCACTACATCTTGGGACTCAAATATTAGTAGCCCCGTGTTTGTAGTCCTTGCAAGATATTAAATCTATTCAATGATTTCATCCCAAAATAATTTAATAGAATTACTATGTTCATGTATTTTATATTCTATAGACATACTATACTGAAGATACATGTGTGTATTTTTCCAAATAGACAATGTCGCCTGCCAAATGGCTAATGCTAGGAAAGAAAGAGTGGATGGGGACTTGAGGGGCCTCTAATTTAAGAAAAAAAATCAGGATCTTGGAAAATATTATAATTCTAAGACCAGCACTATAGTTACCTTAGAAAATGGGATTCATAACTTTGGCAATAGAGGGTTTACTAATTAAAAGCATTAAAGTATAAACACATCAATTAATAGTTTATTCTTTTCTAAAAAGAGTTGGAGAAGATGGTACTTGACAAGTGCATGTTTCTGGTGTAATCGCGTGAAAGATGAGTCATAAACCTGAGCTTAGGGCATAAAACAGAGGCTGACACCTTCCTGGGATCTCACTTGAGGCACGAAGCTTCACCGTAAATCTTGAAAATAGTTCCTATGACTGTTCTTTTTGGAAAATGACTGTTCTTTTTCTTCAAGGCAATGAAAATACAAACTGCACTGAATAGTCAAGGATCAACATCATTTTCTATTTCAAGTCAGACACATATCTGTGCTCATAGATGGATCCATGACATATATTCACACTTGTCAATTTCTGAAGGAATGTCATATATATGCAAAGAAGATTTTATTATAAATGGGGAGGGTTCCAGGAATTATACATTCTTCCTGCTTTCTCCACCCTGCTGCAACTTCTTGGTTCTACTCTTTAGCAAATCTACACCCCCATCAGAAGGTACACAGCACGAGTAAAAGAAATGTAAACTCAAAACCACCAGTGTCTGGGGCTTCCCTGGTGGCGCAGAGCTTAAGAATCCGCCTGCCAATGCAGGGGACACGGGTTCGAGCACTGGTCCAAGAAGATCGCACATGCCACGGAGCAACTAAGCCCGTGCGCCACAACTACTGAACCCATGCACCACAACTACTGAAACTCAAGTGCCTAGAACCTGTGCTCTGCAACAAGAGAAGCCACCGTAATGAGAAGCGCCTGTGCACCACAATGAAGAGTAGCCCCCTCTCACAGCAACTAGAGAAAACCCGCGCTCAGCAACGAAGACCCAATGCAGCCTAAATAAATAAATACATACATACATACATTTATTAAAAAACAAAACAAAACAAAACCATCAGTGTCTTGCTGGGAACTTAGAAAATGGACCTGAGAAGGGGACCCACATCCCAGGACCTGAAATGCAGGTTCTGAGTACGCATGGGGTTCAGTTGTCTTTGCTTTCCTGGTCCCGCCTGTAACTATGGATAATCGTGACATGACTTGACTGTGTATGTGACTGCAGGTATTTACTGAATAAACACATATCATGTTTACAAATCCAGAAAAGGCTGGTGTAACTGAGAAAGTAACTGGGGATACCGTTTGAGTAGACAGGTCACACCTTCATTTGGATTTGATGGTCCCTTGGGAAAGGGTCTGGAGTCAGTGGGGCCATGACCAGCCCCAAGCACCGAGCATCAGCAAGCGGCTGTGCTGGACCAGTCATGAGGGGTCGGAGACATGAGTGGGCTCAGGCGTCACCAGAGCACAGAGATTCTCCTCCTCAACACCTCGAACCTGCTGATGCGCTCTAGCAAACTCTCAGGCCTGTTGCCCAGCTGCTTCTTGATTTGCTACTCACCATCTTCCGTGGCAGCCCCCGTTCTCACACCATCCAGGCCTGCGAGACTGTCAGTGTTTTTCTGTTACTCCATCCATTCACCTAAATTCTCTTTGGATTGACCTCTATGGCCAAGGTTGCAAACTGTTAAAGAAAAATACATTTGACAGTTTTTGATGACACGGCACCTTCGGTAGATGCTCTTCTCCAGATCTTTAGTGAGGCTGAACACTTTCCTTCTCCATATTGTCATTTTGAAAATTGCCTTTTTATTGAATCTCCTGCACTCACATAAACTGTCACTCATTTTGGCAATCCCAAACAACCTTTATCATCAAAAATGGACAAAAATCCAAATCAACCTCAGGAAAAATGTCAGGCAGCTGAGCAATGAATAGAAAATGGTAATTATGCACTTCCTTGGTCTTATTTTAAGATCATTTTATTGAGTCTTTTTAAAATAGATTACAAAATCTATCAGCACCTGTAAGACAGGGTCCTGATTCTGTGCACCAAACTGAAACATCCATGCCTCCAGGAGGAGGGGCCAGGTGGGCCCCGCCCCTGGTGATGGTGATACAGGTCCAGTACGTGTAGGAGGCACAAACCATGACCCTCTTCACAGCCAACCAGTGAATGTGCTCATAGGGCCAAAAGCAGCCCCACCCTAACTCCTTTCATGTTAAATATGCAAAAGAAAACCCATAAACGTATCAATTCCAAGACTTTGATATGAATCCATCTCATCTCATCCTGGGAATACTCATCTAAACATTTCCAAGCCTACATTTCCCAAATGTAGTGAGTGTGACACTATACTGCTTTATAAAAGATCAATGATCAAGAAGGTTATAGGCAAAGGTTGCCATGAGTGCAAATTTGTCAATAGTCTCTGTAGGGAAGCAAAATTTGCCACCCTCAAATGTCTCCTTGGCACATGGGTTATCTCAAGCTGAAAACTATCAAGGCCCAGAAGATTCAGGAATAACCTTTGACCTTTCCCTAACTGCCTAAAGAATGTGGATAAAGAACCTGTTCCAGGAAGGGAGCATCACCACGGACCACTATAGTATGAACCAGGCGTATGGACAAGGAGGAGCCCTGCACAGTCTGTTAAAAGTCCTCTCTGTGTCCCATTGTCTCTGCTGGCCCAGCAAACACTTGTTTACCAACCCTTTGCTTTTCCATCTCCATGTAAGTCGCCTTCTTCCCCTTTGAAGTCCCAAACCACTACCCCAACTTCTTCCTTTCTCTTTAGCTGAAGATGGTATTTAAAGTGAAGGCTTCAGCCATTTTGGCTAACGACTCAGTGTCCCTGGGTCTCTCCCACGTGCACACGTTATTAAACTTTTGTCTGATTTTCTCCTGTGAATCCATCTCACATCAACCTAATTATTAGACCATGTAGAAGAACCTAGAAGGGTCAAGGAAAATTTCTTCCTCCCCAACATCTTCCTCCCTGACATCTCCATGGGGAGACTTTCCTGAAACAGCAATTGCCTCATTGTTCTATAAGGATCTAAACCCATATGTCCAGGCTGAGATGCCCTCCTTGGTCTCCAGCACGATGCTGTCTACCTGGCACGGTGCCAGGTCTCTGGGAATGGAAGGGTCAGTGCAGCTACGGCACTCAACAAACTTAGTAAATCACACCTGAGGACCAGCAATAATACTGGCCAAGAAAAACTCGACACACTGAGAGGAACGCATGCATCCCCTCCACCCAGAAAGACGGAGGAGTGGCAGCTCTAGATCCTGTTAAGATTTTGTCATCCTGCCAGCGGGCTCCTCTCCTTGACTGATTCCTGAAGGAGGCTTCAAGAGCTCCCAGGAAGACGTGGTGTGAAAATCACGCTGCTGTAGATCTAGTCACAAGGATGAGGCTGAGCTCCTGACACTCAGGAGTGTCACTGTCCTCAGAGGGTCAGTTCAGTACTTGAAACGTCAGCACAGAGCAGGCCAAGCTGTCATTTCATAGACAGGTTGACAGTGTTACAATCACCAAGACTTCGAGTTCCCCGTGAGTACTATTAGCCGAAAAGAACATGTTCACTTTCACAAACTCATCATAACCTCAGACCTCTCGTTACTACCCTGGGGCCAGCACCTGAAGGCCCCTTTGCGCGAGCTGCGTGCATGGCATGGGGTCTCATGGAGGAGAGCATGGTGGACAGACGAAGAAGCATCACGACAGGCAGGCGACCCCCGACCCCAGGCCTGGACTGAGAGCTCAGCCTGGATGCATGGGGGGGACGGGGGCTCGTTTGTTGACTATCCACACTGCCCCTGTTCCTGCTTGCTGGGCCGCCAGTGGGCCTGTGTGAAAGGTCTTGAGAGAGTCCTTTGCACACGCTCCGATGGAGTAGAAGTCTCATTGCTCCCAGATGTTTGTCTGAGACCAGCAAGAGAGGCTGCTGTGGCTTCTGCCACAAAGACAAGGCAGCAACAGCACCAAAAGGCAGCCAGCCCTTATATCCGAGGAAACAAACTCCCCTCCCAGCCACAGGGTTCCCTTTCCTTAAATGGGACGTAGGTTTACTTGATCACGTGAACTCGGCTTCATCTCTTCCACCCCGCCTCCCACTGCCCAGTGTTTCTAGAAGACCTGGTCCACGACATGATTATCCCAGCTCTTTGCTCCTTCCCAACAGATACTGGTTGCCATGGAAACATGGATGGCGCCACCTTGGATGAGACTCACTGGCGCTCTTTGCAAAATGGAATTAAGGTTTCTCTTGGCTTTGGGCAGCAGCGCTGACACACATCCCGCTGCTGAGCGACTGAGCTGACAATTAGCCTAAGAGCCTCTGCGCTAACGTAGTAGAAACACGAGGGGCTGCCCCTGCCTCTTCCTGTCTGCCCCGTGGGAAAGCCACCCTGAGCAGAGCACGTTGGGGGCTTATTGAGACTCAGCTCCTTTGGGAGACCTGCGAGTTCAGGGGAGTCTTGCATTCAGGGTCCCAGAGGTCTGGGTCAGCCCCGAAAGGGCAGGACCAGAGGCTTCCTGTGGCCCACGGTCATCCAAGACCGGAGCAGCATTGTGAGGTTGGGATGGGTGCTTGAAGGCCAAGGTGGGGGCTTCCAGCCTGAGCTCTGCTCCCGGCCAGCTTCCTAGAATTAGTTATGAAGTGTCCTTGTGTCCGTCAGCTTTAGTTCTGCACCCACAAAATGAGAGATTTGTATTAAATGAGTGCCAAGCCCGTTTTCAGACCTGAAATGCCGATTTGGGGCCTACACTGAGACTCTTAATTGGGCAGGTTGGTTCAAATCATGTTCTGTGAGTGTGCTAATTGCACCAAGGCTGATGTGGTTAACAGGGAGGGTGTCTGGGGACTCTAATTGAGTTCAGTAACCTGCCAAGTGCTTCTCTGTCGGCACCCATCAATCAGCCTCATTTGGGGGAATAAACGGCAGCGCATGCAACAACCAAGTGATACGTAATTGTTAAGCTCCATGATGCTGACTGCAAAGACTGCTGCCACGGCTGGACTGGATAAATTATCATGACAAATGGAAGTGGCCACGTTTTCTCTTTCTTTCAAATTTAGATGCTCTCACTGAGAAATAGAAGCAGATGCCCCAGGACGGCTCAGAAGCTTATCCTAGGACCCCTCTGTGTCTGATAAGTAGCTGTGATGGTGACTGATACTCCCTACAGCCATGAAAGGCTGTTATAATTGGGCTTCTTGATAAAGCAAGTATGTATTGAACCTAAGACAGTAAAGCTATGGTTTTTCTGTTATTATCTCATCTCTTCTTTCAACAACTCTATTGAAATATAATCCATATCCCATATATTTCACCTATTTAAAGTATATGATTCAATGTTTTTTTAAAATTATATTCACAGGGTTGTGCAACCATCACCTGAATTAAGGTTTGAACATTTTTATCACCCCAGCAAGAAACCCCATACTCTAGAGCATCATTCCCAATGAAGGTCAAGCCCCCAAAGCCCTGGGCAACACTGCTCTTCCTCCTGTTTCTATAGATTAGCTTATTCTGCACATTTCATATACATGGAATCATACAATGTGTTGTCTTTTGTGACCGGCTTGTTTCATCTTGCATAATGTTTTTAAAGTTCATGTATCAGTACTTCTTTTTATTGTTGAATAATATTCCACTGTATGGATGTACCACATTTTATTTATCCATTCATCAGTTGACAAACATTTGGAAATTTTTCACTTTTTGATTATGAATAATGTTGGTATGAACTTTCATGTAAAAGATTTTGTGTGGATACACATTTTCATTTCTCTTGGGCGTATACCTAAAAGTGGAACTGATGACTTATGGTAACTCTGTTTAACCTTTTGAAGGATGGCCAGACGGCTTCCCAAAGAGGCTGCACCATGTATATTTCCACCAGCAGCGTGTGAGCATTCCAATGTATCCACAAAAGAGGCAGGGATTCCAGTTGGGAGAAAATGCAATAATCAAGGTCGCAGACAAGGATCCTGCTAAAGCCATCAGTGAGGACAGAGGGGAGGGGACACGGCCACGGAGAGGAGGTGGGCAGTGAGAAACACAGAGTGACAGTGACTCTCCTGCATCTTCATGGGTGTCTTATGGGATGATGGTCCTCTCTTTTACAAGAGGGGTTACAATGAGTTTAATTATGACGCTCTGGAGACAGAGAGAGACAATGAGAGGGACGGAGAGGGAAGCTGGGATTCATGGATTCATAGGGCCTGGATTCTCAGGTCTACGTATGTAGGATGAAACTGGCATAATAGTCAAAATTACCCTAAATCCCATAAAACTCTTAACTCACCAGAAAACTGAAAAGACAACATAAATGTCTGCTACTCTCTGTATTTATTGGCTGAGAGCTCCCTTTTCTGAGTCACATAATGGAATCCAGGAGTATTTTAAATATGAAAAGCACAAAAGAATAAGTATTCCTCTTTTTCATTCAGGATTACCATAGTTGACTTCAAGTTAGACATGATGTCATTCCTTTGCACGCGTTCTGCAGGACACCTCGGGTGAAGGCTGGAGGGTGCACATGAAACCCCTTGGTCATCGTGGAGCCAACACAGTGCAGTGACTGGGTGGGGCAGGGCCCAAGGGCAGCATCTTCTGCTTTTAGCTTCTTGGACATTTGTTTCTTGCCCCACCTCCCCCTGCCGACCAGGCAACTCTGGGGTCCTCTAGAACTCTTGATGTTTGGAGAGGCAGAAAAATTTGAAACCCGCCTTCGATAAACTTTCAGAAAAATAAAATCACAACAAGCTCCAATACCACCTCCAACCATCAGGTTCCAGAAATCATGCTGGCCCTAGTGCAGTCACCTCTCATCCGGCACGGTGGCATCTGGGAATAAATTCAGTTTGGAAAACTTGCCTTTGCTCTTCGCCACTAAGTGGAAGAGGTTTCCTCCCCACATGCCGTGTGGCCTCACACGCTTCCTGCCAAGAGTGTAGGAATCCCCAGTTTCCTCTGAGCTTAATGCACCCTGATCGGTAGAAGGACGGATCGTCAGAAGTCAAACCCATAAAACTGAAGCCACTTAATCAGCACCCGATACAGCGTGCACACTTAATTACGATGATTCCCAAGCCTGAGAGTCATCGTAGTGCATTTTAATGACTCGCCTTGATAGCTAATTGATGTCTCTGGGTGGTTCTAGGGCCGCGTGCAGTTCCACCCACACCAGCTCCCCAGCAGGAAGGCTCTCTCAAGCGGCCCCTCCCCAGAGGGTCCTCAGCGGGGTCACAGACAGAGATGCTCAGGCAGCCAGGCTGAGGAAGAGCCAGCATGACATCTTCGTTTTCAGAGGCACAGATGAGCCTCTCGAGCCCTGAGAGCCGCCAGGATAGACCTCCTGCTCCAGGGTCACAGCGTCCTTCTCTTCAGGATGGCTCTGCAAGCCTTTTCTTGTATTGTGTGGGGTTTTTTTCTCACAGGCTGGACCTAAAGCCTTCAAAAGCCAGGAATGTGAGCTCCGAGCAAAGACATGAAGCGTCTGCCGACCAGTTTGCTCACAGTGACAGCAAGAGGCGCCCAGGGCTTCAGGCCCAGGAGAGGTCTCCAAAGCCTCAAGCAAGAGGCTCCGTTTGGCTTCCCCTGAGACTCAGATGTTGAATTTTGATGAATGGAAAATTACAAAGTCTCACTCAAGCCTCACCCTCCTCATCAACTCCTCCCCAAGCACAATACCTTTCCTCGTAGTCTTTTCTTATGGTTTATTGGCTCAAACCTCAACACCTCGAAAAGGGAAGGCTCTATGTCTCAGATATCAGAGAACCTGTATCCTTACACAAAGTCAGGGACATGTTTGTTGATTTGATGTTTTACTTTTCAATATGCCCCCAGGTGCAAATTCTATTGCCCAAAGTAGTCACAGGGTTGCCCCAATTCAGGAGAAGGAGAATCGGACCTCACCTCCTGATGGTGGCGGGAAGGTCCATTCTATAGGAGAACACGAGATGGGAGAGATTATTGAAAATATAACTTGCTACAGACACTTAGCCTCTGTACATCCGATGTGCCACTTTCTTAAAATGTTGGCCACAATGCACTAATTTCACAACTCACTCATGGATGATGCTCATCCGTTTAAAAAAATGAACGAGGCAATGTGCTAAGCCCTTTCCATACAATATCTCTTTTAATTCTTGTAAAAAGTTTAGGAAGCAAATACTTAAATGTTTCCTATTACACAGCAAATCCTGTGTGACTTAAAGAGCTCACCCAATGTGGCAGATCAGCTCAGGCTGATTCCAAAGCAGACCTTCTCCATCTCCACTGGCTGGAGTCCTGTGTGCAGTGAGCAGACGGTGCCAGGAAGCATTCATGGGGGATTGCAGGAGGGGCTTGATCAAACCGCTTGTGAACTCACGTGGGCTGTTTATGTGAGGCTCAGATCCTCCAATGTGGGCCCTGAGCTCTGACCGACGGCCTGAGCAGAAGTGGCGGTGTGGCCAGTCGGCCGTCAGTGTTTCCTGAGGAGGGAGGTACCACAGCCCTGAACCCCTCGTGTCCATGAACAGCTTGCTCGTGGATCCTGGATGAGACCAAGGTGACTGTGGGGGGCAGAGTTTCAGACAGAAAGTGTCGTGACTGATGTTCGTCCATCTGGGCGTCCACCAGCGTTTCAGTGAATATCGGGGGACCCACCATGCACAGAAATCATATCAGAGGCAAAGTGATGTTTCCTAATTGCTGGGTTTAGGCAAATGTCAGTTGGACAACACAGATGTATGATTAGATTGGAAAAACCATGGTGATGACGGCCGACGATCCAGGAACAAAGTGTCTGCTGGTCAGTAAACCCCGGATCCCAGCTGACCATCCTGGTGTCTGGTCCTCACTTCCCTGAGGAAAGTCACTCTGTGTCACCCAGAGAAACTGAAAGCCACACTGATCATTACGGAGAAGAAACATTACCGTCAGCCTGTGGGCTTTTCCTCTTTATGTAGATTAAGGGTCTGGATCACTCCCAGGTTCTTCGGTGGTTTGTTTTCCGGTCGTGCAGTTGCTGGGGTTGAGTGGAGGGTCACTCTCGTCGCGTGACGAGCAGGCTGCTGCCCGCCAAGGCCCCCCTCACAACAGCACAAACTCCTGGTGCCTTCCCGGCTCCCTGGGCCCTCCGACTGCAGTTTCCCTTGGTTTGCTGTCGCCCTGTGTGCACAACGGCGTCTGATAATCTCTCTCTTCCTCCTTCCCTTGCTCCGCCTCTTTGGAATGCCTCCAATGGGGGTGCCTCCTTGGTGCGGATCCCCACCCCAGGGGCTGGCGTGCTGCTTCGGGGAAGGACCCCGGCCCAGGCAGCCCTGCAGCCCCCGCCCCTCAAAACCAGCCCTGGACCCCCTCGCAGCCCTCAGCCTCCTCCCTGCAACACCGGAGAGCAAACCCTCAGCTGCTGCTCTCAGAGGCTCCAGCCACGTCCACAGCAACAGGCCCTGCAGCCTCACCTCCACCTCGTCCCGCCTGGACGCTGTGGAGCTGGAGTCCTTCCTGCTGCCCAGTGCCCATTTACCCCATCGTCCCCTTGCTGCGTCTCCCACAGGCCCCTCGAGGGCCCTGGCAGAGGGGACACTGCAGATGGGCTTCCCCATCTCCTGCTGTGTCTTGGAACCCCACGTTCAACTCCAGCCCACGGGACAGGGCTGCCATGAGCCTGGCCCACCAAGGGCTTGGCCAGCAGAGAAGGGTGTGTTATCAGGGCGCTTCCCACTGCGGGATCCTTCAGGGAAACCTGTGTTCCCAGTTCCCCACCTGAGGGAGGGGTCTGGACATTGGTCCCCTCATCACCATCAGTCACTGGTTGAGGGCTGCTTGCTCCTGGCCCTTCCAGCTGCCAGCCCCCTCAGGCAGAGAGGGGCAGGGGCTGGCATTTGGGGGAGACTGCAGTGGAAGGGGTGAAGGCAGGGCACCGCCAGTGTCCACAGGGTGGGTCCTGGGACGACCAATGCTAGGGTCAGCCTGGGATCCCCACTCTCTGAGTTAGGCTGGTCCTTCCCCTCCTGCCCTTATTCTAACCCCCTGAGTAAGGAGCTGCCCTCCTGTCAGCTCTATCCCTCCCTCCTTCCCCGTGTTCCCGGCAGGCTGGGAGTCCACTCACCTCACAGTCAAGTCCTTTGGAAAACTGGTGAAAATGGTACATTGGTGGAAAGCTGTTCTAAAGGCCAGGCTTTCTCTTGTTTAACTACATCAAATCCTCCAGGGCAGACAATATTAACCTGAGGATTTATGGAGTCCATGGATAGATTTCAAGGAGGTTTAAAAATCTTTAAATTACACTGTCTGCAAATATTTTAAAGTCTGTGAAGTTTTCTGGGGAGAACTTTTCCAAAATCCTGAAAGGAAAGCCTGAGTCAGGAAAAAAATCAAGAAAAATGTCAGACACGCTATTTTAGACTAAAGATGTACAGGGAGCTCACGGTGCAGGCACTCTAACTGCACATTGAAGGAACACGTGAAAACACATGAACTCACGTGGACAGAGGGTGGTTCTGTGACCCCAACGAGGGGTACAGTGCTCGGCACCGAGTGGCCTCCCTAACCCGCTGGTCTGAGCTGCCTCTCTTATCAAGATGACTTTCATCTTCTCCATCCCCTATCTACAAACTTCTGGTGCCAGAAAGGCAAAAAAAAAAGTAATATGTGCTGGGTCAGAGAAGTTGTTAGCACTACAGGAGATTCGATAATCTAGGCTACAGCCTCCAGAGAGTTAAGAGCTAAAATTGTCCATCTGTTGGACCTAGAGACTGTCATACAGAGTGAAGTAAGTCAGAAAGAGAAAAACAAATATTGTATATTAATGCATATATGTGGAATCTGAAAAAAATGGTATAGATGATTTTATTTACAAAGCAGAAATAGAGACACAGATGTAGAGAACAAAGGTATGGATACCAAGGGGGTAGGGAGGTGGGATGAATTGGGAGATTGAGATTGACATACATACACTATCGATACTATGTGTAAATTAGATAACTAATGAGAACCTAATGTATAGCACAGGGAATTCTACTCGATGCTCTGTGGTGACCTAAATGAGAAAGAAATCCAAAAAGGAGGGGATATATGTATATGTATAGCAGATTCACTTTGCTGTACAGTATAAACTAACACAACATGGTAAAGAACTATACTCCAATAAAAATTTTTCAAAAAAAAAAGAAAATACAAAATTTTATTCATAAATAAAAAAAATTGTCCATTTGTATTGGTCAGCTTTGCTGCATAACAAGCCACCTTAAATGTCGTGGCTCAAACAATGCCCATCTATTTAACTGGTTATTCTGCAAGTTGGCAATGTGGGCAGCAGGGGTGTTCTGGGCCGGATTGGGCTCAGTGGACTTTAGCGAGGCTTGTATATGCATCTGTGGTCAGCTGGTCAGGTGGTAGGGGCCCATGATGTAGGATGACCTGGCTGGAATGGCAGGAACTATCCCGGCCTTTCTCCCTGCAGGTCTCTTATCCTCCTTCAGGCTGGCTCCGCACGTTCATGCAGCAGGAAGTTTCAAAGGGCAAAAAGTAGGAGCTGCAAGGCCACTTAGGCCTTAGCTTAAAACTGTCCCATGCTGTTGTCCAAAGTACAAGAGGAGCCCAGACTCAAATGGTAGGAAAATAGATTCCACCTATTAATGGGAAGAGATACAAAGTATCCTGGCCATTTTGCAGTCTCCCAGACCAGAAGAACCTTCCAGCTGAGCCCAGCACAAATCACCAAGCTGCAGAATCATGACTTCAGTAAACGGCAGTTGTTCTGAGCCACTAACTATAGGATCGTTTGTTATGCAGCAGAAATTAAATGATACTTTCTCATAGGTTGGATTTCCTGGAGGCAGACACTGAGATGAGGGTTCACATGAATGTAACTGGTTAGGAAGTGTTGCTGGGAAGGCCAGTGGTGGGGCAGAGGTTGGGGACCAGGAGGAGACGGAAGTCCAGCACAGGTGGGTGAGGTAACCAGCAGAGCCCATAGCTGGTCCAGGTGATGTCTCTGTACCCGGTGATCATTGATTGAGACTCAGGAGTGTGAAGCCCTCCTAGATTATCGAATCTCCTGTAGTGTAGCCTGTCGGGAGTGACCTGAGTCTGCTCTGCACCAGGTGGCTTCGGGGACGTGTCAGGAGCTGGACGTTGTCAACCCCGGTGTCCAGAATGGGTCGTTCTCTCTCCAAGGTCTGGAGCCTTTTCTTTGGAGCCTGTAGAATGATTAAAACACTTTCATCATCTAGAAATTCTTTTTTATCTTCTAATGGAACATTTTCGTTGCTGCTGTTACAATGCCAGTGCATTTCTCACTGTTGGTACCTCTGGGGAGAAAGCAAACAGCTGTGAAGAGCCCTCATCATGACACTTAATGGCCTTCACTAATCTACCTCCCGGACACGTTCTGCTGGAGAAGTGACCTCAACTCCATTAACCTCTCCCTGTAATTGCCAGACTCTCCTTTTAATCACTTGGTCAGTTCCTCTCTTTATCCTCTCTCCGATGCCCACCTCTTCCTCACACCATGTTCTTTCTTAAAGGCAAAGACTCAAGCTAGACACTGAGCTCTTGTAATTGTTCAGTCGGAGACAGGTGGTTGGAACAAGTCTGTGCAACCCTGCCTAGCATCCCTCACTCCAAACAAGACCTTGGGCATTCGAAGGTTTGCTTTGATTTTCAAAGATGCAGTTATTTCTTCAACATGCAATAGCCATTAGTACTATTGTGCTTTATGAGAAACAAACATTTCAAGGGAAAAAAATCAAAACTCAAAAGACATATTGGGCTCAGTGGACCCTATGTCAGGCAGAGGCTTCACTTGCCTAGTGACCCTCCCTCATCATCACATCCAGGAGGTTAGAGGTTTGCTGGGTATGGAGGCAACATGTGCATCTTCCCATGTGTCTTTTGTGTTATTTCTAAACTTTGACTCCAAACACCCAATGTATGGGAATAAATTATAGGTTCCCCTGGGAGAGGATGTACCTCCTTCTAAAATATGGCTGAGATATTTTTCTTTATTATACGAAATATATATTTAGTCTTCATCCTCATTTCTGGCTCCACAAACCCTTGGAATTTCCTAAGTGTTGAGATGTTTAAAGGTGTCTTTTGTTATGTTAACGAGATGCCTTCTGGACCCCGCCTAAGCATGGGGGCTGCTGGAACTTTAGTCTCACGCCCTGATTTCCAGGGAGGGGAGAGGGGCTAGAGGTTGAATCAATCACCAATGGCCAATGATTTAATCGATCATGCCTCTGCAAGGAAGCCTGCATAACAACCCAAAACGATCGGGTTTGGGGAGCTTCCAGGTTGGGGAACCAGAATGCTTCCACGTGCCACCATGCTGGTCTCCAAACTCCACGGGGACAGAAGCTCCTCTGTTCAGGACCTCAGCCTATGTATCTCTTCATCTGACTGTTCATTTGTACCCTTTAATATCTTTGTAATAAGTTGGTAACCTAGGGAATAAACTGGTTTCCTGAGCTCTGTGAGCAGCTCTAGCAAATTAATCGAACCCAAAGAGGGGGTTGTGGGAACCCAGTAGTGAGAACCCAGGAAAGGCCCTCAAGTACGTGACTACCTTCTGTATGTGCTATACGGAAGGGGAACTAGACATGTCCCCTTTGGTCTACGGTTCGTCCCAGGATCAGCTGAGGAGGCTCTGTAGAGAGACAGGCAGCGGCTGGATGGAGTTCTTCATTCGAAGGTGCTGGAGGTTAGAGGAAAATGCATCCTCAGAAGGGCCAGTGAACTCAGTCAGAAAGTCCTTGGTGTCCTGAGGTATTTATTACAAATACAGGTTCTGGAAAAACCTCTGACGTGCTGTACATGTGGCGTCTTTTAGATGAGCGGTTCCCGAACTGGCCTGCATCGGAGTCCCCAGGAAGGCGGGTTTAAGCACACACGCTTGCCCTGCCTCCTGCGTGTGTGAACCTACGGGTCTGGGGTGGAGCTTGGAAACTCAGGTCCAATGCTTTCCTGGGCGATCCTCACGCTGCTGGTCCAGGAACCGGAGACTGAGGACAGTGCTGTAGATCACGAAGTGAATTTTCTGGTGGCAAGGACGATGTGTCTTATGCCTTTTATTACCCCATATTTCTCAGCACAGTGTCGTTTTGCTGGTTAGGGTACTCTAACTCATGCTGCAGGAGGCAGCAAGGCTTGCACCGCAATAGCTTAGTGGGGCCACAGGTTTTTTTCTCCTTCACTCAAAGTCTGAGTCAGGCAAGTGAGATTGTCCTCCATCCTACGACTTAGGGATCCAAGCTCCCTCCACGTAGGCGGGTGGCATCCAGGGTCACCGGGCAGGAGAAAGCAGCAGGCTACCCAGCAGCTTCTGCACATTTTGGTCCAGAAGTCTCAGGCATCACTTCTGTCCACAACAGTTATGTATCTACCGTCTGGGGAAAGACACAGAAGCAGCTGATTTCTCTCATCTCACCGCCCCTGCGGTCCTCTGGAAGTTCAAGTTCTTTACCTCTTCACCTTCCAACATGCTACCTTTCACCAATCCTAGCCTGAGCGGAGGAAGTGTTCTAATTTTCCTTCGGATCAGTCATGGAAAATCTCCCATTAGGCATCTCTGACCCAGCAGACTTAACCACTTTTCCCTACAGTCAAAGCAGACCTGAATTGAAAGTTGCAGGAACAGAGGGTGAGAGCACTGATCCGGGAGGAGGACGGCCCGAGCTGTCCTTTCCTCCAGTGTCCACAGTGAGTGCCATCTTTGAGGGACAGCTGTGTATTGACTCATGTATCTGGGGAGAAGGAGGGTGTAAATGGGTGTAACAAAGTCTTCACTGCTCTCTTGTGGGTGTAGATATGGATCCTGCCATGTGTCTGCTTTAACAACATTCCCAAAACATGTCACTTGGACTGTGGACTCAGTTACGGAGGCCCTGCAAAGACAACAAAAATACTCACCACACTGCATTGTCATGTGGGTTCAGTGTAGCAAAACCCGGAAGGTATAACCTCACAGAGATGGCACTGCTGTCACTGTGTTGTTGTCACGATCAGGAGAAGCAGCAATGTATCCCTGCTCTGTGGACCTCGGCCCATCTCTAGTGGACACAGGACGCCTCGTCCCATCACCTCCCTCTCCACAGCCTGCCTGCCTTCATGCAGGTGCCCTGGAAGCAAACCCGAGACAGGACCCCAGTGCTGACTGTTTATTTGGGAGCCAAGGAAACATCGATAACAGAAACATAAGGTGGGAAAGGGAGTCGGGGAAGAGCAGGATGAAAAGAAGGGGTGGGTGTCCAGCCAGTTACTGCTGTGGATAACAGGTGCTCATCCCAGCGTAGAGCATGCACCACAGGGGCTGGGGGCGGCACTACCAGCCAGAAGTTGTGGCTGGTGTAGAGCCTGGGCTGACTGCCACCGTGCCCCCCAGCTCCTCTACTTCCCCGGGAGGCGTTTCTGTGCCATTGGACCAGAGGGGACATCAGGGATCGGCGACAAGGTGGGGTGAGAACAGAGGAGCCCTCGCCTATGACCCCGGAGCCTGCAGGGGGTCAGCACTTCCCAGATCAATAGCTGTGCATTAGTTACCAGGAAGTGTTGATTTGCTCCAGCAGTGAACCCACATCCACAGCAGCTGCCACTGGGGTCACCACCTGGTTAAGATTCAAGTAATCCACTGTCGTTCTCCAAGGCTCGTCTCTCTCCTACACAGACTGAGCAGGTGAGTTGAAGGGTGGCGTGGTGGGAAGCACCGCCCTGCATCCGTCAAGTTCTTGATGGTGGCGCGAATCCCTGGGGTCCCTCCAGGAATGCAGTATGGCTTTTATTTTATCATTTTCTGGGTAGAGAAAGTTCTAGTGGATTCCACTTGGCCTTTTCCACCATAATAGCCCGCACTCCACATGTCAGGGCATAAATAAGGGGATTCTCCCAGCCGCCGAGAATATTTATTCAGTGAACACAAAGATTAACTCTCCAGCGCTAGAGGTTTGTTGAGTCAGACTGTCCTCCTGGTGTCGTCATGGTGACCACACCTGGCCTCTGGTGGTTGGTCCCCCCACTGGGCCCTGCCACCCGGGATTCAGTTAATCCCATTGCATGTAGGTATCAGAGTCCAGTGCCTGCCTTTCCCACTGTGAGTTCCGACCTGCAGAGAAGAGTGATCACAGAACTCTTCAAGGATGTGGGGCCCACACAAGTTTATTTCTCATGGTCATGGTGAGAGATGTGCCCCTGGGCCCTCCCAGCATGGGTGAGTAGGTCTTCAATGACAAATCCTCCAACACTCCTTTTGCTGGAATCTGCGAATTAGTGCTCTGCTGGTTCAGACAGAATCCCTCACCAGCTACAAAAATGGGCTTTGGCAGATGCTCTAACTCCTGAGTTTGCATCCCTGTGTGGACTGCAGCCAGAGCGGCCTGTTGATTGGAGCTGCAGTAATCCAATTTTACAAAACTCAGTCAGAAAAACACACACAGCAGACTCATGCTTAGGATAAAATGTCCAGAACGAAAATCTAATCTAAGACTCCTCTCAGTTGAGACTTACGTGAATGGCGCAAGTCACCTTTTTGTGTCTTACCCTGTTTTTCTGAAGCTCAAGCAATATTTCGTGAAATAAGCACCTTCATGCCTCCCCCGCCCCACCCCTTAGACCATCTGAATCAGTGTGGCTGCTCTGGGCAGCTCTGTGCACATGCTGGGTCCCACCTCAAGGGGCTCAGGGCTCTCTGCTCTCCAGCCTCAGGGTCCTCTCCAAAGCCGAGAAGCCCCTCAGCCCACCCACAGGTGCAGCTGGGAGTGCAGCGGGAGTGCATGTGGAGTGGTGCTGGGATAGCAGTGGTTAATGTCCCCAGGGATAAGCATGCCCGTGAGGGCTAGGAGTCAGTGGATAAATCCCCTTATGGTGACGGCTCCCAGGTGAATTCCACGACGTTCCTCGGAGGTCTCCAGTGAGACCTAGATGCCATTGCCTGCAGCATCACCAGCTCAGTGATGCACCTTCTTTGACTTCCTGTCTGTTCTTCCCTCCTCTTCCTCACTGTGCTTCCTGGGATCACCTCTCACATAAAGTACCTGCACCAAGAAATATATAGCAGGTCTGCTGTTGGAAAGCCCAGAGGAGACCCTGGCTTACCTAATACCTCTGAAGGTGTGAGCATTCACGTGTTCGGTTTTCTCTGCTGTGGAGTGATGAATAGCGGTAAGTCTCTCTCATGTTGGGGGAGACCACAGGTGTGTGCCCTTCATGCAAGGAGACTCTTACCCTGGATGATGAATTAATCTCAGGAGGTCACTTTCAATTCTCAATCTTCTTGAATCCGCTGACCACTTACTGCATGTAAAGTGTCATGATTAGCACAAGAAGGAGGATAAATGGATCCCACCTCTGGTAGTTACTGTATGTTTGAGGAGGTAAGCACATGGAAATGTGACCAGCACGATGAAATATATTAAAAAGATCCAAGTATCAGCCCAGACAGCCAGCCCATGGTGTAAGAATCAAGAGATGGGAAATATGAATGGAAACTAGCATGTGAGGAAACATCACAAAGCCCATGAAACTTGAACTTTGCTCTGAAAAATGAATAGGTTTCTAGCCAACAGGAAAGCAATACCATAATTCTGTTTATGGGAAGAGAAGAATGTTTCCCCACCTTGACCCAAAATAAATGGCTAGAAACTGGCCATTTCCTCTGGAAGTCACCTCTTCCAGGGTGCACAGGTGGATGGACCAGCCACCTGTACTAGGTAAGGACCAGGACTAACCCCACAAATGGTAAAGTGGGAGGAGGGGGGACTTGGTGGACCTACAGAGGGAAAAGCAGGCGTTCTTTCTTTGATTCATTATTTTTCAGCATCCTTTTCTTGGGCATGAATTTTTCCAAGACCTGCAGACCTATATACATCTGCAAGAAAGAAGATGACCTCCAGTTGCGCTTGGGAGAACAGGACACACAGACATGTGAGGAGTTCTGTTAAGATCTACAAGACAAACAAGCTTGAAGCACTAAGGAAACACATGGGATTCATTTATGGAGACCAGTAGTGTGGATACCTATTTATCATAGATTTAAAAATAGAGCAGTCTCACTGCTGGAACACCATAACTTTGTTCAGCCTGGAAAGGAAAAGAAGACTAAGGCATTTAGGGAAATACACAGTTTCACAGGGGGCTTTGAAGGATGGCTAGGAGTGAGCTGAGCTATCAAGACGACACTGGGCACTCTTGGCGGGAGAATTTCTGGGCAGTTGGAATATTTTCACTAATACCCTGTCCGCTATGCTCATGGACGCTTGTATTCTCCTTCTTCATCCTACCCTCCTATTTAAATCCTTTATATTCAAAGGGGCTGGAATCCCAGAATGGAATTACGACAATGACCAAACAAACAAACACAAAAACTTTATTGCAAATATATGAAATAACCTTACTGAAAGGAGTGGGGGATCAAAGTGTTGACCTAAGTAATTTTAGAAGTGAGTGTAGCCTGTAGGACTAAAGGCAAAAGGACATGCACATGAGCATCATACTCTAACTGATAAAACTGTTTCCAGCAGGGGGCACAGGTAAGCAGGTCTGAAACCATCATCCACCTACACCAGAAACGAACAATTAGGCAAAATGAGAGCAGAGGGTGGGAGCCGGGTATCTCACTATTGGAGGGGAAGGTTACAGACAATCTAGGTCTAGAAGGATCCATGTGAAACTGGATTCGAGTTGGAAACATCAATAGGAATTTATGTTTAACTTAGCGTAGTTACAGATGGATATACATATATTTATGTATATAACTTTATAGATATATGTCCATGTGCAGGTTGATATATACACACATATATTTCCTTGCTCTTTCTGCTGAGATGGCCTGAGATACTCCGATAGTAATGAGCACACATAGCACCCAGATTTTGGGGTTTGTGGTAGGCAGACAAATGGTCCCCCAAAGATGTCCACGTCCTAATCCCAGGAACCTGTGAGTGTGTTATTGTATGCCTGGGCGAGTTAAGGTTGCAGGTGGAATTAAATTTGCTAATCGGATGACCTTGAGATGCGGTGATTATCGTGGATTATCCAGGTGGGCCCAAGGCAATGACAAGTCCTTATAAATAGAAGCTGGAGGCAGAAGGGGGAAGAGTCAGTGTCAGAGAGACTCAGTGTGAGAAAGACTCAACCAGCCATCGGGGGCTTTGAAGACAGAAGGGGCCACAGCCAAGGGTGCAGTCATCCTCTAAAAGCTGGAAAAGGCAAGAAGAATGGATTGTCCACGATGGCATGTACACTTGATATGATGCAACGTGGTCCTCCTGCCCAAAACCTGGAACCCTCGTCCAACCATGAGAAAAACAGGTAAGTCCCAATAGAGACATTCCAGAAAATAGCCAGCCAGTGGGCCTCAAAACTGTCAAGGTCATCAAAAGCAAGTAAATTCTGAGAAACTGTCATGGACAAGAGGGGCATAAGGAGACATGAGGACCACATGCAACGCTGTCCTTGATGGGATCCTGAAACACAAAAGGCGTCTGAAGGAAGGATGGACTTTAGTGACTAATATTGATATATCAATATTGATCCATTAATGAACACATATAACATGCTAGTATAAGTTGCTCATAACAGGAGAAACTAGATGAGAGGTTTAGGGACCCCTCTGTACTACCTTTGCAATTTTTTTGTAAATCTAAAACTGGTTCAAAATTAAGAGTTTATTAATTGAAAAGGGGGATTCCATATATACGTGTTAGCATATGGTATTTGTTTTTCTCTTTCTGACTTACTTCACTCTGTATGACAGACTCTAGGTCCATCCACCTCTCTACGAGTAACTCAATTTCGTTTCTTTTTATGGCTGAGTATATATGTGCCACATCTTCTTTATCCATTCATCTGTCGATGGACACTTAAGTTGCTTCCATGTCCTGGCTATTGTAAAATAGCTAGTGGGAAGCAGCTGCATCTCACAGGGAGATCAGCTCTGTGCTTTGTGACCACCTAGAGGGGTGGGATAGGGAGAGTGCGAGGGAGACGCAAGAGGGAGAGGATATGGGGATATATGTATACATATAGCTGATTCACTTTGTTATACAGCAGAAACCAATACAACATTGTAAAGCAATTATACTCCAATAAAGCTGTTAAAAAAGGGAGGGATTAATATTGAAGGGCTACATAAAGTGAGGACTAATGGAACTTTCAAGACATAAGGTACTATGTGGCGGGGGGGACCTTTTTTCCTCTACCCTTCTAGGCTCTTGTGGCTGCTCTAATAACTACATTGACATGAGACAGATAAGCAGGAGAGGATCAAATTTTAATTTTGTATGTATGGGAATTCATAAAAATATGAGACTCAAAGACATGACCAAAGCAGACAGTTTTAATACCTTTTAGACCAAGAAACAATACATTTGTGAGGGATTGACAAGACAAAGAAGTTTGGGCTGGGGCAGTAAATGAGTGAAGAAGTAACTGGTTTGTTTACACACCCTTTTCAGCCCTGTGTTCCCCATCTCTGGTGACAAAGATGTTTCTCTGGTACAGGGAGACCACCTTTCACCTGGGAGATTTATTTCCCACTTTCAGGGGGACAGAGGAGGGTCAGTGTGCCCTTCTTGTACCGGCTGCTTCTAAAGTAACTTTAATTCAAAGTAATCAACATGCCAATGTGGCATATGTGAGGGTGGCCTGCCCTGAACCCCATGGCTACCAAAAGCTATCTTGAAAGGAAAAAAGGTCCCCGAACCTTAGAAGAGTTTTACAAGGTTAACTTAAAAGCTCTGTAAGTCATTATTTAAGTGAAAGTTCTAAGTAGTCTTGGAACTGGTGTACTTTTTCCCATTAAAGCAGTTTAGAAAATGTGCTTTCCAAGTGGACCCCTGGGAGCATTCTGGGTTAGTTTTGTATGCATGGTAAGTAGCTTCAGTGTTGCGTCCTTGGTTTTAAAGAGGTGATGAGATCGTTTCCGACCAGCGCTTTCTCTCTCAGTTGAAAGCAAACTATCCTTCTGCGCAGATCCCATGTCTCCCAGGGAACCCCGGGGAGAGGCAGGCTCCTGGGGGTGGCGAGGTTCTGAGCAGACCTCCCAGCAGTACTGCCCGGGGCCAGTCGGGTCCCAGGCCCTTGGACTCAGGAGGGGGCAGGATGCGATTCAGGAGGGGGGCATGGGCCAGGCTGCAGGATGCCCCCACCATGAGCTGCAGAGTCTTCATACAGCGAAAAGCCACAAATCACAGAAGAAGATTAATGGGGAAAAAATTGACCCCCGAAGAGAAAGTTTTAATGCACAGCGGATACATTTTAAAAATAAAGCAACTGGGGGCTTCCCTGGTGGCGCAGTGGTTGAGAATCTGCCTGCCAATGCAGGGGACACAGGTTTGAGCCCTGGTCTGGGAAGATCCCACATGCTGCGGAGCAACTAGGCCCGTGAGCCACAACTACTGAGCCTGCACGTCTGGAGCCTGTGCTCCGCAACAAGAGAGGCCGCGATAGATAGTGAGAGGCCCGCGCACCGCGATGAAGAGTGGCCCCCGCTTGCCGCAACTAGAGAAAGCCCTCGCACAGAAACGAAGACCCAACACAGCCAAAAATAAATAATAAATAAATAAATAAAAATTTTTTTAAATAAAATAAAGCAACTGTTTCTTCTGGGGAAAACTGAAAGCAGATGCAAAGCCAGGGCCTTTTCTTTCTGCCTGGGAGAGAAACTCCCCTCTTCTGGGCTGTGACCTCTGCCCTGTCACCCACCCCTTCATTACTCCAAGACGGCATGTGTGGTGTCAGCAGTGCAGGCTTCCTCCAACAGATGGGCCACGATGCCCGCCGATGATGCCGATGATGCTGGGCAGCTACCGCTGCCTGCAACCCAACCCAGCCTCAGCCTCTCAGGGAGGTGACCGGGTGGGACTGAGGGGTCCCAGCACCTGGGGCTCAGTCCGTGGCCCTCGCCCACTGCAGGTCTGGGCCTCAGATCGCCAGGCAGTGAAATGGGCCCATTGATGCTGGTGGGGCCCTGGGTAGGTCACCCCCCGGTATGCCTCGACGGCATATTGAATATTTTAAATTAAATTATTTAAGAAACGGCCAATGCAAGAGGGACACATTGAACTCTTCTCTGTCCCCTTGAAGCCGGAAATGGATCTCTCGTGTGAAAGATGTCCTCCCTCTACCAGGAGGTAGAAGGACACCCTTATCCCCAGAGACAGGGACCCCAGGCAGAGAAGCTGTATAAACAACCTTGTTCATTCACTGCCCCAAACCCATGTTTCAATTCTTCACTATTCGGACACTGAAACCTGTGTCTTTGTCCTGTCAATTCCTCACAAATGTATTGTTTCTTTGCCTAAAAAGTATAAAAGCTGCCTGCTTTGGCCACTTCTTAGGTCTTATTTCTATGAGAGCTTCCTGCACATGAATGGTACATATATAGAATGGAATATTACTCAGACATAAAAAGGAATGAAATTGGGTCACTTGTAGAGATGTGGATGGACCTAGAGTCTGTCATACAGAGTGAAGTAAGCCAGAAAGAGAAAAACAAACATTGTGTATTAATGCATATATGTGGAATCTAGAAAAATGGTACAGATAAACCTATTTGCAGAGCAGGAATAGAGACGTAGACGTAGAGAACGGACATGTGGACTCGGGCGGGGGGAAAGGGGGGTGGCACGAATTGGGAGATTAGGTTTGACATAAATACACTACCATGCGTAAAATAGATAGCTAGTGGGAAGCTGCTGTATAGCACAGGGAGCTCAGCTTGGGGCTCTGTGACCACCTAGAGGAGTGGGAGGGAGGTCCAAGAGGGAGGTATAGGTATACAGAGAGCTGATTTACTTCATTGTACAGCAGAAACTAACACAACGTTGTAAAGCAATTATACTCCAATAAAAAAATTTTGCTTCTTTTTTCCCCTATATTAATGGGACACATTAGTCTTGTGTCAATTTTATTATTAGTCCAGCCACAAGAACTCAAGGGTGGAGGGTTTAAGAATTGTGAAAACTGGAGAAGGAATGGTACTGGAAAGCTAGGACACAGAAGGAAAACAATGAATAAAGAGAAAAAATACTTGCGTTGAGAAGAAAAGCAGCGGGGCACAGGCAGAACTAATTCAACACAAAGACAAGATGGTCCACCAACAGGGTGTCAGTGTGGAAAAGTGTCAAAGCCAACAGGCCAGCACTGTGAGTTCCGTGGTGAGTGGATTTGGATACAGGCTGTTTTATATTTATTTATTCAATGAACCATTTGTTACCTATTCTAAGTCACATAATAAATCCTGGGAACCTACGGCCGGACAGGAGTGCTAGAACCCTGATAATGTCCTGTACCAACTCCATCATGTTCTACCTCCTTGACTCTCCCGTATTCAAAATAAGACAACCTTCTATGTACATCCTGTCTTTTCTTCTTTTTGGACAGAATCTGCTCATGCTTTCTGAAAGATGCATTTGTTTTCAGACAACACGGCATCTCACGCGGCCCTTCCAGCGCCTTTGCAGACAGAGAGCAGGAGGGCAGAGGGCAGCCCTGGGAGCCTCCGAAGGCCTGAGCTTAAAATTGAGATCTGGAGCCATTGATTCAGCACCTGGGCTACATCAGCGTTTCTACTGACAGAATACACAGCCCAGCCTTCAGGACACGCACTGCGCGGGGTGGGGGGGAAAGCCCTGAAGACAAATTAATATAAAAGGAGTGCCGAGCACACAAACAGAACGCTGAATTAACTGTGTCTGGAGGAGGCCGGGGTGTGAAGCTCTTCCCAGGGCTGCTGACACTTGATTAGGACTTGGGGGAAGAAGAGGGGCTTGTCAGGGGACTGGGGGTGTGAGGGGAAGGCAGAATGCTCCGGAAGGGGGAGCAGAGATGCAGGGGCTGGAGAGGCTGAGGGCACAGCACCCCTAGAAGTCACTGGGGAGGCGCTGAGATCCCCCCTCACTTTCCTCCTGTGAATCTGCTCTGCCCACCGCACGGCCACGAGCCACACGTGATTATTGAGCTCCCAGAATGTGGAGAGTCCACAATTAGAGGGTCTGCCGTGTAGACACACACTGAACTTCAAAGACTTATTATGAAAAAACGATGCACAATAGCTTGTTAACATTTGTACATCTGTTACAGGTTGAAATAAAAAGGTTTGGGATATGTTGCATTAATATTATTAAAATTAATTTCACTTTTCTTTTTTTACTTCTTTTAATGTAGCTGCTGGATAATTTAAAGTTACATATGTAACTTGTTTTAGATTTCTACTGTACAGCACTGCTCTAATATGCTGGCCCTACAGTGTAACCTCCAAGATTGATTTGAAAAAATCTACATTTTGGTTGCATCTTTAATGCATGGGACTTTGTGTTCTTTAAAAAACATCACCTCATTCATCTGCAAACATCCACTCAGAGAAGCAGCAGAGTTTAGATCAAGTGTGATGAGGCTGATGTGGTGTGTGTCTTCTAATTTGTTTTGCAGGAGTCAAGGGGGGTGTCTTATTCTAAAAAAAATCCTCATGAATCATGCTTGAGGAAGAGATGAAATTACAGTCCCTTGTTTCCAAATCTTTGTTACCAACGTGTGAACACTTGATTCTAATAGTTAAACAACTCTTTGGAGACTGAACATAATTTGGTTCAACAGCCTGATTTTCCTGGGTAGCTATGACTTGTGCAAGGTAATCATGGCTCAGGTCACACGGCTCAAATGTGGGTCAAGTTTAGCCTGTGGTGTCTCTGGGTAGATTTCCAGCTAAAGTGCTTAGGATCGAACAGAGGGAGGTATGCAATGGCACAGGGCATTTCCCTGTGACTCAAGACCTCGGATGCCCACCAATCACACCTCCTCGTGGTATGTCCAAGGCTGCAGTCTTGACGCCAAGAGGGACAGGAGCCCACATTGTCCCCAGGACATCACTGCCTCTTCCACAGAAACAACCATAGCTCCTGCGGCCTCCATGGGTATCAATCACAGCATCTCCCAGTGCCAGAAGCCCCCACCACAGAAGAGCAACTCGCTTCACCCTAGGGATGGGGGAGTCAGGAGCTCTGAAAGGTCCTGATTTTGATTAAACCCTCCTGAACACTATCTTTCTCTCTTCCTGATAAAAAGTAGCTGACATTTCCAATATCGTGGTCCCCTCTGTCCCCACGGATAAAAGCTCGGTGGGTGGACCCTCACCGCCATAAGCTGAGTCGTAATGTGTAGACAGAAATGGAAGCTACGGTGGTATCGGTCATGATGCAGAATAATTGGTGTGATCTCATTCTGTGCGAGGCACCTCATCCCATTAGCTCATGTAACCCTGAAAACACAGGTACTGTCACGTCCCTCATCTTACCGATGACAAAGCACAGATGCAGAGGGTCCAGTCGCTTCTCGCCCCACACCCCGCATCCCATAAACAGCCATGAAGTCAATCCCAGCAGTGGGGTGTCTCCATCCAGTAAGCAAGTCAACATTATGAAATACTGTCTCCAAGCAACTGTGCACTGGGTCTAGATTTGATCCAAGGAGAGAGAAATTAAAGGCAGCAAGAAGAAAATACGAAAGTCAATATGTCAATGAAAACCAAGGCCAGAGACTGTCAGAAGCTTCAGGTCCCACTGAGAAGGAAGGTCGTAGGGACGATCCTCCGACCACCAGCGGCAACTACCGCCCCACCAACCCCGTGAGCGCTGCGTCTGCAAGCGTCACAGGAACGGCCCATGAGGAGGATGCAAATTCTGGAAGCATAAGCATAGTTTCATAGAGAGAGCCAGGCAGATCAGGGCGGATTATTTGGTGTAGTTGAGGGAAAAGTTTAATTTTGACACTTTCCATGTTTATATACCAAAAACTATCTGCAAGGAACTCTTCTGTGTGTCTTTGTTGAAACAGCATCTAGGTTTTAGTTGGACAGACGTCTAGCCCACCACACCCACTATAAGCCTGCACTGGCGTCGCCGGGCTAGCAGCGTGTGGCCCTAGAGAGGCAGGGGGTAAGGAAACAGGGCTTCACCCTGCCCTCCCCGGGCCCTCCTTTCAGGGTGGTGGGGGGCAGTCGTGGAGGGCCAGACGCACTTAGCAGAGAAAATCTGAGGACAGTGGCCGACAACCCGCCAGGCACAGTCTGTTCCCATTCAGAGCTGAGGCAGAACCCGGGGTGAGTTAGCTGAGAGCCAGAGGGACAGTGCCGGGAAAGGACGGGCCTGACAGGGGTTCTTGGCACCAAGAACAAGCTGGGAAGAGTACAAACCACAGTGACGTGTGTGATGAAGGACGTGGGCATATGCTCTGCCTCTAGGTTTTGCCAGTGTTTCCCTTAACCTGGGTCTGTACCACCATCTACTACAGAACTCCGTGGCTCAACACGGCAAAAGCTGGTTATTTCTCCCAATTCTGTGAGTCAGGGATTCGAGCGGGGCGGGGTGGTGCCCCCTCCTTGCGGCACAGGCTGGGACCACTCCCTTGGCTGCATTCAGTTGGCTGAAGGCCCGAGAAGACTCCATGCCTCCCCCTTCCCTGTCCTTCCCGGGTCTGTTTCTCCAAAGGCCCCATGGTCCAGTCGTCCAGTCAAGGCTTCCTGTCGGCATGGGGGTTGGGTTCCCCACAGAGTGTGGATGTGTTTGCTGCCAGGCCTAAGGCTGATGCCCAGAGACCCTGCTGGTCAAAGCAAATCGCAAGGCCGGCCTCGATTCTGGGGTGAAAGGGTTCCCCCTGCAGATGGAGAGGACCGAGGGGATTCGTAGCAGCCAGATCCAGGATATGAACTGAGTCATGGGGATTCGCGGGTGGGATCCTCTCATTTTACCTGATTCACAGCAGACTCCCGGGGCGTAAGTGGTCCTGTTCTAGGAGGACAGAGCCGTGAGGTCTTTGGGGCTGGGTCCCCGGGCCGTGCCCTCCCCACCAGCAGCTTTTTCTTGGTTTTCGTGGAACGGCAGCAGGCGCCGGGTTGGGGTGGGGAGTGGAAAGTCGTGACCTTGCTACAGAAACACTTGCTTTTTTTGCTGTATTCTTACTCCTTTTTTTTCTTGCTAAATATATGTATTCAACAAATCAATGAAGGGCCAAGATCCTCTCCACAACCCTTCCCTCTTAAAGTGATTCTGACTTCCATCCTCATAGACTGGTGTCTATGAACCTAATATAAATTGAGTCATTTACTGTCCCTTTTTTTTCACTCAAACATTCTGTCTCTCACATTAATCCCGTTGGCACGTGGACGGTAGTTTGTTTTGTTGTTGTCATCATGTAGGGTTCTGCTGGAGGCGTGCACCCAGGAGAGGCCCTGGATCTCTTGGGTTTTACCTGTGATCACCCAGCTGAGACCACAGAAGCCCACCCGGGGAGTCTGTCTGGAGGCTGCTCTGAGGGGTCCTTTGTCTCATGAGATCCGACAAAAGTTACAGCCCAGCAGAAATCTCTCTGAAAAGCACAGCACCCGTGATCCTCTCTTGGTGGGGAAGTTTCTGACCTGCCCCTGTCTGTCCACCACAGAGGAGCTCCAGGGGATGGACAGTCCTCCCACAGAGCCTTTCCTCTAGTAGACGCTCAGGAGCCACCATCCCCACCAAGGATGCCAGCGTCGGAGGACGTTCCCTGGCAGCAGAGTCAGGGCTGTCCCAGGAAGCAGAAAGTGCGGGAGGATCACGCCTCCCCAGCAGCCCTCCCTTGCAGGCCGACGGCCCTGGTGGGTGGATGCCCCGGCCCCCATGTCCCTTGGAGCAGATGACCCCGAGATGCATGTTCCACACCGATTCCCAAATCCCTGGGGAAGCAGCTCCAGTGGCCCATCCGACTTTCTGGATAAGGCACCCTCTTATCAGCTGGGTCCCCTGTCCCATCTCACATCCGCTCCCCCCTTCAAGAACTTCTTGGGATCCTCCACCAAGTGACCTGTTTGCAAACAAATCCTTGCCTCAGGGTCCACATGAGGACGAAGCCAACTTGGACGCCTTTAGACACAATGTGGATGTGGCTGTGGACAGAAATCGTGGGAATCAGTGCCAGCTTCTTTGTCTGGTCCACCTCCCTCTTTTGTATAACAAGGGCAAAAAAATCTTAGTAGAAACTTTGATAATAGACCAAAGTCTGTGTGTGTGTATGTATACATAAATATATATATCTATATATATATCTATATATACACATATACATATGTTTTGAAAAGCATTTTTTCCCACAAGTGCAGGCGCACTTGTCAGGGCTCTGTTCAATTTCAATAAGCAAAGCCCTCAGCTTTTCTAAAGTAAGGCAAGCTTTAAGTTGACAAGATTTTGGTTGCCTAGAGATTATCTTGGTGATACGCTGACTGTTTTTTCTATTTCTAAAGGAACTTATTCCACTGCTCTTTTTGTAAAATACTGAGAGCTCTCTACTTCTTCACATATTTCCACTTTGCTTTTCAAATGTGCCTGAACCGTAGCTTATGCAATAGCTTCGACCCCACTCTTATCTTCACCATTGGTGTCCAGTGTGTGTAGAGCACAGACATTTCTTTTCATTCTTCTGCCTTCTGTGTTTCAAGATGTGCGTACGTATTTACAGAAAGGAAAAAAAGTAACATTCCCTCTCCTTAAAAACGTAAACTTGAAAGACAGCAAGCATCTGGAAAATAATGTAGGAGAGTATTTTGATCACTTTCAAGTGAGGGAAGGATTTCTTGAACATGAACAAAAGCACATCTAGCAATAAAGGAAAAGATTGCTGAGTCAGACTGTCCCTTTAGCAGTTCGTTCATCAGAAATCATCATTGAATGAGTAAAAGGCAGACAATAGAGACAGAGAATAAGGCCAGTGGAGTGGACTGTTAACGTCTACAAATCAATAAAAGAGAGGCAACCGAAAGGAAAGTGAGTGGAAGGCTGAACAGGCACTGGGGGAAAGGGATCAGCCAGAGGGCTCATCACGCATGAAAGGGGCTTGATAGCTTAGTCCTCAGGGAGGTGCAGACGATCACAGAGGAGAGGGGCCATTAGACACACATCAGAATGGCCAAAACAGAACAGAGCAAGTTCTGTAAGACCAGTGTTTGTGAGCAGGTGGAGACTCAAACTCACACTGCCATCTCTGTACGTTGGTGAACGTTTTGGAAAACTGTTGAACCGCGTTTATTAATCTAAACATGCATATACCTCATGATATAGCAGCTTATTTTCCAGGCATTTATGGCATATACAAGAATGTTCATAATAGCCCTGTTATAATTGCAAGAAAATGGGAAAAACCCACATGTACATCATCGACACTAGAATGGATGAAAAGTATGGTTTATTCATACAGTGGGAAGCTGGCCCAGCATGTAGAAAAAATACACCACTGCTCTACGTGACAACGAGATCAACTTCACAGACACAGTGAAGCTAGATTCAAAAGAACACACTTCAAATGACTCCATTTACAGGAAGTTTACAAACACTGGTCTACAGTGAAGGAAGTCGGAAAATTGATTACCTCTGTGGAGGAAGGGGGTGTAGAGAGTGGCTGGGGAGTGGCTTCCTTGTCCGTTTTCATCTAGAGGATTAGCGAACCGAGAAGGCACTTGGAAGGAAGGAGCAGAGAATAATCCAGAGACAAACGCTCTGTATCAGCTCCTCCAGGCTGTGGTGAAGAGAGCATCAAATAAGAACCACCTGGGAAGGCCTCTGAGTCAGTATCAACATGTAGAGTGAGCCCAAGTCCCAGACGGAGTCCAGCAGGAAAGACAACCTGGGAGGTAAAAGTGCATTTACCCATTCTGCTATTCACTTTGCTGTTACAAAAGTGCTGCTATAAACATTCTCATACATGTCTTCCGTGTAAATATGGCATAATTCTGGAATGGATTTCTGATGTGTATGTTCCGTCCTGGTGAAGACTCCCAAACACCTTTCCAAGTGGTTTCACAAGTTAAAATTCACATTAGGAATGTGTCAGAATTCGATTTCCTTCACATCCTTTTCAACAACTGGCTGAGATACCACCACATTGGTCCTCCAGGAAATGCAAATATATACGAAATGTAATGTATATAGAGAAATGTAATATAATATATAGAAATGTGTACATATAGATATGTGATATATATATAGAAATGTTATATATATGTTATATATATATATTTCCTTGATGACTAAAGTGGCAGTTTATCTTTTCATATGTTTATTAGCCACTAAAATATTCTCCTTTTTGAGGTAATTTTTCAAGGTTTCTATATTTTTTGTTCAGTTGTCTGTCTTTATCTTATTTTAAAAAACACTTTTTATTTGAAATAACTATAGATTTACAGGAAGTTGCAAAGCTGGTACAGAGAGGTCCCATGTACCATTTACCCAGCTATCCCCAAGGGTTACATCTTATATAATTATAATACAAAATCAAAATCAGAAGAGGAACACTCTTCTTATTCAGTATAATTCTCTGCAGATTGATTCAAGACGCCCCGTGTACCATACTCATTCCTCTTTATTGCTGAGTTTTATTCCTCGGTATGGATGTACCATCATTTATTTAACCACCATCTATTAGGGATAGTTTTGGTATTTTCAGCTTTTAGCTACTACAAATAAGACTGCTGTGAACAATCGTGTACAGAATTTACGTTGACCAAAGTTTTCATGTCGCTGGGATAAACGCCCAGGAATGAAATTAACGGGTTACGTGATAAGTGTATGTTTAATTTAGTTAGTTAGTTAGTTAGTTAGTTAGTTTGTTTTTAAAAAACTGCCAAACTATTTCCCAGAGTGTTCGGACCACTTTACATTTCCACAAACAATATATGGAAGACCCAGTTTCTCTACATCTGCAACAGCATTTAGTATTGTCAGGTTTTTTTTTAACTCGTTCTAATGGGTGTGTAGTGATGGCTCACCATGGTCCTAATTTGTCTCTCTCTAATAGCTAGTGATGCTGAACATCTTTTCATGTGCTTACTTCACACCTGCATGCCATCTTCGGTGAAATGTCTCTTTGTGTCTTTTGCCCATTTTCCAAATAAATTAATGTTGAGTTTTGAAAGAGCATCATATATTCTAGATATGAGACCTTTGTCAGATATGTGGTTTTCAAATATTTTCTCCCAGTCTTTAGCTTGTCTTTTAATCCTCTTAACAAGTTCTTTTGTAGAGCAAAAGGTTTTAATTCTGATGAAACCTGTGTTTATCTTAATAATTTTTAATCCGTAATTTGGACATAAGATATATATCAAATGTGTGTGTGTGTGCACGCGTGTGTGCGTGTTTGAGTTGGCAACTCTCTGGCCCAGTAACAAGGCAATCTATCTTATCTACCTTTCTGGGCATTGGAAGATCCCCCCCGCTCACCCACACTCAGTCATGTATGGACCAATCTCCCCTGAGCTGGGCTCCTCCTCAGGCGAGTGCCCTGAGCTCCGAACCCCAGGTGCCGTCAGCTGCTTCAGGACGACAGATAAACAGATGAGACTGAAGTCGTGTACCAACTGTGGTGCCATCTGATGCCACATCATGATTCTAATTCTGAGTCAATTTTGGTGACCTTTTTAAAATTTTTATTATTGTCCTAATTATTTTCTGGAGAGTCCAACTCTTTACTGCTTGAGTCCTATAAAGAAATTATATTCATCCACAAACTGTAACATTTGGAAATGAATGAATTTTAACTTAATCTATGTGAGTTACAACAGGATACACATCCCCGAGGAGCCGAGGCCAAATATCTGCTCTACAGAAAAGTTGAATCACGAATACTTCTCCCCATTTTAACCATTTCCACCCATCTTCTAGCGTTCTTTCCATACTCTTCCTCCTGTGATCTCACTTTCAGCTTAGTACCCGTTTCCTCTCTCATGAACCTCTCTGGGCTGTGTGGCCACCTCCCTTCCCTCTGCCCACAGCTCCCTCAGGACCTCTGCACTGTCCACCAACCTTCCCCCAAACTTACCAGCTTCCCTTCCATCTCTTTCCAAACTCTCTGCTTTCTTTCTTTCACCAGCAGATTCTTAGTCTATTTTCTGTCCCCAAATCATTCTCTCTCATTCTCTCTGGTCATCTTGACCTGAGTTTAAGTTCTCAAATCACAAGCATTGGGACCTTGGGGAAGAGACTTTTATTTTCCCTGAGCCTCAGCTTCTTTATGCATAAAAAGAGGAGAAAACGCCTCCATTTCTATTGTGTGGGTTAGAGATGATTCATGTGGATAATAATGGCTACTAACATCGATTAGTATTATTATATATAATAATAATATAATATAACCATGATATTCCAGCAATGCGAAAGTACTTAGACTTTATCTCATTTATCTCATACCTCACAATGTTCCTATGAAGCCAACACCATTATGTACATTTTACAGCTGAGAAAACTGTGGCACAGAGCGATGAAGGCAGTGGAGCCAGGGTGGAGCCCAGCGCCTGTCCCAGAACTGCTCCCCTACCCCCTCAAAGGACCATCCTGGGACCCCGTGAGTCAGAGCCGCAAACATCCAGCAGTTCAGCCGAGAAGCCTTGTCAGCAACCCCTTGCAGGATGTAGAACCCTCGCTCTCAGTTTACCGATGATGAAACTGTCTCATGAGGGCTGTACCCCACATTCTAGAACTCTGCAATGGTGGCTTGCCACCAAGCTGGTCCAAGCCATCCCCACCCCCACCCCACCGCCAATGCCTGCAGGTCTTTCTCCTTTCGAGAGATGCATCTCCTCCCTTCTCCTTGAATCCGGGAGACCCTAGCAGCTTATTCGACCAACAGAAAGTGGTGGAAATGACGTTCTGGGACTTTGGGGCAGGGTCCTAAGAAGCCCTGCAGATTCCACCTGAGCCCCTGCACCTGGGAACACTTAGTCCTGGAGTAAGAAGGCCAACGACCCTGCTGGAGAGACACAGGGTGAGGCCCCAAGACCACATGGAGATGGAGGGGGCCAGCCAGGCCACAACTTCCAGGCATGGCCACCCAACACCAGGCTTGTGGATGGAGCCCTCTAGGACCATCCAGCCCTGCCATCAGCTGAGTGCCACCCATGAGCCCCCAACTCCACGGGGAACAGAATACTCGCCTGCCCAAGCCCTGCCTGGATTCCTGACCCAAAACATCCAGAGGTAACAAAGGCATTGGTTTTTTAAGCCACTAAGTGTGAGTCGTTTGTTACAGCACAGCAGGCAGGAGAACATGGTCGTATTGGTCTAGAATCTGCACCCGGATTTCTGCTGCCTTGATGACCTCCCTGATGCAAAGCCCTTGGGAGCAAAATAGGCAAATGAGAACTGTCGTGCAGCGGCCACCAAGTCCCGAGAGGTCAAGGGAGGAGACCCAGGTGAGGTAGCATGGCCGTGGGGTCCGTGAACGCTTGCTCCTGGAAGGACCCCAGCTCCTTCTCAGTTCTCCTCTGGCAGGTGGTCCACACCAAGTCAGCACATCATCACCCCCAGGCGAGGACACTGGGTGTTCTTACCTGCAGACGGCTCCAGGCCTCAGGTCTCTGGGACTCAGGCTCCATCACACGAGGCTATAGGATCCAACCAACCCAAACCCATCCAGCTGCTTGGTTCTTTGGGGCCTTTGATGCACTGACAGAGTAGCCAAGCCCCCTTCTGGTTATCCTCAGAAGTGGGCCAGGGTCAGGGTTAGTGCCAAAACGGGGCTGAGAATTAGGATGATGGCAGCCCCCAGACCGCTCTGAGGATGCTGGGGAGGGAGCTGCTTTCGCTGGCAGTGTCTGAACAGCTCCTGGGACAAGCATGCTGAGCCACAAAGCCCCTCCCACATCCCTGTGTACACTGGCCACCAGCCAGCTCCCGGGCTGGACCATCCTGAAGCTCTTGACCTGAGCACACCCCTGGCCAAGGCCCTCGGTCTGCCGGTGACCCCAGATCCAACCACAGTTTGGGTGCTTTATGCCAGAAACTGTCCTGCATGTTCTCACTTTTCCACCTGACGTGAAAATTTAGGACACGTACAGTGTGGAAAGGACCACGAGGCAGGGACCCAGGCGGCCATGCCCTCTGCCACATCCCGCAACCAGAGCAGTGTCTGGTGTGACTCAGGCCCTCAACAGTTGTCCATGTGGTCACTCCCGTTGCTGTAATGTAGCCTCACTCCCATTTTACAGATGTCGACCTTCGAGTCTCAGCGAGGCTGTGACATGACCCGGGTCAGAAAGATGAAGCCAGAATCAAGCCCTGGGTTCTTGATGCCCAGCCGCAGGCTTTGCCTTCTTCTGGCCTCTCTGCCTGCATCTTCAACTCTGTCCCTTTCCTCCTGAGCATGGGGAGTGACATGCTGCTGACTCAGACCCAGACGGGCCAGTCCAGTCCTCTCCAGCTGCTCAGAGCCATCAGATTCTTGTGGACCATGTTCGGGTCAAAGCCTCCTCTTCTGGGGCAAGAAAAGAGCTGCTGGGTGAGAGCTGACAGCTGATGAAACTGAGCGGACCTGAGGGGAGCTGCTGTGGGAGATGCGCAAGTGGCTTCCCCAGGCCCGTGCGGGGGTGAGGGAGCAAGGCCCTGTGGTACCTGAGGAAGACAAGCCACGCTCACACCCTGCTGAATTCTCCCTCCCGCAGACACTGGGCTCACTGCCAACCAACTCCTGGCATCCTAATGGGAACACTTATCTCCGTCCCAGCACAGTTTTCCTGCTTGTTCCCTTCAAATTTCAACTCTCTGTAAGAGAAACACACACACACACACACACACACACACACACCCCTTCCTGGCTGCTCTTCCCACACCCACTTTCTTTCTTAGACCAGCACCCTGGCTTCCTGGGAGGAGGCTGGTGGTTGAACCCACACTTTGCCAAGATGCCCACAGACCCCTTCTCCAGGGCCCTGCCCCACCACGGCTCTGGCCGCTCGTCCAAGGCGAGTGATGACGTGGAAGAGCAGTGGTGGGAGAGCGGGTCTGGTTAACCCTCCGTTCATCTCCTCTGCGGACCCACAGCTCATACTGATGGGCCCTCTGTCACCTGCAGATGCCTGCACTGTTGCAGAAGCCAGCTCTGGGCCACTGGGCAAGCTACCCTGTCCCAGGAACTGGGTGTGTATTTTGAGGTGGGAGGGACACTCCTGACGGCCACGTCTCCTCGGCCACCCAGCTCCCGGCCGCAGGGGAGGGACCCTGTTGAGGCTGGATGCCCATGTTTTAGGATTTTACTGCTCTCATTCTGTTCTTCTCTCTTGTGCTAACCCTCTCATTCTGTTTATTCTTTCAATAAAGTTTGATGCTTATGGGTAACAAAGGTCAGAATTGAACTTCTTTGCTTTTAACTGAAGTACTTTGAGGTTAGTAATTCTTTTGGCTAGAACCACTTTTTGTCGAAACACTAATTGCTTTATAAAGACTTTCTGGGGACTGTGCTCATCTTTCCCACTTAACAGAAGTGAAAGCTCAGGGCTGAGAGAGTAGATCTTAATAGTCTTCAGCCAAAGGAAAAAAATGCAACCACGGTGATGGATGTTAACTACACTTACTGTGGTGATCATTTCACAGTGTGTACACATACATCAAATCATTACGTTGAACACCTTAAACTAATATAATCTTATATGTCAAGTATACCTCAATTAAAAATACAATTTGGAAAATATTTTTTTAAAAAAGGAAGCTGAGCCGTGGAGTGCAGGAGACAGACCCCAGCTCAGCCATCAGCTGAGGACAAGTCTTTGGCTCTGGGTCACGTATGTGGCTCATCCGGCAGATTTAAATACAGCTGCTGCGGACGTGGCTGGTAGGAGAGCCATAAGCTCAGCTTCCCTGGAGATGCCAGGGGGACCGTGACAGCCGCAAGCCCAGCCCAGGACCACGGCCCAGTCCTTGCCGTTGGCTCTCCCGCTCCACGGAGGAGCGCTGGGTCCCTGGCCCAGCTCCCCTTCCTGAACGACCCTCGGGACTGCAGACCTTCCTTCCTCAGCACCTGCCCTCATTCCTTGTTTCTCCCCAGACGCTCCCCAGCCTCTCCGCCGGCTCTCTGTCCCCAGAGGCTGATCCCCGTGGACCAGGAGGCTGTCACCAGGCTGCTGCGTTTCTGGCTGAGAATGAGCAATGGAGATGGGAAGTTAAGAGTAGAGAGAAACTGGGTGTTTCCTCCCTGACACCCCAAGTTCCAGCACCTTGTTCTGGCAGTAACTGTGCCGCCTGCAATGACAACATCACCCAATGACCTTTCTCCACAGCCGACGTCTGACATTCTTCACCCTTCTGTCCGCTTGGCCTTAGGGACAATAATGTGCATCCCTGCTGCAGGCTCCAGGGCCTTCCCCACCCCTGGTCTGGTCCATGGTCCGGCTCCTCACCTCTCATGGGCCTTCCGTTGAAGCCTCTTCATCTGAACCTTCCAGGGTGAACTCAGATATGGCATCACTCCAAAACCTCTCTAGGCCCCCAGCTACACACCCCCTTGCTCTCTGAAGGTGGACCCCCGCCCAGATGCCATCCGGCTGTAGCCCCTGGGATCCACTCCAGTTAGTCCCCCTTTGCATCCACCCCAATCCTTCCCCCACGTCAGAGAAAGGAGCCAGAAAGAGCTGTTCTCTTCTTGACCCCCAAAATTCAAACTCTTGGTAGCTTTAGGTAAGGGGGCTATGGGTCTGTGACCTCCAACTTAATTGGACTGTGGATCCCATTCCACTGGTTTGGCAGGAAACACACCTCATTTAATCTCAGGGTGCCTCCAACAAGAAAGTGCTGTGTTTCTGTGGTCTGGAGTCTGACCTGCCTGGAAGGGTCCGGGTGTGGGGAGAGGTGCTTCGGCATCGATTACCTACCTGCTCCGTGTCCACTTCCGGTCCCGGGCCCATTGCCACAAGAGGGAGAGGAGCCTCCCACCCACCTGGACGTACCTTCCTGAGGTCAGGCCCCTCCCGCTCTGCTTGGCCACTGCCTCTTAGACCCTCACCAGCCCCATCAGTCCAGGAAAACCTCTCCCCTACTTCAGGAGAGCGTCTGTCTCCTCCTGGTTGCTTCCAGCATAACATTTCCCTCTTCTAAGTCCTCCAGCAGCCCTGAGAAATCCCCCGGGTCTCAGTGCTGTGGACACAAAAGCCAGGAACCCTAACCACCACTCCCCGTCCCCGCAGAGATGCAGAACCAGAGCCCAGTGGTGCTGGCGGGGCCGGAAGGGAAACGATACCTTCAAGAGGGGACAATCTTTGGAGTAAACACCTCAGGAGATCCCAGAGCCCCCTGAAACAGAAACCATGATTGACGGGCGGTCCTTGTTCTTGGAAAAGGACCAAGAGAGACCCGCTTTAGCTGTCCCACGTCCGCCTCCACTGGGCCGTTTGTCTGCTTTCCCTAAACCTGGATCTTCTGAGTGAACATCTGGCCAAGAAAGCACCTGGGAGAAGAATTACACAATAGTCTCAGGCACCTTCTTTTGAAAACATTTTCAGACACCTACATAAGTATTTTTTTCTTAAAGATGAGGGGCCCATCTTTACCGTGGATCTCTCCATTCCCCACACCGGCCACCTCCTCCACCTCCTCCGTGGGCAGAACCCACCGACTCCCTCCTGATGGAGGGACCAGACTCGGGCTCCTGCCACCCATTGGCCGGGGCTCAGAAGGCTGCTCCCCACACTGAAAAGCCCCAGCCCCAGCTGGCTGCTGGCTTGGGTTCCGCAATGATGTAGTGCCATGTATATATGACAACACAGGACGCTGGCCAGCAGTAATAGAAACACTCTACCTCCAAGAGGGTGATTTGTGTTCTCATTTCTGGTTGGGGTGTGCTTGGCCCTGCCAGATTTCCAAGTGATTTATAGACCGAGAGCTTTTAATTTATTCTTAAGGAAGATTACTTTGCTGTTTTCTTGCAGATGATGTGCTCCTTGGGTGGGGCTGGGGTAAGACAGGGTATGTAAGATAGTCTGGTTCATACACTGAATGAAGACTGCTCTCTGTGCGACGAACCAGAGAGAATCATTTATTGTAGGTTTTTGATAAGGGTCCAGGGCATGGTTTGAGTGTCAGTGAGGAGCCTCTATCTTGACCTGTAATTTGAATGAAATTGGGGTCAATTTTGCCTTCCCCAGCCCACAGGCTGTCTGTCAAATGGCATTTCACTGTGCCTGGCATTCAACAGCTTTGTGGGATCAGAAACCTGATCCCTCAGCTCTTGAAATGTAAACCTGCCCACCAGGGTAGACCCACACTGGCACAGCTCACAAGGTACAGATGTATAACAAGGATACTATTGAGGAAACTGTAATGGAAAATGTACTCCTCAGGTTGACCAGATGGCTCACTTTGGTGTCTCTGGCACATTCTGTTTCTACAGACAAGAGAAAACAAAATCACCATATGATGGCTACTCCAAGGCTATGAAGTCAGAAGAAAGTGTTGTTTGGATCATTCAAGAAGAGTCAAAAGCTGGAGTCCTCGTCCAGTCTTCAGGCAGTTCATAGACAGACACTTTCAAAATTTACTTCTGTAACTCTTCATTCAATGTTCACATATTTTCTGCTGACTACCCTTCCCTCTCTTTACCAATTAACACATTTTTTTAAAAATCTGTATTAATATCTGACATGCAGCCAATCTGTCTTGCCATCTCTCTAGAGATGTTGCATAAGTCTTTCTGATGTCATCCATTTTGAGCTGGTTTGATCCATTGACTCTCAGACGAAAATCTTACTTCTCTTACGGAAAACATGTAGAAAGTTTCCTCACTGTCCCCCCAGGAGACACACATGCCCACAACAGTGTTTGAGGTTGGCATTTCTCTCTTCTCCACCCCAACCCTTCCCCAGGTATTCCATCTCCCCAGGCACCTCCACCAGGACATAAATGAATAAATAAACTTTAAAGTTTTAAGATGAATTTAAAAAATAAAGTGTATTAGCTTATAATCAAGAAAAGCAATAATTGCACGAACAGGATGATACTGCTTGTATTATTTAACCAAGGCATAAATATCCAGTTTTAACGATGGATAATTTGAGTCAAAGGTCAAGTCCCAAATCAAATTGTTACTCTTTCTTTTTATTAAATTAGAAGACATTTCTAGGTCTTTCAGTAAAAATATGGACCAGAAATTTGGAAAGATTCTGTACTGTCTCCTTTGACTCAGCTAGACTTGAAGATAAAAATACATTTCTCCTTTAAAGCTGGACACAAGAGTGTTTCACTTTGGAAGAAGAGAAGCAGATGTTTCTAGTCTACTCTTTGATCATATTTAGTGTGCGGAAGCATCCCTTTATGTTCTTTTTCAATGTCTTTACACATCAGTTGATTTCTTCACTAAATGAAGAAATTTTCTGATGTTGGGAAAGAGTTAAAAAGTCTTGGTGATTAAGCCATGCACGCTTAAGAAATTCTTATCCTTAATACTAAAATTCTGCATCATTCAACCCTAAAGCATTGGTTTCCAGCTACTCAAGAAACGGAATGTATAGCCAGAGTGATACCACTCAAGCAAGGCACTTGAAATAATAAGATCACTTTCATGGGCATTGTGTGCTGTGAAGAAATGGCTTTGGCTTTCATTGTCTCAAAACCCCATGTGAGTACCTTACCCTCGAGAGACCAGAGGCTGCGAAGTAGAAACCAGAGACATATCCCCATTGCCTGTCAGTGGGGACAGCCATGGAAAGAGGGCTCCGTCAGTGCTGCAGGGTGGGGTGTGTTTGCATGAACGTGGTTGAGCTGGGAAGCCAAGCAGTGCGGAGCCCCAGAGACTGGCCACATGAGGACACCCTTGGGGCCCTGGGACCCAGAGACCCAGAGAGGTGGTGATGCTGCCGGGATGCAGCTGAGGGTCCCCAGTCAGAGCACAACTGCCGCCTGCTGGAGGGAGCACCCAGAGGGGTAGAGAGGTTCTTAGGGTGTAGGGTCACTGCCAGGGGTCCCACAAGAAGCAAAGAGAGATGAGAAACCCATGCTCCTCCCTCCTTCCTGCCCTCCCCTCACCCACCAGAACTTCCACTGCCCAGACCAGCCAGGACAAGCTGGCAAAGGGCTGTGGGAAGTGCAGCCCCTGCAGGACCGGTGCGGAGAGGAGCCAGAGTGGAACTGGGCAAGCGGGGTCTGGCAGGCTGCCCGTCTCCTCACGGCTCTTAAAGATGTGTCTCACAGTTGAGGGGTGACAAGTACATCGATGTCACTGTTCCCTTAACCCAGAATCAAGACTGAGTCTCACCCTGGACAGCCAACTTTCTCTGAACAGGGCAGCCAGTGGGGGTCTGCCCCAGAGACTCTCCTTTGTTCTCTGGGCCTTGCTTGTGGCTGAAGCAGCTGATATGAGCTGTGGGGCTTCCAATCAACATCAGTGCTCAGATACCCCACCTCTAACTTCTACTTCACTGTGTGTTTTGAGGAAAAGAACAAGAAGTGCAGAGCATTTCCACCCAGACAAGCACCTCCCATTAGCAGAAGGGTGCCCGCGCCCTGCCCAGAAGTGCAGAGCATCTGCCAGGATGCTCGAGCATCTCTGCTTCCTCCTCCTTCTCCACGGGGACCGGGGGACAAAGGGATGTGCAGCAGGGCCATTGCTGATGGAATTTTGCCCTTAGCTGCTTTCTCATTAGTCATCGATTTGGTGGCTGGTTTTAATGCTCTTTTCTGATCAATGTCGTCTCTCTCGCTGACCTACCAAGTGTGGAGGAAACACGAGGACGAGGACCTGTCCTGCAGCTATGGCTTTACGGCCCATCTCAGTGGGCTTTGCGAGTCTCGACTGGTCCTGGCCCGCGAGGGTCTCTTAGCCACGGCTCATGTCTGGCTTTCTTCCCGGGAAGGTCCCTCCGGGCCAGACGCCAGCGTGGTGGGTGTGACAGAGACCCAAGTGTGTCCAACGTCCCTGCCGAGGGACAGAGAGCTGGAAGCACCAAACCCTCCACCGCGTGCAGTAAGCTCAGGGCTGGTCATCCCTGGATCCCAGGAAACCACCCCAGTGCCCACAGCATCCCAGATGCCAGGGAAGACAGGAGCCCTTCTGGCCACCTGGACCCCACCTCATTAGAGACGCCCCCGCACTGGGGCTCGGGGGAAATCAGGGAGCAATTTGCAGCTCTGCTCCCATTTCCTTCTGAGGCCCCACGTTGGAGACCGTCCAGCTCTGATGGGAGAGAGGCATCCCTGAGGCTCCATTCTGTCCTGAGCGCAGCCCCAGGCCACACCTGCAGTAAGGTCCGGGGGACGGATGTGCAGGGCCAACGGCATTTGGAGACAGAGTGTCCCTCTCTTGTCAGGCCAAGCTCGTGCCCCAGACCTCAAGCCCAGTCTCAGGCACAGCTGGCACTCAGGCTGTGCCTGACGCCAAACCCCAATCACTCAAGATCTTCTTGTCCTCGGCTAGCAGCTCGAGGCTGAAAACCAGAGCTCCCCAGACACCCCCATGTGCATGAGGGGAAGGCCAGGGGAGATGGAGGAGGAGAGAAGTAGGGACCACAGGAGGGGGAGGAGAGAGGGAAGCGGGAAGCTCCTGGCTTTGGCCCCTGGCTTCCCTGTACCCTGGACAGGACCCTGCAGCCATGGGACCTGGGCTGTCCCCGGGGAAGGACCTGACTATGGGACGACAACGATCTTTATGATGATGCCTCAGGAGGTCAAACCTACCCCCCACCCCACCCCAACAATCCGTGAAAAAGAAATCACAGCCTAGGCACCGATTTTCATGTACTGCTTTTGGACACAGGTATGGATGTGGCTTAGATATTTAACCACAGAAATTGAAACAAAAATGTCAAGATCTGACTCTCTCCCGTATTCTTGTGCAGCCAGCCCACAAGAGCGGAAATAGGTGGATTTATCATTAATTTTTGTTTTTATTGTTGCCGTCATTTAACTTGACTTCACCCACTGCTTAGAAACACACGATTCAAGGGGAGTTGCTGTAACTAAAAGTCATTCGAGGGACTTCCCTGGTGGCGCAGTGGTTAAGAATCCGCCTGCCGATGCAGGGGACATGGGTTCAAGCCCTGGTCCGGGAAGATCCCACATGCTGCAGAGCAACTAAGCCCATGCGCCACAATTACTGAGCCTGCGCTCTAGAGCCCGCGAACCACAACTAGCGAAGCCCTTGCGCCTAGAGCCCGTGCTCCGCAACAAGAGAAGCCACTGCAGTGGGAAGCCCGTGCACTGCAATGAAGAGTAGCCCCCGCTAGCCGCAACTAGAGGAAGCCCGCACGCAGCAACAAAGACCCAACGCAGCCAAAAATAAATAATAAATAAATTTTAAAAAATAAAAATAGAAGTCATTCGACAAACATCCACTCTACTCCGGGCCCTTGGAGAACAAACATGAACAAGATAAAAGCATATGCATCGTATTGTTTTAGTTCTTCCAAAGCAAAGCTGGAGACAGGATTTGGGTGCTGATACTTTATTTGGAAAATGATCACAGGCAGCAGGAGTGAGACAGAGAAAGGATAAAAGCCAAACGAAGGATGCTTCAAAGGGCAGCCACTGTGATGGGCCATGGGGCTCGCTTCCCCCGGGACCCTCTGAGGAGCATGTAGAACCCCCTGCCCCCGGCAGGACTGTGCATGAGGGGGAGCGGTGAGGCTTTTATTCTCTGACCCTGAACCCTCATTAGTTGGAGGCTGCCTGGGGCACTGATCCCTGCAGGATGCTGCACAAACTTCTTTGGTGCCAGAGAAAGCAAAGAACCTGGTGCCTGGATGGAATCTGTTGGGTACCAGGGATGCCCATGTCTTTTCAGGGGTACAGAGAGGTGGCGGAGGGGACGTGGATGGGGAGTTGCAGCCCCTGCCCTGCCAGGTCTCAGGCCCTCGACTTCATGCCGCCTGGGAGCCTGGGAAGTCGTGCGTGTGGCCCGGGAAGGCACAGGGCAGGTGTGACCAGGCTGATGGCTCCTCTTCTTCCTGCCATCACCCGAAAGGAGTGAGTGAACGACAGTTCAAGTGCAACAGGAGGGCCCTGCAAGGGAATGACGCCACAGACCAGGGTTTAGGCTCCTGATTTGGCGCTTCCAAGGTTTGTGATTGGGCAAATAACCAAAGGTTTGTAAATTGTAGTTTCTTCCTCCAGAGCTTTCCACCTCTCGGGAACGTGTTCAGGTCCGAAGGCGAGGTGCATGGCACACGTGCCTAGTGAATTCTTCAGGGCTTTACAAAGGGAGGTGAGTTTGTGCCCTGAACCCAAGTCTGTTTCTACTGCTTTGTTTTAGTTGATGGAAGGTAACTGAAAAGAAGAAGCAGGTTTTCCACCTTCATAAAGCAAATGCCTTACTAAAATCTGGAAGAACGTCTTCATTCAATTTGGGCCAAAGTGCACGGTTATCTTTTGTTTATTGGTGTTGTCAGGAGCCTGGTGATGGCTTTATTCCTGACATCTGAGGAGGTGCTTTATTTGCTGTGAGTCAGGGGGTTAAACTGTGTTGTCGTTTATGTTCTCATGGGTCCAGGAATAGTGGAAAGAATGACTCTTGCTCAGGGGAACCTGTTCTCTGCACGTCCAGCCAATTCCTGCTGGGAACACACCCAGCTGCCTGTGAGGAGAACGTGCTGTGAACCTCCTTGTATTTTTGACAACCGAGACGAGCTGGAAATGGGAACAAAGAGGCTGTGGGGTTGATATGATGGTGAGCATTGCAGCAAAGCTGCTCCACCCGGGGAAGGTGGGCGGCACTTTGGTTTCTCATTCCTAACAGGTGAACGAAGCGCTCGCAGACTCTGCGCCTGCTGCTGTGATGATCACAGGAACTGCCTCCCCAGCAATGTTTCTTCCCGACCACTTCCCTGATGAGGACCAAGTGTGGTCCCGCCTAGAACAGGTGGGATAACGGGCGGGTTGCTGACCGCCGGCAGCCGCTCATCACACTCAGGAGCCCAAAACAGCAGTGTTTTCGAGTTTGTAAAATTACAGAAGGAAACACTGGGAATTCATTATTGTAACCAATTTGTTGAGCGTCCTGCTAGACTTTTTTATGCGTTTACATAGATTCTTTGGGGGAATCGGAGGGTGTGTTCATCTGCGGGTTTTGTTTATTGGGTTTTGGTAATTGGTATCATAACCAACTTACTATTTTCCATTGTGACTTTTTCATTTAACTGTTTAACTATTTATCATAGAGGTACTGTCCACATCATTATATAAAGATTGACCACATTCTTTTAAATTATTGCCTATTCCTTCCTAGAATAACTATACGTCAATTTACAGGGACACAAGAGATTGATTTGTTTCCCATTTTCTTTACCCTGAATTGCCTGTTAGTATCTTTCTCTATTGAATTATTTTTATATGAATCTAATTAGAATTTTACTGTACATTCTGGACATTAACACTCTGTTATATACGCCACAACTATTTTCTCTCTGTCTCTCATCTTTTAGGATATTTTATGTTGATTTTAGGTATGGAGAAGACATTAATTTTGATCTTGTCAAATGTATTAATTTTCTTTTATAACAATTATGTTAAATGCACTTTTTAAAAATTTTTATTTATTTATTTATTTATTTATGGCTGTGTTGGGTCTTCGTTTCTTTGGGAGGGCTTTCTCTAGCTGCGGCAAGCGGGGGCCACTCTTCATCGCGGTGCGCGGGCCTCTCACTATCGCAGCCTCTCTTGTTGCGGAGCACAGGCTCCAGATGCGCAGGCTCAGTAATTGTGGCTCACGGCCCCAGTTGCTCGGTGGCATGTGGGATCTTCCCAGACCAGGGCTCGAACCCGTGTCCCCTGCATTGGCAGGCAGATTCTCAACCACTGTGCCACCAGGGAAGCCCTAAATGCACTTTTAAAGAAAGCTTTCTTTATCCCCAGTAATATATATGTTCTCTTACTTTGTATTTACTAATTTTTTTTTATTTAGAGATAGTGCTGGATTTGTTAGTTTTTATATTTAATACACCTTGAATTTGTTTTTATGAGTGGTGTTAAGTAGGATTCTAACGAATCAGAACCCAAATATCCCAACATGGTTTTCATGATAGATGGTAGGTCAAGCCCACAATCATTATATAATTTATTAGGTCAAGTCCACAACCATTATGTAGTTTAGTAGGTCAAGTCCACATTCATTATATATGATTTGAAATCTATTCTGATTATTCTAGAATTCCATATGAATTCTAGAATTAGCTTGTCCAGGTCATGATAATTACTGTTGTGGTTTTAATTAGGATGGCAGTGAATCTATAAACTAATCTTGGGAGAAATGACCTTGTGAAAATATTGAGTCTTTTTATTCAAGTACATGGTAAATAACTTCATTTTCTTCAGGCCTTCTTGGAGATTGTCCAAAAGTTTAGTAGTTCCAGAGATATAATAATTGCATATGGTTTCTAGCTTTAGTACTAGCATTTTATAATTTTGCTGCTCTTATGAATGCAATCTTTTTATTGTATTGTTTTTTTTTTCTATTAGATTGTTTTTAACAATAAAGTAATTCACAGTGGTGAAGGGAAAAAATGTGCAGTTCCTATAATAAATAGAACAATACAAATACAACAAATACATTTGCCCTGGGGCCCTCAGACAAACTCCCTCCCGAGGGAGTGGGGTGGGCAGTGCACTTCCTGCATGAGTACCTTTACTCCTATATAGGATTCTCTAATAATCAGAATTCAGTGAGCCAATTAACCAGCAGTTTTCTATTCCTATCTATCGACTTGGCCCCTCAGTCAGCTCTGGTGCAGGAAGAGCCCTGTTTCAACATCTGTTACAAAAGTATAAACATGATTGTGCTGACAGCCTGCACGCTTGGGCTCCACACACAGTCCCAGCAGGTTTGCTTCGAGCTCAGAGCCGAGGCATGGGGGCGCTGCAGATGCTCAGGGTCACACTCTGTGGGAACACAGTGACAGAGACGGGACACCTGGGGCAGGGGGTTTCCTCCCATCTGTCTTCTGGTGCCTGCTTCCCTCTGAAATGCCCCCTCTTATATCGTGTGTGTGTGTGTGTGTGTGTGTAAACATAAGCACAGTCCCACTGGCAGTGAATAAGGGCACCTAATTCTCAGAACCAATTGCCAACATAAATCCTCATTACTCTGTCTTTTTTTTTTTTTTTTACCAATCTCATGACACCTCGTGGCTACCATCATTTTCTGGTGACTGTGAATTTGAGGATGTTTCCACCTGTTTCTCAGCCTCTTGGTGTTTATCCTTCTTTGTTTCTCCTGTTGACACTCTTTGCACATGTTTCATTGTGTTGATTTTTTTCTCTTACCAATTTTTAGATACTTATATTTTATGAATATTATTGCCTACTGTAGGTACTGTAAACACTTTTTTCACATGGCATTTTGTCTCTATTTTTAACAGATTTCTGGAGGTATAATTTACACATCATAAAATTTTCCCTTGGTAAAACTAAAAGTCCATGATTTTTAATAAATTTACAGGGATGCGCAACCCTTACCACCATCCAGTCAAGAACATGTCCATCACCGTGAGAAGAACCCACACGACTGTTTCTATCCATCCCACCCCAGTCCCTGCCCCAGCAAAGCGCTAACCCGCCTCTTCTGGACATTTCATATGATGGAGTCATTCAACATGCAGTCTTTGAAGTCTGACTCCTTTCACGCAGCAAAATGTGTGCATGTTTATCTGTGTTGTAGCACGTGTCAGTATTTCATCCCTTTTCATTGTCAAAGAATATTCCAGTGTATGGATAGCCAACATTTTTATCTAGTCACCGGTTAATGGGCATTTGGGTCATCTCTATTTTGTCTATCACGAACAGTGCTGCTATAAACAGTTGCACACCTGGCTTTGTGTGGACATATCTTTTCATTTTTCTTGAATAGATGCCTAGTAATAGAATTGCTGGGTCATATGTAAAATTGATGTGTGACTTCATAAGAAACTGCCAAACCGTTTTCCAAAGTGGCTGTGCCGTTTTATACTCCCACCAGCAATAAATAAGGTTTCCAGTCGCCTCCCCCGCAAACTGTCCTTTAACACTTGTTACTGTCAGTCTTACACTAGAGACATCTAATTGTGGTTTAGTGTGTGTTTCCCCCATAACTGATGATCATTTCATGTGCCCATTGGCCATCTACCCATCTTTAGTGGAGTGTCTATTCAAATGTTTTGCCCGCTTTTATTATGTTATTTGTCCTCTTAGAAGTGAGTTGTAAAGAATTCTTTATATATACTGATACAAATCCTTTACAAGATATATGATTTGCCAGAAAAATGATCTGATCTTGTTTTTTTTATTTTCTTAATAATGTCTTTTGAAGTGAAACAGTTTTTAATTTTGTAGAAGTTCAATTCATCAAAGTTTTCTTTATGGATCAGTCTTTTTGTGTCATAGCTAAGAATTTATTGCCAAATAAAATGTCCTAAGGACTTTTTCTATATTTTCTTCTAAGAGCTCTATAGTTTTAACTCATTTTTTGTCTATGATCTGTCTTAAGTTTTTTGTATGGAAAAATAAAAATATCCAAATTGATCTTTTTAAGATATTTCCAACATGATTTGTTGAAGACTATCCTTTTCCCCATTGAATTGCCTTGATATGTTAGTTAGAATCAGTTGATCGTGAACGTAAGAATGAATCTGTAGACTTTCAGTCTGTTCCATCGATTTATATATCTATCTGTATGCCAGCTTCTACTGTCTTAAAGACTTCAGCTTTACAGGAAGTTTTGAAATTGAGAAACTTAAGTCCTCCAATTTTATTCATTTTTTTAAAAAACTGTTTGGCTATTCCAGATGCTTTACATTTCCATATACATTTTAGGATCAGTTTGTCAACTGCTACAAAAGTCTGCTGGTATTTTGATAGCAATTATATTGAATCTATGGATCAATTGGATGAGATTTCCCATTGTAACAATATTGAGTCATCCTATCCATGAACGTGAATTGTATCTCCATTTATTTAGTGATTCTTAATTTTTTCTTAAAATTTTTATATATATTTTATAGTTTCCAGTATACAAGTCTTGTGCTTTGTGTTAAATTTATTCCTAAGTATTTTATTCTTTTTGATGCTATTGTCAATGGAATTGTTCACTTAACTTCATTGTGGATTGTCCATGGAAATACAGTCTAGTTTTGTATATTGATCTTGTATCCTACACATTTGCTAAACTCACTTATCAGTTCTAGTAAATTTTTAAATGTGCGTGAATTCCTGAGGACTTGCTATAAGAGGATCATGTGATGATCCTGTCTGTGAATGAAGATGGTTTTCCTTCTATTCTATTCTGTGGGTCTTCTATGTCTTTTTCTTCTCTGACTGCACTACCTAAACTCCCCAGTATAATGTTGAAAAAAGTAGTAAGAGTGGACCTCTTTGCCTCATTCCTGATCTTAGGGGTGATACAATAAGAAATATATGTGTGGCCTTTGTCCCTGTTTCCTGACACAGAGCTCCTAAACCCCTTGGAATTTCCGGAGTGATTAGAGTAATAGGAATATCTCTCATTCTAGGTGACCCTTGGCAGTTCCCTTGACAGCTTCAGGATAGGGTCACCAGAAAGACAAGGCACGATGAGAAGGCTGGAACTTTCAGCCCCACTCAACTCCAGGGGAGGGAGCCTAGAGATTGAGTTCAATCACCAATTGCTAATGATTTAATCAATCATCAAATGTCATCTCCATAAAAACCCTTAAACAACCGGGTTTCAGAAAAGTTCCAGGTTAGTGAAGGCATTCATGTGTCACGAGGGTGTACCCCTCCTTCTGGCTTCCAAGTTCTGTGATCTGTTCTAGCAAATTACAGAACCTGACCTGAAGCTGTGTTCTGAAGTGGGTCTGAGCCCTGGCCCTTTGGGGTCTACACAGACTCTGGGTACTTGCTGTCAGAATTGAATTGGATGGTAGGACACCTAATTGATGTCCAGAGAGTTGGTGAATTGGTCTTTGTGGGGAAAAATTCACACATTTGGTGTCAGAAGTATTGGAAGTAGAAACAGCTCAGAGGAGAAAGTTCTCAGTCTCACCATTAAACACGATGCCAACTGTAGGTTTTTATTGGTTTCCTCTATCAAATTGAGAAAATTCCCTCTATGTTTTGCCTGTTGATTTTAATCATAGATTTATTGTTTGCTTTCCTTTATTTTTTTATTAAAAAATTAACTTTAATTGTACAAAAAAATTGAGGTTTCTATGTTTCTTATTTGCCTCTTATATCCCTTTTAAAAGTGTTGAGTTTAATTTTCCTCTTTCTGGAGTACTCCCTGTAATCATTTTAAAGAACGAATCTTTTTTAAAAGAGATCTTTTAAAGAGGTGGTAAATTTTCTGAATTTTTTTATTTTAGACAACCTTTATTAACCCTTCCATTGGAATAAGACCACATTGAGCTATAGAATTTCAGGTTCGTGGTCTTCTTTTTTTTCCCACCTCAGAGATCATTTGGGTGTATTTCTCCATTGTTGCTTGTCGATGAGAAGAATCCTGACTGGCAATCAGATTCCCACTTGTCTCTCTATCTTACCATGACGACCACCACCACCCAGAGCACTTAGGATATCTCTCTATTCTTAGTTTTCTAAAAGCCTCTCCACTGTATCTTATTTCATGTCCCACACACAGCACTCAGTGGGCCATTTTGATCTAAGTCCTACCTTGTCCGGCTCTGAAAATGTTTATTTTCGAACATTCTCTCCCCTCCATTCTTTCTGTCCTCTTCCTGTGGATCTCCTATGAGATAATTTAATCTCAATTAACTGCAAGGTGACAGCATGGCAAAGCATTTAAAAACCCTGTGCCATAAGAAAGGACGACAGGACAAGATACCTGGAATCTCTATCAATTCAAAGCAATAAGCTTCAACCAAATGTCCAGGGAAGTGTGTCAAAAAGTAATTAAATTCCCAGTCGTAAATTGCCTTTTGGAAGGTTACACTTTCAGGGACAGCATGAGATTGATGGTATGCTTCATGGGAAACATGATAATTTTTTCCTTTCAAACTTCTATCAAACCAACCACTGCTTCCTTGGGCTCTTGTGCAGATAGATGAGCTCACCACAGGGTGTGTGTGTAAGAATTCTCCAGATTATTGCAAAATTTCTTTGATTAATGCCTCTTTCTTAGTATCGGTACCTCTTTCTGTTTGTGGCAGGTTTGCTTTCTTTTCCTTTGTGAAATATGTCCACTGACATATGGAAATATATCACGAACATAATTCTATAACCAAGCTTCGGTGGAAAAATCATTCATTTTATGACACATTTGAAGTTTCAACAACAGGCAGCTGGAGGTTTATTAAGCACATCCATTGTTCATTTATCACACTTACGGGTCTGATTTGCTTTTTTTTTTTTTTTTTGGCCACGCTATGCAACTTGCAGGATCTTAGTTCCCTGACCAGGGATCAGATCCGGGCCACGGCAGTGAAAGCGTGGCGTCCTAACCACTGAACCGCCAAGGAATTCCCTGCTTATTTTCCATATTACTTCTGTCTGGTGGTTGAACTGAGTTGCTTTTTATCACATCGGTTCTCACTGTGATAAAATGTAGCTACAGTGGTGAGACCTCCCACTGCGCACAGGTGAGCCAGGGTCTGTGGTGGGACAAGAGGGCATCTCGGGGGGCCAGTCGCCAGGCCCCCGCTTGGCCTGTGACCCCGCACACCTGCCTCTCGTGCTCCTCCTTCAGCCCCTGCCTGCAACTCTGGCTTGATCCCCTACCTTCTGATCTGACGCCTCCCGTAAGACACACCTCAATCACCTCTTGCCCAGGAAGTCTTCTCCGCAGCTTCTCTGGAATTTCGAGCTCAGTTTGTATAACATTTACAGGCTAAAAAAGCAAAAGAAAACAACAACGACATGATTCCACAATATCCTCTCCCCACCCACAGACAGTGGATCCAAAGATCCTCATGCCAATGTCATCCACTGTGTCTTCTACATAAAACATTTTGGACAGTTTCCTCTTTCCTCTCAAAGCTCTCATTTCATTAATAGTTCACTTTTACAGGGAAGAAGGCTGAACTTTTACTTGAAAGACCTGTGTCTCAAGCCCACCTCCACCCTTACTGGCTGGCAGCTTTTCTGGGCTTCAGTTTTCTCATCCGTTGGATTAGAAAACTATAAAAACTTCACAGGATTATTGTTAAGATCAGAGAAGATGATACCTGTAAAAGATCTGTAGGAGCTACAGTATGGAACACAAATGTGGGCATTGTTAGGTCTCCTGTTACATTGTAGACAAAGGGCACTGTAGGCCTGTGCTTCGTCACAGTCTGTATCAAGTCTTCTCATCTCATCTGTAGAAGCTAGTTCTGCAAGGAACACGTGTCTCTCTCCACGCAGCAATGAGCACATGCACCACGACAAAGGGCTTAGGTTCTGGGGTCGTAAGATGGTTCATATCCTAAATCTGCCACTTCTGGGTGTGTGATATTGCAAAGTTGTTTGACTTACCTGATCCTCAATTTATTCATCTATAAAATGGGTGTGGTGGTGACAAGGCTGTAATTCAGCAAACCTAGACTCAAGACAAAGCTGCATTCCCAGCCTCCCTTGCCATGATGTTGGGGCCTCGGGAGTGGGTCCTGGGAAGCTGTGTATGCTGCTCCCTGGCCATACACCCCACTCCGAGATCTCGGCACTCTCCCCCAACCCCCATAACAACTGCATCAGTCAGCTTTCACTGAATAACAAATCACCCAAAACTCAGTGGCCAAAGTACGTCCCAAGGCCAACCCGGATTCGAGGGGTGGGGAGTACTGTCCAGCTGCTAATGGGCAAGTTGGGAAGAACCACGTCCATTTCTGCAATCGACCACAGCTCTGCGGAGCAAGTATTGAAGAGGGCAGCATCACAGGCCTTCCTGCTGACTGCATTCGAGTATAACGCATGCCCCGAGGGTGGGGCTGTTTGTCACAGCAGCCCATGTGGCCTGACTCCTGCAATGTGGATGAGAACCCTTTGCTCACAGAGCTCTTATCAAGACTGAATAAGGCAAACTCTGGCAAGTTCTTAGCACAGTGTCCTGCATGTGCTCAGGGCATTTGATGATTTATTTTATTATTGTTATTTTTATTAATAGCATTGCTGTTGAAGATTTATGACAAACAGGTCCTTAGTAGAGCCATAATTATGAGTCTTGATGGTCATGTAGTTCTGGGGTCCCACACCCAGCAGGGTTTATGGGAAGTGCTTGATAAATGCTCCCAGACCAGCTTGGGCTCTGCCATTGGAGGCCCAGAGGGTATCTGCACAGCGACTCTCCTCCAAAGCTGCAGGGGCTTTGCTCCTTCCCTCGTTACAAGCTCAAGACTCTCCCCAGGCCCCCTCGACATTGCTGCTGACCCAGAGAAGACCCCAGCTGCAGGTTACAGAGGGCAGAAATCAGACCAAACTTGGTGAGAAGCAGCAAGATGTAGGGACAGTAAACACACTTTCTAAACCAAAAAATGATACCTGTTAAGCAAAAGTTAAATGAACACGAGTACACAGGGTAGGATTCCAGAGGATGTGCTGTATGATTCCATTTATATAAAAACTAATCTACATTATGCAGTCAGGGCAGTGGCCCCCTCCAGGAAGCAGGGAAGTAGCTGCGGGAGGGAGGGCACAAAGGGCTCCTGGGTGCTGCTGACGTTCTGTTTCTTGATTTGGGTACTGGTCACACATCTGTGTCCTGCTTGTGAAGATTCATCAAGCCTTACATTTACAATCTGTGCACTTTCTATATATACATTGCATATCAATAAAACGTTGAAAAAGGATGTGTGCTTTGATCATTTGTAATTAGTAGGGATATTTGTATATTAGTATTAGTAATGCATTAAATATGTGTATTAGTAAAATATTTGTGAAATTATATCAATTAAATCCTATTTAACCATGAGTTTTTGTTTCTTTGGTTTTTTGTTTTATTATTATTTTTTTAAATTTATTTTTGGCTGTGTTGGGTCTCCATTGCTGCGCACAGGCTTTCTCTTGTTGTGGTGAGCAGGGGCTACTCTTTGTTGTGGTGCCTGAGCTTCTCATTGCGGTGGATTCTCTTTTGCGGAGCATGGGCTCTAGGCGCGAGGGCTTCAGTAGTCGTGGCACACGGGCTCAGTAGTTGTGGCTCACGGGCTCTAGAGCACAGGCTCAGTAGCTGTGGCGCACAGGCTTAGGTGCTCCACGGCATGTGGGATCTTCCTGGACCAGGGATCGAATCCGTGTCCCCTGCACTGGCAGGCGGATTCTTAACCACTGCGTCACCAGAGAAGTCCTTAACCATGAGTTTAAAAATCTTTTTTTTTTTAAGGTAAACTAACTGTTCTAGAAAGCCCAGAGGGTGTGATGTTTGCTGCAGTTCACGAAGCAGGCAGCTCACCACCCCCCTGCCCATCCTGGTCCTCACACATGCATGGGCAAAGACAGGCACAACAGCCAATTATTTGGAACTTTATAAATTACAATGATTTTATCTATCTATCTATTTATTTATTTATTTTTCACCTAGCCACACGGCTTGCGGGATATTAGTTCCCAGACCAGGGATTGAACCCAGGCCCCATCAGTGAAAGCGCCGAGTCCTAACCACTGGACCACCAGGAAATTCCCAAATTATGGTGATTTTAAAGATCACAATTGCTCCCAAATCACAGCTTCTGCTTTCATTTTTATTTCTCGATTTTTGTCCTATTTTTTCTTTGTCTGAATTTGATTGATTTTGCTGTTTTGTTTGGCCTTAGAAGCATAACCCTTTCTTTCCTCTGTCCACTTCATGATGTGGGAAAAGTCATCAAAAGGGCCATAGTATGGTGAATTTCTGAGTCCCCCTAACAGTGTCTGCGATGTAACAACAATGACCGATGGAGACGATCAGGCAAACTCCTGGTGGGAGGTTCTTTGGGGACAAATGGCACAAGCACCCCAGCACCTTGGGACCAGCAGCCTGGAACACACAGCAGGTTTGGGAATAAAGCACCATGTTAATCCTATAAGCATCCTCCAGCTCTTTTTCTATCATATCATGTGGGAGACTGAACTCAATGGAAGAAGGATGTTCTTACACTGAACTGTGAGATCTCTTGCCTTTGGCCTGCATGCTCCGGGACAGCTGCTATGAAACCCTCAGAATTTTCTTTCTGGGGAACAGGGAACCTGGCTATCTATCCAATGACTCCTTTGCCTCATTGGCCAAGGGTTGTCCCTGGTTGGCCCTTCCAGGATGCCCTGCAAGTGCCCAGCCAGCTGCCCTAAAGCTGCAGGGAGCCACAGGCAGGGATGCAGACCCCCGCAGGGGCGCCAGGAGAGGTGCTCAGGACACGTGGAACCGACCACCACAGCTCCAGGTGAACTCGGGGTACAGGTGGGCCCTGGACACGTCGGCCACAGCTCCTCAGCTGAGCGCAGCCAATGTGACATCCACGTACACGTCCACACCCACTCGCGTGCACTGCCTGGAGTAGAAAGCGCCGTTGGGGCTGCAGAAGGCATATGGCAGCCGCCTCACACATCCCACTGAACGAGCCAATTACGCGGGAACAAATAACGCCACCGGGCGGACCCGTCCCCAAGCTTTACGCATCGTGCGCGCGTTTGCTCAGAAAACATCTGGGCCCCCGACTCACCGAGTCTACCCAGTTATCAGCATTAAACATCACACCCAGAAGAACGTGAGCCTTCAGCTCTGCGCTAGGAAGCCAGCCCCTTCCTCGGTTTACAGGCGACAGGGGACAGGAAGAATTCCGCCCTGAGCCACGCTCTCTGGAGCTGAAAAGTGATGTTTATGCCAAAATGATCCATCTGAGTCCCTTTCTGTGCAGAGTGGGATTTTCCCACTAGTCTTAGAACCAGATTATTCATGATTTGGGGCAGCTCTCCTTGGCTGCTTTTCTAATTTTTAAAACCGAGACGTTAGCTGTCTGTTTTGGGGGATAAATGTGTGCATGAGGAGCCCAAGCCCTTTCCGCTAAATCTACCTCAGGCTCAATTGGCCGACAGGGACCTTGAAGTCGGAAGGAAGTGATAGGAGAAACTAGACCTGTGTTCACTGACAGAGGATGAAGAGCAGCGGAGATGCCCAGGCCCTGACCGAGCTCCTGCCCCACTGCCATGCCACCTGGGGAGCTCAGGTCATTGCCCTCAAGGCCCACCCACCCCCCATCCCAGAGAACACCCCTCCCTGTTGACTCCCAGGCGTCATGAAGGGGGCTGGGTTCTAAGGCCCTTTCATTGTCTGTTTCCAGCCAGTGCGGGTCTGGAACTCCTCCAGCTCTGTGCCATCACAGCCCAAGGATGGAGGGTCTACCCTTAAACCGCCTATTTAAACAGACAGATCTTTGGCTATAACTACACCTGAAACAGCTCATGTGGAAGATGGCTCTGGGGTTGGCCCTAAGTGCGAAGGCTGACCCGGCACCGGCCAGCTGCACGACCCCGGGCAGGTGACCAGTCCTCTCCAAGCCGCAGTGTCCTCATTGGCAAATGGAGGGAACAATAGGATTTACGTCTATGAGCTGTTGTGAGGATTCGATGGAAGGCAGCCTGGAAGGCTGGTGGCAGAGGCCCAGGCACATCTGCAGCGTCATCATATTTGTCCCAAGCAGCCACCAGTCTTGGGATCTGCTCCTGCTGCCTTCACAGCACAGGGCTGCCTGCTGGGACCCTGGCCATCAAGGAGAGGGCCAGGTGGCCCGGCCATGTCGTTTAGCTGCCAACCAGCCCCTCCTGGGCTAGGCTGACCTCAGGAGGACGAGGTCCACTTCTGTTCTCTGTCGGGTTGATGACCAGCTCTGGAGAAGAGGACTCCGCCCCCTCTAACCCTGGGTCCCGCCTGCCGGGCTGTGGCCTGGGCAGCAGGCGCTCCAGGGATTCCAGGGAAAGAAAACCAAGTCCTCTTGGAAGCCGAAACATCCTGCTGAGCAGGCATGGGGCCTCAAGGGAGGTAGGGTCGTGTTCTTCCACGCAGAAGAAAGTGGTTCTCACCCAAATGTGTTAATTAATAAATAAAACGGAAGCGCTCTGACACAGGGCAGTGCTTCTGAGATGATGTGCACGTGACTCACAGGGGAAGGGAGTCTTGTTAAAGTGTAGGTTCTGCTTCAGATGCAGGTCCAGGGTGGAGCTGAGGGTCTGCTTTCCCGATAAGCCCCCAGATGTTGCCCCCAAGGCAGGTCTGGAGACCACACTGTGACTAGCAATGTTCCAGGACCCCAAGATCCAACACAGGTGAGGCCCTATTTATGGTGAGGACTTAACTGGGAAGTCTCTGGACGCAAGATCCTGGGAAGACCCTACCAACTTGAGTGGTAATAGTATTTTTAAAACCTTAGCTGAATTTGGAGGTCAGCTCAGAAATAAAGACCAATTGGAGTGGCATCCGGCCCTCAGAGTGACCCAGACCCTCAGGTTTTACTGCAGACCCTGCCAGCCCGGGGCACTGGGAATCTCGTAGCAGAGACCCGGGTCAGGCTTGGGAGGGGAGCGTCCGTCTAGAGGGAGCCGTGGATTTCTCCACTGTGTCTCTGGATGGTGCTCGTCTGCTTAGCCAGGGAAGCAGGGCCAGGAAAGGCCTCTCCACTAAGAAAATGCATCAATAGTTGCATTGGCAGGACTGTGTCAGAGGTCAGAGGTCAAGTGGAGTTCTGCACGAGGCTCCTCGGAGGCTCAGGCATGAGGTGGCTAAACCCACCAGGACCAGGATGTGGGGAGGACTTTACAAGTGAGGGGGTGAAGGATGGGGGGATTCTGCCAGAGAAGAGGACACAGCACATTACACCCCATCTGTCCTACAGGTCTGAGTTCTGTCCTCCAGCCTTCCAGGGTTCATATTCCTCAGAAAAAAAATGATGACTCATTGTGCTTTGCTTTTATAATAAATGAGGTGTGAAAGTACTTCGAAAACTTGAAAATATGATGCAAATGCAAAGTGGAGCTATTTTTATTTACCTGCATGTAACCCAGACTATTTGTATTCATCAGCAGGTAACTCAGATTGAAACACATTCGGAAAAATTTGCACATGTTCTTGCTGATACAGTTAATTTAGGACCTGGGATTATCTCAGAATCCTAGGGTGAATAATTCTTCTGTTGCTGTTGTTTTCATTCTCAAGCTAACGGTCACTAAACACCGTTAGCAGATGCTGCTGGTGACCTTTAACTGGGCTGGGGCATCCAGGCCCCAGCTGCGTGAGCTTCTCCGTGGGGCTGCCCTGGGCTCAGCCACACCTTCACCTGGGGATGCTGGGAGGCTGCCCTCACCCCCACCCAGGAGGGCTCACAGCCCCCGACCGGCGACGCGGGGTTAGCAGCTCAGCCCCTTGCTTCTGGGTGGACAGCCGCCCTGGAACCACTCACAGCCCCGTGCCCTGCAGGACCGGACTGAGCTCGCAAGCCTCCTGAACCATATCTTTGCCCAGAGTCCACCGCCACTCCCAGCCCCCCACCGCCCTGCAGGCTTCTTCTTAGAGCCCGCCCCACATAAATCACGTGTTCATGCTCCGCTTCTAGGGAACTGACCTCAGATGATTCTAAAACACTTTACTGGAAGACCTCCCTTCATCATGACAGTGAAATGCATGCAAGTACATAAGGTGCACATTATTACTGCAGATGAGGTAATTTTCCCAGACTCCTGCAACTAGCACGTGTCAGAGCAGGAACTTGAATTCAGCTCACCACGTGACTTACAGCCTCCGTTTTCACCGTTAGGTCTTTAGGGGGGAAGCTGGTTATGCATCAAAATGGGTCCTATTTTCAAGTATCCATTGCTCACGATGCCTTCTTATATTAACAGAAAAATTAAAATGATGCTGCTGCGTGTAAACCTGAGAACAGTCCAGCCCTCAAATGATTCAAGTGTGCTGAGCGCAGAGGGCAAAGTTGAGACTTTCATCCGCCCCTGGAGGTCAGGTCCACAAAGCAGGTGCTCATTCATTAACACACGTGCAGGTGGGACCACGAAGGCCTCCGTGCGGCTGGGGGGTTTCCACCCATAAAACATTGATGTCTTTGGCCAACTCAGAATGATCGGAAACCAGAGTACTAAGGGCTTTGGTCTTTTATTTTCCTCTCAGGTGTTGGAGGCCAAGCACATTTATTAACCTTCAGACCCAGCGCGGCCGTGCTGAGTGTTTCCAGAGCAGCAGTCTGCGCTGGTCCATGCCCCAGAAATGGCAGTGCAGCTCTGTTCCTCACAAACACTCATCTGCAAGTGGGCCTTCCCTCAGCCGATGTCAGGATGGGACCAAGGATGCTGCATCCCTACCCGCTCTCCTGGTGATGCTGGTGTGGCTTAAGTGGAAGCATCACTGATCTGGAGGAGAGCTTTGATATTTAAAATAGGCTTGACCTGATGCCTGTTACAGAGCTAAGAATCTTGAATTTTAGTTTAGTTTAGTTTAGTTTATTAGCATTTAATGAATTTTATTTCATTTGATCAGATAAAATCATAGGCTGTCAGAGCTGGAAGGCATCCTAGAAAACATCCTGTCAAGTCCATATATATATATTTTTTGTTTGTTTGTTTTGTTTTGTTTTAACATGAAATCTTTAATTTTAGATTGAAAAAGCATCCTGCCTCTTCCCTGCAGTGTACAGCGTAGAGATTGGCTGGAAATGGTCCCGCAGAAGCAGAGAGTGTGCAGGAGGCTGGGCCCTGGGCTCCCACCAGCCCCTTTTCTGACTCTGCTCTTGTGGGAACCCGTGAACCTTCTCAGCCTTCCTGCGGCTGTTGGTACCACGACGCCCGCTGCCTGCCTGGGGGGACCAGACCAGACAGAACACCTCCTCTCAAATATCTGAAGCCTGCACTTTAGGCTTTGCAAGCTACAGAAATGGACTTCTGAGCTCTCCATTTAAGCGAATGGTAACAGAGTCACTGTTTGCTTTTCCTTGGGCTCCTAAACTAGGCACCCATCCTAGGATTCAGAGAAGGGTCTCTTCCCTTTCTCCGGAATTCCCAGGCCAAGTCTGCAAGTTTTGCCCCCAATTCTCCTGACTTCAGTAATCATGGATTGTCCCCAGATCTTCCGGAAGTGATGCCAGTAGCTGGATGGAACCCACGCCTGGTCAGAGTGACCACAGGGGCAGTGACTGCTCCGGGTGACCCCAAGGCTGCAGCCCCAGTGTCCTTGGGGAACACCCTGGCGTAAGTGACCAGTCCTCAATCCTGATGGTCCTTTTGGGAGTTTAAGGCACAGCCGGATAATGCTGCCAGCAACCAGACCACTGACCACAGCATCCTGGGCTTTCTGGATTGGGGATGGCAGACAGCGCTTCACTGGCCCAGTAAAGCCCACCTCCTCGAGGGGCAGCCAGAGGATGGCACTTTCAGGAGCTTCATGCCAAGTGGAGGGTGAGGACGGATGTTGGCAGAGGGGGGAGCAGCAGGCAGACCCGGGCCGTTTCTGACCCTGGAGCCGCACTCTGACTCTTCTTCCTTGGAAGAGCTCCTTATAGACAACAATCAGCACCTGAGCACGAGCAGTGGGGATGTCACAGGAGGGACTGGAGGGCTGCCCACCCCCCAAGGGAGGCCTGGCTTCCCCTCCAGCAGCTGAGAGAGCTGAAGACAATGGCCTAGCATACAATGTAAAATTACTAGACATACAAAACAGCAGGAAACCATGATCTGTAATCTAGAAGAACAAAAGCAGTCAGTAGAAACACACCTAAAGCTAACACAGATGTAAAAATTAGCAATAAAAGCATTGAAGCAATGCTTATAAATGCATTGAAAGATTTAAAGGAAAAGTTGAATAGTAGTGATTGAACAGAGAATCTCGGTAGAAATAGAAATGGTAAAAAAAGAACCAAATGGAAATTCTAGAACTGATCATTACAACATATAAATTATAAATTCCCATGGGTTCTAGAAGCAGATTATAGATTGCAAAAGAAAGGGGTCATAGACCTCAAGCACAGAGCAATAGAAATTTTGCAGTCTGAAGAATAGAGAGAAAAAAAAGTTTGAAAAAATATAAACAGATCAAAATATATTATGATCTTTGCCATAATATCATTTGGATAATTGGAATTCCAGAAGGAGAGAATAACAAGAATGAGGTAGAAAAATATTTGAAAAAATAATGACCAAAAATTTCGCCAAAAATGGAGAAAAACCTCAATTTACAGATGAATGAATCTCGGCAAATCCCAATCAGAATGAATACAAGGAAAACCTTCAGACCTTAGGTACATCTTAAAAGTATCCAGAGGAAAAAGATGTATTATTTATGCGGCACTAGTGATGCAAATAATCATACTTCTTATTATAGCCATGGATCAAGACAGAGCAATGACAGCTTTAGGGTGCTGGAAAAAAATACATCAATCTATAGTCTATATATAGCAAAAATATGACAGTGAAATAAACACATATGCACACAATTAAAATCTGAGGAAAGTTGTTACCAACAGACTTTCACAATAATAAATAGTAAAGGAATTATTCAGGTTGAAGGGAAATAATACCAGATGGATAAATGAATCCAGAGGAAGGAATGAAAGCATTGGAAATATTAAATTAAAGGATTAATATAAAGATTATATACTTTTTATTCTTATAATTTTCTTAAAAGATACTTGAAGGTGGGGGGTACAAAATAGATGAAGAAGAAGTGCAAACTTCCAATTTTAAAATAAATAAATCCATGGGAATGTAATATACAGCCTAAGGAATAAGGTCAAGAAAATGATAATAACTTTGTATGAGAACAGATGGTTACTAAACTTACAGTGGTGATCATTTCATAAGGTATGCAAATGTCACATCACTCTAGTGCCCCTGAAACTAACATAATATTGCACATCAACTGTATTTCAACTAAAATAAGATACATGAATGTTTAAAGAAAATATAATAACATGATGCTAGGGGCTACAACATATTTACAAGGAAATATATGATAAAAAGTATGAATTATGTGGAGTAAGTGGAATTATTCTGCTGTAATATTTGAATATTTTATATGAAATGATGCAACGTTAATTGTATGTAGACTGTGCCAAATGAAAGTGCATACTGAAAATCCTAGAACAACCACTAAAAAATAAAATAAAATTATAGTAGACAAGAAAATTAAATACTAATAATTTGATTAGCTCAAAGGAAGCTGCCTAGGAAAGAAGAGAGAAATAAAGATTGAGGAACCAATAGTAAAATGGACCAATTAGTAAAATTGTTTATGGTGGATAAGTATAATATATATTTATAGTTATAAATATAAGTTATGTATTTATATGAATATAATAGCATATACCATATAGTTATATATACTTATATATAAATATAATGTGTTATACATAAGAGAATTTATGAAATATAAGACTTTGTCACTCAAAGAGAGGAATCAAACTTCATCAAATGGACCCACTGAAACTATGTTAAATGTAGGAACAAAGCAACCTAAAAACACTTCTCATTGGTGATCAGTAGTGAGAACCATAAAAGCATTGCATTCATAAAACAAGAACAGGCTGCTACAAAAAAGATGCATTCGGAAAACAAGATAGAGGGCAGGAAAATTTAAACCACTATTGCTAATAATTTATGTATGTGTACCGTGTGTATGTATGAAAAGCAGAACGGGCAGTAATAAGCAGAGTCACACAAACACAACCAGGAAGCATTCTTCTAGAAAGAAGAGCATAAAGGTGAAATTGCGCCTTTTCCAAAAACACTGAAGAACTCAGAACATGTGGGTTCTTGATAGTCTATTATGATCTACAGCAGAACAAGGCACCCCATGCTTTTTCTAATCACATCTAGGACACATGGGGAGAGCCCAGACCCAGGGGAGGTCAGCACCCTTCCCCAGGAGCCCTGAGCTCCTAACAGGAGCATTAGGAACTGGAGGGGTGACAGCCATGAGCAATTCCCCTAGGAGGCAGCAGGGTCGGGGGGGGTGGCAAAGGGGGCTGGGATCCCTGAGCAGAGGGAGGAGTGTCCCCTCCATCCACTCCCCTCTGTGCTCACTCACCAAACTCACCTCCCCACTGGGAGGCCCCGACCTTCCAGCCAAAACACTCCCTCCCCTTCCTGGCTTTCATTCTGTTTTTCTCCTGAATAAATCGAGAGTGGGGTGAATGCACATTCTCTTAAAGAAATTGTTTAACTCTGCCTTTTTTCTTGACTGTGGAAAAGCCTTAGGGCAAAGCAAAGGAAAGGAAATGATTAACAACCTTAATTTGTGTTTCTGAAATTCTAACTCCAAATATTTGTCTACTTAAGAACTCCGATAGAATCAACCGACCGAGTAGTGGGACCAGTAAGGGTACCGAAGGTGGCTTGGTAACAACTCTGTAGAAAAGCCAGCCGAGCTGCTCACCGGCAATGTTAGGAGAAGAGGAGATGGCATTCAAAAGAGTGAAAACATAATAAAATACCCAGGAATAAGCCAATTAAGCAATGCATACACAGAGGGTTAAAAATATCCATACCCAACATGACTTGGTCTACGTTTACGGGAGGATGTAAAAATGAGAAAGAGATGCCAATATGCCCTGTGCTGTAAAAATGGAAATACGCTTAAATCTATCAGTAAACTTAAAAATCGCTATCAAAATCCTGTGGTAATTTTTAATGAACCTGGGCAAGGTGTCTATAAAATTCATATGGAAAAGAGAATATAAAAGAATAGTAAGAATTTTTTAAAATATCAATATTAATGAGATACTTGCCCTACCAGATATGAAAACAGCCTAGGCAGTCAGAGTAGTGAAATCTGTGTGGTGTTGACACAGGGCTAAGCAAACAGATGAGCCGGAGAGAACAGATAATCCAGGAAGAGATCCGTATGTGATACACACAGGATGTGCAACAGTGGGGAAAAGATGGATCATTCAATACATTGAATTTTGGCAAATCCACTCCGTTTTGTGGTAAACCGAATAATAACCCCCAAAGCCCCCAACCTACCCCCTAGACTCTATGACTTACCATGGCAGAAGGAACTTCACAGACTTCAATTCATGGACCTTGAAATGGGGAGCTGACCCCGGACCACCTGGGGGGCCCAAACCAATCCCGAGAGCCTTCGAAAGCTGAGCTGCCCTGGCTGGTGTCGAGGGTCGAGGATGAGGCGATGCTGCTTTGAAGACGGAGGGAAGGTCCTGAGATGGAGGAACATGGGCACCTCCAGGGGCTGAAAAGGCGAGAGCCTATCCTCCCCGAGCCTCCCGGAAGGAAAGGGCCAACCCACAGCCTGGTCTTTGCCCATGAGCCTCATTGGACTTCTGGTCTACAGAGTTGGAACACAGTAACTCTGGTGATGTAAGCCACAAAGTCTTTGGTAACTTATCACAGCAGCAACAGTAAACTAATACAACTTTGAAAAAGTAAGATTTCTACCATTCTACATATAAAAATAAATTTTGGATTGATTAATGAGCCAAATACAGCAAAACATCTGGTTCGAGATTTACAAACACACACGTCAGTGAGATGTGCGTGGCGGGGCCAGGAGAGAATGAAATCAGCTTCAGTAGAATGTGTGTATACCCTTGAGGTGCAGGAAAACCCTCTCAGCAACACAGAAAAGTCCAGAAGCAAGAAAAAAAAAGATGGATAAATTTGACTTCAAAAAAATTAAAATGTGCTCATGGACAAAATAAAACAAAATTAACAAAAGCAGCCTGGCATATATAATTGGCAAAGTGATTTCTAGCACAGGTAATTGGCAAAGGGATAGTTTCTTTACTGTAGAAAAAAAAGACACTACAATATTCAAGAAAAATAACAGTAACTGGATGGGGGAAAAATTATACAATATGAGACTAGGTAATTCCCAGAATAAGCAATTCATATGGCTAGTAAATGTATAGAAAAGGAGGAAATCATAATGAAACCAATGATGATAATCCATCAGATTGACAAAACTTTCAAATATTGATAGCAGTTATTGATTGAACATTACATAAAGATTTTTCTTTTTTTTTTCATGGTGTGTAAATATTTAAAACATATGAAAATGAAATAAAATAAAGTAAAACATTTTTGTATCTAGCTTACGCTATGGTTGAGTCAACCCAAACACACGTGTGCACATACATGCATGTCCACGCACACATACACACACACACATGCACTGGCACACATGCACAGGCACACACACAGGGGTCAGGGCAACTGAGCTGAGTCTGAAGAAGCTAAAATCCCAGAGGTGATAAGTAGTCAGACGCCAGTGGCTTAATTCTGCCATTTCTGTAAAGCTGTGTAAACCGCCTCCCTGGACAGACCCCGGACCACATCCGAGGGGAGACCTGCTTTGATTCTTGCTGCCCCTCCTGCCCTTGCCTTGTGGCTGGTGGGTTCTCCCAGCCACTGGTGGTAACGTCTTGCTTTTGCCCTTTTCCCTTCTTGAGGGAATTTTGAAGGGACTTCATAGGTGGGAGAAAATACAACTTGAAGTTTATTAATTAGAGACATTTCTTGTGAGATTCTCTGCCCAGGGCACCGTGTCTGAGTCTAATAAAAGGACTCAAAGTAAAACATGAGAGCCTGGGCTCTACCCTCCCCACACCCAAAAGAGGGAGAAATCGGACTCCTCTTGACAGTGTGAATTTGGTGCAGCATTTGGGAGAGTGACAGGGCCCTAGCTGTTCCTGAAGGAGAAGAAAGATGTCACTGCAGCTTGGTTTATACTAAGAAGGAGGGAATTGGAAATAAGCCAGACATTCACGGATGCCGTTATGGCTGAATAAATGATGCTTCACTGTTAGATACTATGTTGTGTGCATACACCTCGGCTTCCTTCCACTGGCCGCCTGTCCGCTGTGTGGGGACTGAGGGAGGCGGCGTAGGGATCCCTCACCTGCCTGCAGGTGCTCCTTCCTCCTCAGGCAAAGCGATGTGTCAGCAGGTGTGTGGGAAGGGCAGACAGCAGAGTCCCTCTTACAATAAATCATGAAGGTGTCTGTGGCATTCTGTCACTTCCAAGGGTGGGGAACAGGAATTCTCCAAAATGAGCATAAAACACGGTGTGAAGCTACAAGCTTTGGGTTTGAACTGTGGCTCTGTCGTTCGCTAAGCTGGCAGCATTGGACGATGTATTTGATTCTCTTACTGGCTGTCTATTTTACAGAAGTGCTGCAAGGACTAAAGTAGGTAAATATGTGTGAAACATCGATGGTGCAGAATACTAGACAAATGCCCTTTTCTATCCTGGAGTCTATCTCTGGATAGTCAGCCATGAGTCAAACCCCACCTGCCACCTGTTTCTGTAAATATTTCATTGGAACACAGCAAATCCCCTTGTTAGGTGTTGTCTGTGGCTATTTTTGAACTACAAGGGCAGAGCTGAGAGCTCACATCAGAGAACGTCTGGCCCACCACTTCTTTTTTTAATTAATTTTTATTGGAGTATAGTTGATTTACAATGCTGTGTTAGTTCCTGCAGTACAGCAAAGTGACTCAGTTATACATATACATATATCCACTCTTTTTTAGATTCTATTCCCATATATGTCATTACAGAGTATTGAGTAGAGTTCCCTGTGCTATACAGTAGGTTCTCATTACCTGTTTTATACATAGTGGTGTGTATATGTCAATCCCAATCTCCCAGTTTATCCCCACCTTTCCCCCTTGGTAACCATAAGTTTGTTTTCTACATCTGTGACTCTATTTATGTTGTGTAAATAGGCTCATTTGTACCATATTTTTAGACTCCACATATAAGCAATATCATATGATATTTGTCTTTCTCTGTCTGACTTACTTCACTCAATATGACAATATCCAGGTCCATCCATGTCACTGCAAATGGCATTATTTCATTCTTTTTTATGGCTGAGTAATATTCCATTGTATAGATATATCACACCTTCTTTATCCATTCTTCCATCGATGGGCTGGCCCACCACTTCTTAAAATCTACCCCCTGTCTCTGGAAAGATCTAAGAGAAATTAGTGATGCTGTTTGCTTCCAGGGAGGAGAATTGGCTAGTTGGGGGCCATGGAGAGAGATTTTTACCTGAATATCCCTTTGCGTTTTTTGATTGTGAGTCATATATTACCTACTCATAAAAGAAAATAAATTTAAAGTTTCAAAAAAATGTTTGGCCCATAAACATAAGCCAAAAATATGCACTTCTGGCTCTAAGCAAAAGTCCCTGGACTATCAGATTTTTTTGCCATCTCCCTGTCTTTCTTAACATGAGTATCACAAAATGATGGCATATGTATGAAAATATTGTTACTAATGAGAAGTGTCCACTTATGAATAAGGGCCTTCTTCATAATTTTATTGGTAATTATACTTTTAACTTTGTCTAAGTCATTTTCTTAGAGCTTGTCTATATATGATAACAAGCTGAATTTCCTTATATGTTAAATTTCCTGCATCCTTTATTGAAAGAAGACTGTAAACTCTTTCAATATAGTCTCAAAAAGGCAGCTTTAGTTAAAGCACATCTTGTCAAGTAGCATATGCTTGGCTGTAAGGAACAGAGCACAGAACTCAAAGTGCTTTAAGGATATGGAGCCGATTCATCTCACAACCTAGGACGCCCAGGGGTCAGGGCTGTCCGTGTGTCCAGGGGTTCCGTGGTCTCACTGTTATCAAACCCAAGTTCATGAGCCCGACACACAGTGAGGCCAAACAAACCAAAATGTCAGAGTCTGGAGCAGAGAAAGGGTTATTGTAGGGCCATACAAGGAGAACGGGCAGCTCGTGCTCAAAAAGTACAAACTCCCCGATGGTTTTGGGGCAAAAGTTTTTCTAGGCAAAATTTGGGAGGAGGGCTGCAGGGTGTGTGACCGTCCTCTGATCGGCTCCTGTAGATGAACTCAGAGAGATGTATCAAACTGTTATGTATGTACCTGGAGGAGGAAACAGGACCAGGCCCCATGCTGCACTACTCTTTCTTTCTGTATTCCCTCACTCCCCTAACTAGTCACTGTTTGAATCTGCCCTTTGGAACTCAAGGAAGGTCGAGGAGGCTGAAACCTCTCTCCTACAAACAAGAAACTGGGGACCTGGAGGGGCTTTGGGGCCTGGGAGGGCCCCAGGGTCCTGCTCAGTTTCATCATCAGTGGTCCCAGTTCTTTTCATCCTTCTGCTCTGCCATCCTCAGGGCTTTGGATTGTCACCCAAATACCTTTGTGCCTCACGGTCAGCTCTGGACACCCACGTCCAAAGGCAGGAAATAGGGTTGGGGTGGGATGAGGGGAGTGGCAGCAAGAAGTCTCCTCCCCCAGAAATTCTGCAGCAGCCCTTCACCTTACCTCTCATTGGTCAGAACCGGGTCACCTGATCCCTCCTGGCTGTCAAGGATGCTGGAAATGGGTGTCTGGGTTGAGACAGGTACTTGCCTATTTAGACAAGGATTTACCTATTTAGACAGGTATTTGAATTTGGATGACCATCTGGGTTTAGGGAGGTACAGATGCCCCTCTGAGAAAATGAGAAGAGGTTGGTCCATGTCTGCTGGGAGGCTGGCCTGTGACTCGACATCGCTGTGCAAGTAGACACACATCCTGGGCTACGAGCCCGCTAACCCTCCTCTGGGTGGGTCCTTGCCCTCCACCCCCCTGTGTCGTCCACGTGCAATTATTGGCAAGGAGCAATTTCAATGGTGGTTTTCCAGAAGTGCAGACAACCGTGATGGTCCGTCCAGGTGCTCAGGGATGGGAGCTCTTGGTTGTGCTTTGTGCCCCAGCCCCGGCTTTTCCTCTCTGTCCTCTGGGATGACAGGACTCCTCTCCCAATGATGGGGCCCCAGCAGGAAGCCACAGTGCTCTGTCCCCTCCTCACCAAGCCCAGCATCTCCTCGTAATTGCGGTGGACAAATGTTTCCCCTTCCCTCTGAGCATCGGTCTCTTCTGTAAGTGAGGCTTTATTACTTTTGGCCAAAGTCCTGCTGCAAGATTTATCAAGTAGCAACAGGCTTGTGCAGTCTTCAGAGCTGGAGGGAATTTCAGAGCCAGGAAGTCCTGTATTGCAGAGGTGACATCGGCTCATAAAAGGAAACCTTGAGGCTCGGGGCCCCACTTCCCCTCAGCAGGCAGTTCCTCATATCACGCTCACCTGCCTGACATGTGCAAGACGGAGTTTTGCTTCCGCAGCTCTTGTGATACAGTTGCCCCTGGAAAAGCAGAGGCTTCTGCTCTCAGGCAGATGTAGTTTCTTTTGGATCATGGAATACAGCAAGACTCTAGTTTTTACCTTAATTTCATTCCAAATGTGGTCGGGCTCAGAATTTTTTTCTCCAGGAATTGGCTTCCCAAACAGTGTTTCTTCCTGTATGTGGGCAACACTTCCTGATAAGTTCTGTCCTGCCTGCTTCCTGTCCGAACTGGGATGGCTAAAGAGCATCTGCATTACTGTATTCTGCTGGCATCACTTCACCAACAAATCATTAAATACTGATTATTCAAAATAAAAGGAGTTTTGAAGATAAAAAATAAACAGAAAAATGGCTAATTGAATAATCTAGGACAGTGGTTTTTCAAGGTGTGGCTTTACATCCCATCTCAGAAGATTGGAAGCCTCGACTGACAAAACAGGAGAGATGTGCATCCACATGGAAGGTCTAAGCCTCCCCTTAAGCTTGTTCCAAATCAGTGGCCTCAACCCCAAACAGAGAAGAGATTTGGAATCAGCACCTCATGGTGTGCGAAACCAAACAAACTCTGTAGTAATTTCAGGCAAATTATTCTTTAATAATAAGAATTATTATTCTTACTATACATCGTGAAAAAATGCTTTGGTTCAAATGTTGAATAAAAAAGTAGTGGGATAAAATACATATGCACACAATGCCCTTAGAAAACACTCGGCAAGGAGGTAAAAGAGTGGAATGGATCAATATTTAATAACGGTGGTTTTGGCATCTGGAGGCTCCATGGTAGATGTCGCTCAATCTTATAACATGACTTGTTCAACCATCGGCACGACTCTAAAGAACAAGGACAAGATCATGGAACATGTGAAGTCTGCTGTGCCGATGATGTAGGCAATAATATCGAAGAAGCGTGGAAAAGTGATGGAGGAGATGGAGAAACTTCTCAGTGTGGGGGTGCAGGATTAGCATCAGTGTTGAGTCCCGCTCAGCTTAATGGTGATTCAAGAGAAAGCTAAAAGGCTTTATGAAGACTTGAAGGAGAAACATGGCGAAGAATCAGAGGGCACATCTTTTAATGCCAGCCATGGCTGATTTCATTGGTTCAAGGCAAGAGCCAACCTTCACAACCTAAAAGTAAGTGGCGAGGCAGCGAGTGCAGACCAGTAGCTGTCCGGGAATTTCCTGAAATGTTTTGAGAAATTATTGATGAAGGCATGTATTTATCCGAGCAGGTTTTTAATGTGGATGAGACAGGACTGTACTGGAAGAGGATGCCAGACCGAAGTTACATCAGTAAGGAGGAAAAGTTGATGCCAGGCTATAAAGCAGCAAAGGGTAGGCTAACTCTGTTGTTTGGTGGCAATGCTTCTGGTGATATGAAGCTGAAGCCTCTCTTAGTTTATCATTCAGAGAACCCAAGAGCCCTTAAAAACATAGCCAAGGGCTCTCTTCCTGTTGTGTGGAAGAGTAACCCCAAAGCCTGGGTTACATGGGCCATTTTCCAGGACTGGTTTTTCCACCATTTTATCTCAGAGAGAGAGAAATATTTCTTGGAGAAGGACATCCCATTCAACATTCTTTTGCTGCTCAACAGTGCTCCGGGCCACCTCCCATTCATGGACAACTTTCATCCCAACGTCAAAGTAGCGCATCTGCCACTGAATATTACATCGCTCATCCAACCTATGGACCAGAGAGTTACAGCAATTTTCAAGAAATATTATTTACATCACACTTTTTGCCAGGCAGTAAAGGTGAGTGACAAATCAGGAACAACCTTGAGACAATTTTGGAAGGACTATATACATCTACAGATGTATAACATCTACAAGGCCATAAAAAACATTGACTTTGCTTGGTGTGAGGGTATGGCCATCACCATGAATGGGGTTTGGAAGAAATTTTGCCCGCAGTTTGTTCATGATTTTCATGGATTTGAGAAGGTGGATGAGGAGTCCAAAGAGGTCTTCAGCAACGTAGACACCCTCAGCAAGAAGCTGGAGCTAGATCTGCAAGAGGACAACTTCATTGAACTCCTTGCTATGCAACACGAGGAGCTTACTAATGAACACCTGATGGAATTGAAGGCCCAGAGAAAGGACAAAGAGAGACAAGAGGAAGAAGAAGTAACTGAAGAACCAAAGAGATTCACGACGCAGGAAATGGCAAGGAGATTTTCTTTATCTGAGGAGGCACTGTTAGTTTTTGAGGCACAGGACCCAAACATAGAATGGTACACGAAGTTTCAACAGCCATTCAAGATTCAATCCAGTGCTACCGTGTCATCTGTGATGAGATAAAAAGGGCCACTACCCAGACATCACTGGATCTTTTTTTCAAGAGGGTAGGTAGAATTGAATCCAGCAAGGAAGCAGAACCTGTGCCATCAGCGTCAGGCATGGGTGAGATTGCAGCTTGCCCTCCGTCTCCTATTGCTGACGATCCTTCAGCTCTACCATCTCCCACCTCCTCTCCCTCCTCCAGTCAGTAACTCTTCTTGCCTGTTCACTCGATGCCAGCCCCTGTGTGTCAGCTGTTGTACCGGACTACTGTACTTTTCAAGGTACTGTACTGTAAGATTAGAAATGTTTTCTTTATTTCTTGTTTGTTTTTTATGTATTTTTTGTGTGAAAAGTATTATAAACCTATTACAGTACAGTACTATGTAGCCGATTGTGTTAGTTGGGTATCTAGACTAACTTTGTTGGACTTACTTACGAACAAATTGGACTTACGAATGCGATCTCAGAATGGAACTCGTTCATATGTAGGGGACTTAACTGTATTGGAATTTTAAGTGAATTTTATTTTCTTATAATTTTCCATGTTTCTAGAGAAAATTTGAATGGATAGGCACAGTTTTTACATTAGAAACAGAAAATGTTTGTTAAGAACACAGCCCGCGCCTCCCTTCCTCCTCACCCTCCCCCTCCCCCTCCCCTGCAGGCTATGACTCTGCATAGGACCTCCTGACCTTGGCAGCCACCCTGTAAGGGGGAGACGGAGGACCCTTCAGCAGCCCTAGAAGCAGGTGCTGCCACGTTGGCAGAGACACAGGAAATGCAGGGATCTCACCTGATTTCACCAAGGAGTAGTTTTAAAAAACATTTTATATAATTGCCATAAGATGTGTGTGTGTGTGTGTGTGTGTGTGTGTACACATGCACTCAACCACAGCAAGAAAATCTCGGTTGTGAGAATAAGATACTAAATATATTTCTTTCTTTGGGGACCAGTTATTTCCTCAGGGGTCTACCAGAAAGGTTACCTACATTTTCTTTTTCATCATCCGTCAAAGGATATGGCATCCAAGTTCCCTTTAACTACTGGAGGCTGAATAAATGCCCAGACGTGTGGGGTTTTCAGGCGAGAAATCCATGCCCTTGGCCCATGTCACTCTCGCGCCCATCCTGGGTCTCAACAACCATGACGAGGGGACTTCCACTGACCCTGCACGTGTGCACAGACCAGCACGTCCACGGGGCCACACAGCCTCACTTCCTCCATGCTGGACGCCTGTGTCCTCCCAGCCTGTGGTCCCCACCTCAGGGAAGGTGAGCCCCTTATCCTCCCAGGAAATGCAAACAGTTTCTCAGAGGCTGGTTTTCATTCCGGAACCTATCACCTCTCGGGTCTTTATTTCCCTACAGTGTGTTCAGGCCCAAGAATTTACGTATTGAAATATGCATGTGATCATCATAACTTAACACCTGTTACCTCTCCTTCATACTATGATTAGGGCATTAAATTGATTTGAAATTTGAATTATTTGAAACAATGTATGCATGTGAGTTATACCATCTATAAGCTTCATTTCGGAAGGGAAGAGGGGGGTTAGTTATTTCTCCTGAAAGGGAGCTGAGGACCAGGGCTATTACCAGCTCTCTCTAACTGGCTGGATCAGTTCCCTTCACTGGGCAAAAATATGAGTCTTCAACTCAGCCACGTTCTCTGGGTCAGCTTTTACCCACAAAACACTGAGATGCTATCCACCTGCCCTTTGGGGGTATTTGTCAAAATGGTCCAGAAACCAGAAGACTGGGTCTTCCAACCAGCAGTGTGAATCAGGGTCGTCGGACAGGCTGCAAGCCCAGCAAGGAAGCCTTACCTGCCGAGAGGAGAAAGTCTGACTACCCCCTTTTGCTTGTTTACTATTGTGCCAGGCGGGGAGCAGAGACCCCATCTGGACTCTTCACAGGCTTGCTGTCACCGAGGTTTTCCTTCTCTCAGTCACCAAATGTGTCTGCCGACTGGCCGATCTTCGCCGGCAAAAGTACTGGAAATCATAGCCACATCCTAGGATGAAGAAATGGAGGCACAGAGAGGTTAAGCGACTTGTCCAGAGTCACACAGCTTGGATTTGAACCAAAGTCCCCTACTGCCTGTGGCTGAGCGTGCTTTCACAGGTTCCCTTTCCAGAATTCTGGCTTTCTCCCTGTGTTCGGGCGAAATAAAGCCTCTGACTGGAAGGGAAGCGGCAGACAGGGCCCTCTCTCTGCCTTGCCCAGGGCACTTCCAGACCAGAGGTGCTGGGACAGCCCCTCCCTCAGGAGCAGTTCTCCCCTCACTCGGGGCACTTCTGACCCTGCTGGAGACACACAGACGTGTCGTGTGGACCTGCTGTCCTGCTCTCTGTCAGCTCCTATTTGGGCTGAACACCCCCGGTCACACTCCTTCCCCAGAGCGCACACGTACGCATCCTACCCGTCTTGACAACCCTCGCCTGCCTGGTCTCACTTCTCAGTGTCCCTTTCAAACTGTGGCAGCCAGGGCCATCCTGCTAAATGTATTCTTCTCAATTTGGGGCCAACCTCTGGCTTTTCAAGGCCATTTTGAATCCTGCAAGTCTGTACAGAAAATCAGCCATGCATTTCTGTCCTTCCACACTCAGAATGCGTGTTTGTGTCTAAATATACATTTGCCTCGGGCCAGGTGTCAGTGGAGACAGTGGACTCAGCAGAGCGAGGAACTAACCTGTGGCACAAGGACTAAGACCCTCCCGCCACCCCAGCCGTTCCCCCCGCTGCTGCACACTCACACTCACACATCATATTCACACCACTCGTGGCGCTGTCCCCCCACCCGCTGCCCCTCCTCGACGCCCCTGTTCCTCAACCCTCTCGGCCACCTCTGCTCTGTCTGCCGTTCCAGATCCTCTGCCAGCCTCACTCAGATTTATCTTGAAAAATGTCCAACACATAACCCACTTTCCAAGGGCAGGTCTAGGAGGGAATAATTGCTGTTATATAGGGCGAGCCCCAGCGGCTCTCAGGAGATGCCCTGGTTTCCATAGAGCCCGTGCTCTGTTCAACCCCCTGCCCCACCCCCGCCCCGAACCCACGGTTAAGAACGTAGACAGAGACCCACTGCGGGAAGGGGCACCTACCCAGCTGGCGTCGGTGCTCAGAGGGCAAAGTCAGCGGACTCATTGGTGATGGGGTCTGAGTGCAGAGATTCTTGGCAAGTCTTGAAAAGTGAAGAATTGTTGGAATTGGGCAGAGTGTATGATGAAGTAGCCTTGGATTAGCGGGTGCAGCGAAGGGAGGGTCTCAAAGGAGTCCCGAAAGCAGAGTCTCTGCTGTGGCTCATCTTCCAGGACCAGGGCCCCAGGAGCAGGCAACCTGGCCGTCATTTTGTCTGCTGGTTTGTGTGCTTGGTCCCAGCACCTTGTAACACGGGGACAGGACATCCTGTTGGTTTCGGTGCTCAGTATTAATCAGAAGGAAGGCAAGCTTGAATCCATGCAAAAGGAAGTCTGTCTGCTTAGGAAGGGGTAGATGACAATCCATATGTTCACGATGAAAGAAGGGATCAGGCAGAAGAAGCGTCCTTGCCCCTCTGAGTTAGCTACTAATTTTTATTTTAATGTTGAACCATTGCATGATTTATAATATAACTCAATCTATTAAGCACAGTTTAATGAATCAATTGGATATTTTTGCAACAAGTGAGACATATTAAGAATATGAATGTATTAGTGAATCAAATGATTTGTTCTAAATAATGCAACATGTTGGTGGTGCATCTAATTAGAAATTAAAATCAGGAACCTGATTAGAGACAATCGTAAAAGTATGTTGATTTTGTTAAATATGTAGAAGGTGGTGGGCTAGGAGAATACACACTGACTGTTTAGAACAGTGCTTCGCCAAGGGAGCAGAAAAAGCAGAGGTGAACCTGAGGCGGTGGTGGGCATCCCATGTGGGCATCACCTCTGGGCATCCCATGTGGGCATCACCTGTAGGCATCGCCTGTGCCGCCACCAGAAAGCTCAGCTGTGATACCACAGCTCTGAGGCTGACTGGGAAGATTTTAGTAAATGCTTTCTCCAAATCCAGCCACAACGACAGCTAACTAACCACCTCACTGAGTCTGGGCACCAAATCAAGTCTTGATTCAGTCCCTTACTCTGCATATTTGTGATGCAATAAGATAGAATCTTCTTTCTGGGAAAAACTTTTATATCATGAAAATATTTACATTGATCACAAAGCTACATGGGAATAAAATACAACATAATGTCTGCAGGTATGCTTAGTTTTCAATTATTTTAGATCAAATGTTTAATAAAATAGTTCTCGTGGGGAGACCATCGTCTGACCCCAGGGGCCTGAAAGGGCTGGCTGGGCCTGGGGCCACCCCACCAGTGGGAGGAGCATCAGACAGCATCCCTGTCTCGGCCCCCAGTCCTCTTGCTCGGCCGTTCCTTCATAGCACGCCTTTCTTTGCTCTGCACATTCTTGATTCTGTCTCCCCGCCCCCAGCCTCCTAGATTATGAGCCCTCGCCAGGCAAAGGCTGTGCTGGAACCACCTCTGTATCCTCTGCGGCATCTAAGGAGACACCCTGAACCACTATGTGTGTGAGGGAACCGCGTCACCCTCTGCCCGTTGACCTGGAGGAGGGACAGTTCTGTGGATTCAGACCCACCTCCTCCAGTCACAGCTCCGTGGCCGCTCAGGAGATCCTGCTGGTCAAGGCTGAGGACTCAGCTAGCCCTTCAGGAGGATGGCCTGGCTGGGGATGAAGAAAGAGACAGGAAAATGGAGTAGAAAAGAGCAGTTGTCCCGGCCAATTGAAATTCAACAGATCCCCTGGGGATTCATTTTCTAAATGGCTTCTAATTTCCCTAAGTGTTTTGTCCTTTTCTCTCTTATATTCGGGCATCCAGTGAGCAGGCACTGGTCATAAATTTCTGACAGCCCCTCCCTGGCAAAATCCGGACCACCGAGAGCCAAAAGGAAGAGTAAATGACATCACTTTTGTTTTACCACTGACTCCAGGGATGACTATCTTCTCATTCTCGCAGAGCAAAATCCTCCCTCTGCCACGCTTTGCAGGCCGGTGCCTGGTGCCTGCGCTCGGCCCACAGCCCCTGAGGTGGGGGCCTGGAAGGGGCCCTGCACCTCCCGCTCCCGGCGACCCTTTGCAAAACGTCAGACAGTGTCCCCTGATGGGTGGGTCTCTCCACCTGCTCCCAGCCCCAGGCAGTGGGAGGGCGCTCCTCCCAGACACGGGTGCCCGCAAGGCTATGACCTAGGCAGGACAGGTATGAAGGACAGAGGGTTAAAGTGCGTTGAATGCCACTGGGAGGTCCCATGCCAAACATGTTACATGATATGGCATTTAATCCTCCCAACACAGTGAAGAGACCCTGTCACCACCCCCATTTTACAGATTAGACCTGAGGCCTGGAGAGATTGAGTGCTTGCCCAGGGTTTGTCTTCCTTTCTCTTTCACAGACACACATGTGCACACAGACATGCAGACACACACACACACACAGGCACACACACAGGCACATATACACACACACACAGGCACACACATGCACATATATACGCACACATGCACATGCACACACAGGCACACACATGCACATATATACGCACACATGCACATGCACACACAGGCGCATACACATACATACACACACATACACACGCACACACACGCACATGCACATATACAGCCCTCATAGCATACACACATACCCCCTCATAGCAGCCTCCTTTCATGATCTTGGTTGCAGAGTCTCGGAAAGTTAAAACTGGTAGAAACTCTAGTTCAAGTGAGAAATCCAAGCCCAGGAGCTGGTGGACAGCGCACTGGAGGTCACTCAGGGCAGGTTTGCCAGAGAAACTATCGGGAACGTGAGCAAGTCCTGAAACCCAGCGTCTCGGGCAGGGTCTCCCTGAATCGGCCCCGAGATGGGGACCCACAGGCAAGTGGCTGATTACAGAACAAGTCCTAGTTGGGGGTCAGGAAGGAAGCAGGAGAAGGGACGGGAAGGGAGGCAGGATCTCAGGGGGGTCCTACAGAGGGGAGCCTCAGCTGGACCCCCAAGGCTCTGGAGGGCGGGCGACACCTCTGACTTTGTCCTGCATGGAAGCAGGGGAGCTGGACTTTCAGGCCTCGTTCTGTCCTCACCGGCCTCCAGGCAGGACACCACCCTCAGGCACGTCCAGCTCTCTGAGTTTGCAGGGCAAGCAGCCCCAGTGGCCTGAGTCCTCTGAAGAAAGTACAGTTGCTGGCTTTAGACACTTGTTATGGCCGTCTCAGTGGAGGGCCCTCAGTGCATCACTTAGCCCCCATCCCCTCCGTGGGAACAGTGGCAGCGGCGCCAGGCCCTGCCGTGTGCGATCAGCGGCACAGACAGTCAGAGCCAGGAGCAAGCAACGGAGGATCCACCAGGATGACTTAAATGAGAAGCACAGACCTGTGCCCAGGGAAGGCGTCACTCGCTGCTGTTCAGAGGAATTTCAACACTCGTCCACTTGAGCAGAATTCATGTTGAGTCAACACAGCGCCATTAGGGGACACCCGAAGCATCCTGGGTATCAGCTCAACTGTTTCTATTTCTTCCAGTCATTCACGCGGCACCTTGCATCGCATCAGGGCTGTGTGGGACTCAGGCCCATCTGGCTTCCTATGCCCGGGGTGTGAGGCACAATCTGGGGACAAGCAGCCCCACTTTACAGACACAAACACTGAGAAAGGATGGAGTCACTGCTTCTTGAATCTGGAGCACGAGCAGGTTTTGTGCCTGCCCCTCGCCTCCCATCTCACATTTCCGCTCTATGAGCAAAGCCTTCAAGGTACTTCATTCCTCTCCCTGCTCTGATTTTTCCCCCTCCGACGGAGCCCTCCAGGGTCAGCGAGCCCAGGTGCAGGCCGCGGTCTGGAGAAAACCCAGACTCGGGAGACCCGGATGCAAGCATCAATTCTGCCACTTGGCAAATGTGACCTTGGGATCCTCAAGGCCATGGGGAGCTCCAAGGGCTGCCCATCCCCACTTCTAGGAATAGGGCCGTGCCCCCAGCTGAGAGGGCTTTGCGGGCAAGCCGGTCAGGGTCTGGCCCCAGACCTGCAGGTGGGAAAGGCTGAGGTCTGAAACCGGAACATGGCTCAAGGCCAAAGACCAAGGCAAAGGGAGGTAAGTAGTGGATGAGTTGCCAGGAAGGTGAAAAGCCAAATGAATCGGGGCAAAACCGGGCCTGGGGGTGTGGTTCAGAGCCACGCCCCCTCATCTTCCCTCACACACGACAGCCCAGGAACCGCGTCTCTGCACGCAGGTTGTGATGCCTGTGAAGGACCCGGCCTGAGTGCGCAGCCCCGGAGTCCAGAGACCTGCCCAGTACCCAGTGCAGCCCAGCGTCTTCTCCCACCGTGGACAGTAGACCCGCTCCTCCACGTGCCCAGTGCTGGGGCTCACTTGCACCCCGCAACAATGCAGAGCCCGGGGAGGGAAGAGAAGGAGGTGTAGCCCGGCCGGCACTGCTCCCACAATCAGGCCGCCCACCTCAGCCAAGGTGCACCTGCCCCTGGGACGGGGATGTGATTGCAGCCTCCAGATGACGGCAGGAACTGTCGTGAGCATCTGCGTGGGAAGACACGGGGTAATTCTCAGGTCACTCTCTTGGTTTGGCGAATAGGTTATTTATAGGACAGTGAGGGCTCATGGATCCGTAGCCCAGGATGGGCTGGAACTGAAGAAAGGCTGGGAAGCATCACTGGCCTGGCTCTTAAACTCCCCGTGCGCTCGGCCAGGAGGTGAGGGCCAGCCTCCGTCACCGTGGACCCTGGAGGCACTGGACAGACCTGGCTTCTCCTGCTCCTTTCCCCCTGAGCTCCTCGGAAGGGAAGCGAGCTGAGCCGAGGTGACCTGGAGCGGCCGGGGCGGGAGGCACCAGAGCAGAAATAACCAGAGAGGAGATTCCGGAGGGAGACGGACAGGAACACACTGTCTCAGCACAAACGGCTGCTCGTTTTGGAAGGACGGGCAGGCCTGCCCCCCTGAAACGTGGGGAGCCCTCCTCGGCTTGATGCCACCCCCCACCTCTGGCCACCGAGATTGTGCTGGGGCTTCTGTCCATGGGACCAGCGTGGGCACCAACCTGCCACCTCCGCCCTGCACATCCCCTCCACCCACACGCTGTCCCAGGAGGACAGGCCCAAAGGATGGGGTGGCCCAGGGGAGGTGTTCACAGGGCCCGTCATCCTGGCTGCTTCTGCAGAACTTGCCTTTGTCTTGCTAATTAGGGGACAGGTGACATGCAAGAAAAAGACACGTTTCTATTGCAAATTGTTTTCTCAGTGTCTTCAGTGAAGCAATAAATTGTATTTTTCTACCTGTAGACTTTTGGGGGGGCATAAAGGGAGCTTCCCGACAAGACAAAACACGTTATTGTTGGGTGCAGCCGGTTTGCATGCGTCAGTAGGAGGCGGCGGGCAGACTCCCGCGTCCCTGCTGAGGGTTCAGAGATGTCTCCAGCCATGAGCAGGGCTAGTACCCGGTCAGTGGAAACCACACGACCCAGGAGCCACTGCCAAAAGCCCACAGGGATGAAAACCTCCACAAAATGTTTTACAATTATTTTAATGGGTAATTTAAGTTTTTAATTATCAAATACTTTTGTGTAGGAAGGGAAAAGCCATATAATATACATAAATTCTAGGAAATAAGTAATTTTGCAACAAGAATGTCCCATAGTATTCAAGCTGTGTACATGCTGCTCTCTGATGCTTCTCCGCTCTTACCATGGACAGCGCAGGGGCAGCCGCTGCTGGGACCCTGAGGACGCAGCACAGAAGGTCGGAAGGAAGTGGAACACGTGAGGTGGATCAGAACGGTGCTCCAGGCAGGAAGCGGTCCGGCCAAGAGAGACAGAGGAGGGCGACACCCTCCCTGAAGGGAAGATGGGCCCCCAAGGTGCTGTCCCGGGAGTGGGGATGTTGGAGACGGGCCTGCCTGTGGGCAGGCGCAGTGCAGCCCGTGTGGGCCAGGCCAGGGGCAGGTGGAGTCGCACGCCTGACCCAGAGCACAGGAAAAGCCACGGGAACTTGAGATGCTGCCCTGAACCAGGGGGTCATGGCACCTGGTCCAGAGAGGACTCTTTCCTTGTGCTGCCAGCCCCAAAGTGGGTTATCGCCGTGGCCACGCTTGGCCCCTGCTGTAGGAGGAGATCATCCTGTCCCCTGGTGTCCTGACATCCAGCAAACCATATCTAAGGCACCCCGGGCAGGACCAGCTGCTGATGTGCATGACAGTCGCCCAGGGAGCACAGCCGGGCACAGAGGGCAGGTTCCGGCACTTGCCCGAGGGAATTCCTTTATTCAAAGGCATTCTTTTCTTGAAATGTGAGTGATAAACTGGGAATCATAAAAATGAAATTGCTTAATTTCGTGGGGTTTTCCCTCCAGTTCCACATCCTGCAAAATTACAGAAGTGGTTATTTTTGCCATAGAATTCTCTCTTTTTTTGCAGAAAAAAAGTGCATGCAGCACAAAATATATTTTCCTGAGCCAAAAATGAGTTTGTAGGCTTTTTGGAAAATGCCAGCAATCATGCTAATAGTTAATGATGGTGTTTCAATGCTTAGTGCTGCACCAGCAATGTTTTCATGGACCCCAACCTCTCAGTTTCTCATTACGTTAGAGCCACACCGGTACACACAGTTCTTTTGTTCAGCAAGAAAAACACGGTCTTCTTTCGTTTGCGTGAAGGAGGTGCACTGCCCACTTTGGCGCATGGATCAAAGTGGATTTATGAATCCATTTTTTGAGGCTAGTGTTTCTGAACACATGGTGCAAATTCTGGCCCCACAGTCCATCCTGAAAGCAAGGTTTTGTAAAGCTAAGCTTTTCCTAATTATTTTTCCCTCCAACAGTCCTGGAAATAATCATATTTTCCTGTTTTCAGCTAAAATACAATTTCTTAAAGACACTGATTATTCTGATACTGTCCTCTGTCATGATAATAGATATGGGTTATGGATCATTAACTGGATCATGGAAATTAGTCACCTGCCGAGGCAGGTCAGGGGGAGAACAGAGGACCAGCCCTGCTGGCAACAGAGGGGCCGGTGCTGGAGGCTCTGGTGTGACAGTCTGTGTGGTCACCTGACATCACGTATCCAGGAGAACGTGAGACCAAATCTGTGTTCAGGTCCAGGAAGAAGAAATAAATTGTCAAAATCAGGAGAGGGAATGGGTGAGGGTGGGAGACCCCCAGCGGAAAGGGTTCACGATAGCATGGAGAACAGGGGGGCCCTTGCATTTGATCTCTTTCCTGGTTGGTCCCTGACTGCCTGGTGTGTGTGGGCTGTTTCCTGGGAAAGGTGTAGCATCGATCCCAGCTGGACAGCATCACCACACCTGCCCGCTTCACTGTCGCAAGTGTGTCCTGTGTGTGTCCCATGTGTGTCCCGTGGTCCTACACTCGCTGAGCCGTCTCTCCAGACTCTGACTTTAAAGTCCGGAGCAGGGTGGAGCAGGAGCCCACGTGTTCACGCTCTGATAAGAGAAATGAAGGCTGTCCCAGGATGAGACACCAAGAAATATGCAGGGGTGGGTCCTAAGCAGCAAGACCCATGGGAGCTGGGGCAGAGGGAACCAGACAGAAGGACCTGGAGGATCTGACAACTGACTTGGCCTCACTCAGCCTCGGCCCCCTTGAAACAAGAAGCACTTGGATGAACGAAAACATCAATCTCCCCTCTCGTGTGGCATCTGAAGGCCTTTCAGCACCAGCATGTTTTGTGCCAAGAATCTAGATTTTGCCATTCCCCTCAACTTCCCTGCCAAAGGTCCCCAGCAGCCCCGCAGTCTTGCCAACTGTCTTTAAAACAATAACCCGCCGTCCCTGCTCAGGAAACACACCGCGCGCGTGGAGCACGTCCTCGTCTCTACACGGCCAGGCAGCAGCTACTATAACCATGTGCATTAGACAGGAGGACACCAGGCTCCCTGCGTGAGGACAGGCCACAGGAGTGGCAGACACCTACTCCCAGGCTCGCTGCGCCTTCACCGTGGTAAGCCTTCAGCCCGCCCCTGACGCACACCCTCAGTGAAGGTTGGCTGCTCACCGAGCTGAAGACAAGCCGGATCTGAGCCCCTTCCTCACTCACTGGTGGTGAGACCACTGGGCCAAACACTCAACCTCCTCACCTCCTGGGGTCACTCCTGCCTCCCCACTGAGCTCAGATCCAGATTCAGAGAAGTCACATGCATTAAGAACAAATCTTACTCTCAGCAGCAGCTGATTGCAAAAGCAGCTCCAAACGCCTCCCACCCCCATGCACCACGTCTCCAGCGGGACCTCATGACCCCACCCATCAAAAGCCGGAGGCTGTCTCCCACCTCCTGAACCTGGGCCATGCGACAGCTTTGGTAAAGGAGACCGCAGCCATGTGATGTGGGCTTGGAAAGCCGTGTGCACTGGGCCCACAGCGCTGGGCACCACCAGCTCAGTGAGGAGCCCTGGGCCAGCCCTGGGGGAGCAGCGGCCCATTCCCCCAGTCCACAGCCAACCACCCCGGACACATGAGGAAGGCTTAGGCGGGCAGCTGACCACAGATGCCCACGGGAGCCCAGGTGACACCACCCAGCGGCTCAGCCCTCATCGCCACCCTCAGAGCTGTGCGCCAATAGAGGGCTGCCGTTTTCAGCCACAACGTCTGGGCTGGCTTGTTTGCAGCAGTGGGTAACTGGTCCACTGCACCACAGAGGTGGCTTACAACTTGTTAACTTCCTGCCCTCCTTGATTCATTCCAAAGTGATGTGACAGATGCAGAGCCAGACTGCAAAGTCGGTAGCCCAGACCTGGGCTTCACTCCCCACTCAAGCCACCTGAGAATCAGAGGGCCGTACCAGGAGAGCACCAAGAACTCCAGCTCTGATGTTCTGGCGTGCTAGTGCATCTTTTCCTGTTCTGAACTCTCACTTCAACATTGCCTCAAAATTTTGTCTAGGTTTTGCATCTCTCTCCTTTTATTTCTGATACCAATTCACATTTTTCTTAGAACCTCACCTATCAGGTCTACACTGAACATCTGAGTGGTCATCTTTCTGTCCTTCTAAGTCCACAGGATTCTCCTGTGATAAGACATTGCAGCTTTTTGATTCCTGGATGTCATCAATCAAGACAATTTAATAACAGATCTGGGGAGGAGACAAGAAAAAACTGGATGAATGACATCGCCTTAAAATTGGGTACGCCCTCTCCATTGTTAGTATTACAATCAACGTGTAACAAGGCTGAGCATTTCACACATTTGATCTAAAGGTGGTTTAGAAGGAGTCCCGCTGATCTGCCGGCACCACGCAGGGCACGGCAGGGCACTTCATTAGCTCTGCCTGGTGTCCGGAACCTTTCAGTTCACACAACGTGTTGAGGAACGTCTCCTACCTGAAGACCTCCAGTCCGTGCTTCCTCTCATCTGGTCACCTGCCTCTGGGAACTAACAGCTTCTCCTGAAAGTTGTCCAGAAGCCTGACAGCTGGCTGGTGACTGAGCGACAGTTCACAGCACAGGAATTGGCCCCAGAGACCTCTCTTAGCTCTGTCAGTTCTGTAATCTCTCCTAAGAGATAAGCCTTGTCGAGAAGGTTAGCCGATACCCAGGAGATTTGGTGACTTCTGCTGTCTCCCTCTGTTCAGTACGTGACAGCCCCTTGTTTGCTTTCCTATTTCAGTGCGGCATCACAGCATAACAGTGATGACAACATTCCAAGCAACAACCAGGGATCCAGACTCAAGAGAAACCACCCTATACGTGCAGCTACCTACCATCCCAGACCAGCCAGGTGCCCACCAGGAGCCGTGGGCGCCTTCTCTGAACTGCCACATCTGCCAGGAGCAGGAGACACCCCTCTCTTCATCTGAGATTCCTGGCCCTGGCGAGTTTCTTATGCAACGATCGGTAATACCCACTGGGATTGCGGAAACACTAAAAGTTGTGTGTGCATGTTCAGGGTCACGGTCTAGAAAAGACAACATACTTCTGGAGACCTTGAAGCTATGTGAGTGGCATGGGAGAAATTAATAATAATAATAATAAACAACCTTCCACATCATGAACTTTTCCCTTTTCTTCCAAATTACCCTCTTTCCTCAAAGACATTTAATTGTACCCCTTCTCCCCATCTAATGCAGTCAGTCACTATTTGTTCAGTACCTGGGATGTGCCCAAGAGCTGTATGAGAATAAAACACAGTGACTTAAGGGGCCCACCGTATTCATTCCACAATAGAAGACCATGGGAATGTTTAAAGGCTAAATTGAGTGAGGCGTGTTATGAAAACAAAGCCTTAGAAAATGTCAGGAAATGTACCCTCCCCCACCTCCCGCATGTACCCACGCCCCACACTTCACCTGGAAGAGCCGGGGTACTAAGTTCCAAAGCAGCAGCCTGGAACGTTCCAAAGTACCAAGGACGCAACACAGAGGCAGGCCCCAGAACTCCACACAGGAGGCCACAGGGAAGGCATCCCCTTCCTTTCACTCTGCAACCCTCACTTTTGGAGGGAGCAGTGCACGGGTAGCCAGTGACGGCCAGGGGTCACGTGTTATGCTGCTCTCATGAGGGCCCGCCTGGTATATCATGAAAAGTCCAATTGAAACTGCAAACCATGCCCTGGAGGCACAGGCAGGTCCAGCTGCGCCCCAGGCTGGTGTTCTCTCACGAAGAAAACAAAACTGGCCCCGAAGCGAACCCAAAGCCTAGATACACAAGTGCTCTGAGAGGTGAGAACCCAGGTCAGGCTGCTCCCGAACTCTGGTGGCTGCGAAAACCCCAGGTGATATTTTTCAAAAAGCATCAGCTTCTTCATCTGATAAACAGGAGTAAGGATTCTCCACCTCAAATGAGTCCAATGATATCTGCTCAGCTCAGTGGTTCAGATGAGAGAATGTTCTGATCCGGAAAGGATCCAGGGACAGTGGCAAGTTTACTAGGGTAAGATGGCATCTTCCTCCCATCTGAGAAGTTCTTCAAGCTGGGAGGAGTGGACCGTGGCCTTTTCTGAGTGTTCCAGACCACAGCCTTGCAGCTCTGGGATCTGGAGCCAGAAGCCTGGCTGTGCTTTCCACGCTACAGAGATGGGAGGGGGGATGGCATTCAGGTGGATAAAGACAGAGCACAGATGGTGCCGGTTCCACTGACCTGCACCTCCACCCACCTGCCCCCTTACAGGTGCACTGGGACTTGAGCTTTCTCTCTGGGCTGCTGAGGACCCACAGGAGCCAGTCCCACAAAGGGAACACGGGGAGGGACCTGCTGTTCTGGTCCCAACTCTGACCCCAGCCCGCTGGAAACTCCACCTCAGGAGCCCTGGCAGAGGAAGAGGTGCCTTCTCAGGGCCAAGGGGTTGGTGCCCAGGCAGGGAGAGGCCTCTGCACCAAGGAGGGTTTCCTGGGGCATAACAGACAATGAACACCAGGGTTCAGCCAGTGCCAGCCTGGCCGGGGTACTGGGCACTTCTGTGACTGTGACAGAAGTGGGCTCACAGATTCTTTTCCTAAATCACTTTTGACTCCCTTCTGGTACTTCTTTCTTCCTCACTTCTTTCTCTATGAAATCCCTACTGAAAACACCACTTCCCCCGCCTCCCTCAACGTTGGAAATGCAGACTATCTTGGGAGGTGCCCTCCCTCGCTCCCTCCCCACTGCCCACTCTCCTCACCAGGCTTATGCCCACCCCCCTTCTCCCGACAACCTAGTTTTCCTCTCAATTCCCACTGCCCAGGGCCAGCCCTGCACGCACATCAGACCGGTGTGACACTGGGTCGAGGTCCCGGAGTCTGGGCCCCGAGCCTGGTTTCACGGGGTTGATTGGCTGGTCAGGACCCTAGGAGATTCAAGCCTATAAAGTGGGTCCTTGGGAACCTCAGAAAGAACGAACCAGAGCCTGGGGAGGCCTTTAGGACCGAGGGGAGCCATCTCCTCTCCGAACCAGGCGGCAAATCCGCCCTCCTAGTCCCCAGTGGATGTCCCCTTCCCCCAGCCTCTGTCACCCACATTCCCAGACACCGGGCCCGGGCCACCTGCCAGACGCGATCCCCCGCGGGGCCCGGCGGCCTGGGGCAAAGTTGGCGGCGCCTTCGCGCGGAGCCAGTCCCTCCTCCTCCTCCTCCTCCTTCCTGCCATCCCCAGAGCCCGTGGCCGCCGCCTCCGGCACGCGTGTCTCCAGGCTCGGGAGCCGAGACGAGCGGCGCGCCCCGGGCGCCCCGCGCCCACCCGCCGGCCGGGTGCGCGCCGCGGGAGTCTCCTCTCACCCTCCTCTCCTGGTGGCCGGAGGGCCGGGCTCCGCCCCGCCGCCGCCGCTAGCTCGCTCCAGCCGCCGGGCCGCCGCCGCTGCCCCGCGCCCGGCGCTCCCGTACGCGCGGGGCAGCCGGGGGCGCGGGCGGCGAGCGCAGGGCCGAGCGGCAGGGAGTGGGCGGAAGGGAGAAAGCCGGGCGGCGTGGGAGGGAGCCGGGAGCAGAGGCGGGCGCAGCACACCCCGCGCCCCGCGCGCTCGCTGCCTCCGGAGACGCGCGGGCCGCCACCGGGCGCACTAGCGGGTCACCTTGCCCGGGAGGTGAGTCCCGACCGCCACGGCAGCGCGGGCAGCGGAGGGGCCGGCGGGAGCGGGGCGGGGGCCGCGGGTGGGCGGCGGGCGGGCGGGCGGCAGGGAGGCGGCCCCCGCGCGGGAGGGCGTTCTGGCTCCGCCTCGGAGCGCGCAGACCGGCGGCGTCGCGGCTCCGGGGTGAGTTCGGGTGGTCCGGACGGCGGGACCGGGGAGGCGCGGGGTCGCCAGGCGCCAGGGAGAGCGGAGCGGACGAGGCAGATGTGGAGGAAGGGGCCGGGCGCCGGCAGCTCGGGCTGCAGCTTGGCGCCTCGCCACCCCAGGCGCCCCGGCGGCGCAGAGGCGCCGCTGTGCAAAGTCGGAGGGAGCTGCTGAGACCAAAACCCGGGAGCGCGGTGGAGCGGGGCTGCCCGGGTCGGTGGAGGCGCGCGGCGGGCATTGGCTCTGAGGGTCCGGGAGACCCCCTCCAGCGACCCAAAGGAGACCTACTGGGGCTGGTGAGCGGGGCCGCCGCGGAGCTGGGGTCCCAGGTCCATCCGGGACAGGGAAGGGAAGCGGGCTTCGATTCGCCGAGCGGAGGGAAAAAGGAAGGCGAGGGTGCGAGCGCGCTGGGGATGGGGACTCCTGACCGACGACCGGGATGGAGACCGGGACTCTGGGAGCCCCTCGGTTCCGCGCGCTGTCTGGTCCCTGGCAGCCGCGACAGCCCGCAGCCCCGGGAGCCGCCAGCCACAGCGCGGAGAGGGGAATGAGTGGATGCGTTTGGGGTTCAAGTTCTGGTCACAATTTCCCTGGGTATGATTTCTGCCTCTTCGTGCGCGCTCTCCAGGTGCGGGGAGAGGGAATTGGATTACAGGCAGAATGGGGCATTTTTCCGGGGAAGAGGGCTTTGATCGCGATGCGTTTTCTGCGAGCCTCCAGTGGAGTGGGCGCTTACAGCCCTGCTTTGGGGAGGCTGCCAGTGGGGTCGCTTGGCTTTCCTGAAGGACTAGAGAAAGGGGTCTTCTCGTCGCCTTCGTCTCCGTGGGTGCCCCTTGCACGCAGGGGCGTGGGCACCTATCACCCAGACTTCAGGTGCGCGCAGCCCTTCTGCGGCGTCAGATGCGCTGGCGCCGCCAGGCTCCTGGCCGGACTCCTGTCTGCGCCTTCCCGGGCCACCTCACGGGTTCGGGTTTGGTGCAGCGGACACTGGCTGAGGGCTTGGCAGATTTAGGGGCTGGGAGTAGGTGGCTCCGATTTGCAGTTAGAATCAGGCTCAGGCAGTGGGGCGAGCACCTGGGTCAGTGTATCTGTGGGTCCCCCTCCTGCTGGCCAGTGTGTTTGGTCAGAGCCCAAAGGGAGCGGCTTCTGCCCTGCGCAGAACTGCAGCCTGTGGGGCGAGCGGCCTGTAACAAACCCCAGAGCCAGCCAACTTTTCCTTGCTGAGGAGAGATTGCTGGGCAGTCAGCGCTGGTGCTGGGATGTGGTCTCCTGAGGGGGTCTGGCTCCCTAAATGCTCACAGCAGCCAGAGTGGAGAGCCAGCCCGGCGATGGGGGCTAATGTCCGTTCTGGCTAAGACAGGAAGTGGCTGGAACAGATTTTCGGATGAATTATCGCATGCTGTGTGCCTGGTGGTTGCGTGGAGTGTCTTTCTGGAGATCAGACCACAGGTGTGGGCCTGTGAGACATTTGAGGGTGAACCCTCCACCTCCCTCCCACCCTCTCTCCAACACCCCAGGGCCCCTTTGCCTAGAGCAAACGGTGGTTTGTCACTGATCTGGTGCCCTCTCCCACCCTGCCCCCACCTACTGCATGAAAATGGAATCGTCATAATCAAGAGGGCCTTGTTAAATAAAGGAAAAACTGGGGAAATCTGTCTAAAGTATTTTACAGTGGAAAATGTCAGTGGTTCACAGAGGTGGGAAGAACAACGCACTGACCCTGCAGAGTGCCCCTCATCCACCCTGCTGCCCTTCCCTCCTGTTTATCACCCTCCTGCGAGTTTAGGAGGCCCGTGTCTGAGGAAGGATTTGGAAACTTATTCCCAGCTCACTTCACTGCTAAATGTGGCCCATGAATCTCCAGCTGATGACATTTCGTTTCGTTTTCACATAACCATCAGCAGAAACAACTTCTTTGAATGATTCCATTAGAAATAGGTGATGTTAAAATAGAAACGAAGGTGCCCCCCTGTCCATCTGGGGGTAGAAAAGAAACCTGCTAACATTCCTGGAGGCACAAAGAGGGGGATTGAAGGAGGAGAGGGAAATTCAGACCCTGAGAAAAGAGACATCTGAAACAATTGCATTTGACTCGTGCCAGCGGACGTGCAGGGGAGAAACAGATTCCAGCTGAACCGATACAAGCAAAAGAACATTTCTCTTTTGGTAAAAAAAAAAAAAAAAAAACTTTAAAACTCAATTCCTAAATCATAAGCAGTTCATTTCTTCCACATTTCGCATTGGCAGAAATTTAAAGTGCTGCACTGACTTGCCTCCCTCTCTCATTAGCTCTAACGCGTATTTTCTCAGGAGTTATTACTATTATAAGAGAATAAAAAGATATTTTCTTATGTAAGTTTTCTATGGGAGACACTAGTTGGTGCTATTCTGAGGCTCGTGAGAGTGCTGACATTTCATCTCTCAATTAGAGAACGTTTGATCATCACCTGGTCACATCTGGAGACTCTGCTCCCTCAGATGGGTTCCGAGTGTGGAGTCTCTTGGCTGGAGAAGGGAGCCTGGGACCGGCCTCCAGAGGCCGTGGGAGGGGAACCCCATCCCTACGTGCCCCACCCCCCTCACTCTGCACACCTCCGCACATTCTTTTACAGAAAAGCTGCTCCTAAAAATTGTCAACGACGTGCTTGGAGGATTTGGCAAACTTTTGAGTACCCTGATACGGTGCACTCTTTAATGGTATCCTTGGCCAGCCTCTTGTGATAGATATGAATAACCATCCTGTAGGCCAGCACCTTTATGTCCTCCTTCCCCCAGATAAAACCAGCGTGACCCCTAGCTCCTCCTTTTGGCCTTTGTGGGGCCCGTGCACATTGGGGATCCTCACGGCCAAACGGGCCGATCGCAGGGCTGTGACCTATAGTCTCAACAGACTCACATCAGCAGCAGCGCCCTCGGACTGAGGGGGCAAAGGTGCAAAGATTGAAGCATGGGGTGTTGGGTTGTCAGCATCAGCACAGCCTGGGGCTAATGAGAAGCAGAAAGGCCTGGTCCTTCGGTGGGAAGTCACATGAGGCTGTTTGAGGGGAAAGGTGCTCATAGGGAGAGACACTGGAACCACAGCTTTGGCCCAGCATCCCTGCACTGGAGGCATTGTGCCAACATGTCAAAAAACAAAACGTGAAAGGTGTTCAAATTTTAAATATTCTGAACATTGACCGCAGGCTGACCCGGATCCCGCCCATGTCAGCAGAATTGGAGTAACGTAGGTAGTAGTCGGTAGTTTAAACAAATGTGATTTTTCTACATTCTCTGTGCAATTTCAAATTTTTCCTGAGAGCTTATAACCATGTTTTAAACAGGAACAGCTGTAACTCTTTTAGGCACTGGGCTACAATTCAGTGCCCTCAACATGGCTTAGTTTAGATCAGGCAGCCTGAGGACCAAGGCTGGGAGGGAGGAGGGAGGGGGCAGCGGGGAGAGAGGAGGGAGGAGGAGGGAGGAGGAGGGAGGGGGGAGGAGTCTGGAGACACAGGTGGCTGTCCCGCCCCAGGACATCGTCTGGCATTCCCGTGCCAAGACAGGCCTCCATCTCCGAGCTCTTGCTGCTTACCTGTTGAATGAGCTGAGATCACTTAACTTTTCTGAGATTCTCTTTCCTTCCATCCATGTTCCTTCCAGGATTTTGAAAACAAAATGTTTATGGTTGCCCCAGTTTTTAAAACGGGGATGACTCTGGTTTAGGAGCACTTTAGTTAGAGTCTTTGGATGTCTCCCTGGGTGAAGTTTGTGTCCCCATGGTTCTCAGGACACAGTGTGGACCCCGGCCCATCCTTGCCCCTGCATCCCCCAACTTCTTGTTGGCAAGAGTCAGTGTAACATCAGGGGCACCTCTCCATGTGGTTGTGTCCTCACGTAGGAGCCGCCTGAGTGGTGTCAGCATTCCCCTCGGGTGGGTTCAGAGGGCATGTGTGGGAAAGGCTTATGAAAGATATCTCTAACACAACTTGATTTAGACTCACATCACATTATAAAAGTTACATGATGCATGTTCTTTAGGATAAAACGTTTTAGAGCAGGTTCTCGACAAACCACAAAGCACCACTTATAATGCATGACGTTTTAAGTTACAAACGTTGTTTTGATCAAAAGTCTGAGTCATCTTAAACCGCGTTATGATAAATAACCTACTAAATTGCACAAAATGAAATAAAATAAAATACTTAAGGAAAACAAAAACAAATAAGAGAACTGTTAGAACTAAGAATAACACAACCAGGAAACAGTATACATGTGTAGAAAATGATAAAAATAAAAGCTGCTTCCTAAAGATCAACCCAGGGGAGAACTCTGCATATTGGCTTGCATAATAGAATTTACCGAGGAGTTCAATTAACATTATTCCAGAGGGGTGGAGGTTTTGCTCTTGCGGGTCAAATCAATGTTCAGTGTAAAACATTTCGAGTTTTTAGTTCCCAGTTGGATCTTATGTTCATCACAGTCATTTTTAAACATAGTTCCTGATAATGCTGTAGTGACATTTAGGGGCTGTGACTCTGAAGGAGGGAACATGAGTGTTTATTGATTGCAAGTTGAGTCTTTCATGGAGGGCCTGCTTAGTTTAAATTCATAGTTTTAAAACGTATTACTTCTCAAACATTTGACCTCATTGAGTAACCACTTTTCAAATGTGCCTCCCATCTGTTCCTTTCTTAATCTTTTCTGTTGGGAAATGTCAATGTCCAAAACAAAACCAAAAAGCAAACAAACATTTCAGGCAATTAGAAACACAAAAGTTTTATTCCATTGCCTCAACTTTAAACCAAAGATACTTCTGAAGGAGACAAAGAATCTTACCTCAAATATGTTGAGGCTTCACCCCTGCTCAGGGAAGCAGAAAAACGAGCATGTGACATAAACTTCCCATTCTGCCTCAGGTACAATATGCAGTTTTTAACCGATTCTCCTGACCCTGGTCCTCCCACCTTGGTGCCACGGGCTCTCAGCTGTGCAGTGTCTGAAATAAGAGGGTTTGCTTTTGAGGATTCCAACGCGATTAAGTCCTAGGTCAGGGCTGGGAAATACAGCCCTGAGGGCTGGGCTTAGGCTCTGTTTAGCGTCAGAGGGACTCCACGGATGCCCAGGTCATGCCACCAAAGACTGCTACCAATACTTCTGTTTCTGCAGTGTCTCAGATTGCCTTTAAATAAAGTATGTGCATTTCTGCAGCCAACCTTAGTATCTGAAATCTCTGCCTTGGCCCTTTCCCAAGTGTTTCCCTTAGAGGGAACGTATCCGTTCCAGTTGGGGTAAGGGTGCTGTGTCCTGTGGGGCAGAAGGAAAGGTGAAATGAGACAGGTCAGCTGTGTGCTCTGGGTCTGAGACACCGTCTGAGCACAGGGTCTGGCCCGTGCCTGTGGCTCAGGCATTGGTAGATGTGTTTTAAGAGCCAGGCATCTGCTCTAGACTGTGCCCTCCCGTGTGCACGCAGACGGTGGAGAGGCCCCCGTGCTGGGCAAGCCCACCCCTCCCAGCCCAGCCCCGAAATGCCTTCCAGGGCCTCTCGCCTGCATACGACCCCATCCCCACTTCTCTCTCCTACTCTCTTCCTCTCCCCTCGTGTCCTCCGTACAAGCAGCTTCAAAACACGGGCTCTGAGTGGATGAACTAACGTGCTCACTGCCTCACGGCTTTGCTTTTCTACACTAAACCCAGAGACACAGAACACCGGGCTCAGTTCTCCGTGCAGGGCCGTAGCCCCACTCCATCACCAAGATGGATTTCTGTTAAAAGCCAATTTTAAGTAAAGGGAAGTCATCTCTTCTGTTATTTCTAAGTTCATTCTCTGCCTTTCACTCTTGATATTTCTAAAGCTGTGGATGGAATGTGCCACCTGACACGTGGGCACCCACTTCCTTGTTCCCTTTGCTCAGAATGAGATCTCAAGGCTCTTGCCGGCATCTCTCCTAACATCCTTTGGACTCAGCACGTACCTCCCGAGCGACCCAGAACAGGAGGGCCCCTGATGTGACCGCACCCCAGACCTTCTGTCGTCCCCTTTAACCCCACTTGTCGAGCCCTCTGCACAATATTCTTGGCAGGATTGCTGATCTGAATGTTCTGGGTACAGGTGCATTACCTGTGAATAGGGACATTTGGGTATATTTGGGGACATCACAGTCTGTTCTAAAACCATGGAGGAAAATGTATTGTGGACTCAAAGTGTGCAGAATAATGCCCTTTCCTTCCCTGTTGCTGGACTTGAGCAGTGATTTGCCAAGTCCCTTTCCAGGAAGAACACATACTTCAGGCTCTTGGGTCACAGACATGAGTTTCTTCCCGGATTCTAGTCGTCTCTGTGTGTGTGCAGGACAGGCCCGCCCGCTGGGCGAGGGGCTGCAGTGCAGCTGTGAACGCGTGGCTGTGCCCTCTGCCCACAGGTGTTTGATCGTGGTCCAGAGCAGGGAGGTTTTCACGTGTTCATGTACCCAGCACCAGCGCTCCATCAGAAAAGTGGATGCTTTGGAGGCACCTCCGCCCCCGCTTCTTGTTACCTCTTTGCCCCCGGACTCAGAAGCTCCTCGGTGGGCGCAGGCTGCATCCCGCTGGCTCTGAGCTCATCCCCACTCGGAGCCGCTCTGCCTTCTCTGGCTGCTCTGTGTACCCAGGACTGCGGCAGCCAAGCTCCCAGACGTGCGAGCAAAAGGGCTTCCCGGTGACCTTGAAGAGGGTGGGCTCCCGAGCTGTGGCCCACATAGAGCTGCCCACGTCTTGTGCTCAAGCTGCTCCAGGGCCCTGGGCTCCCACACAGGTGTCCGGTGGCCTTCAGATAGTCCATTACCTCGTCCAATTTAGAAGTGCAGCCACATCCCACTACGGGCTGGAGAAACGCTGCCTGGTGGGAGGGACCCTGGTCTGTCTGTCATCAGCTCTTCTGTTCTGCTCGGGCGCTGGGACATGGGGTGGGGGAGGAGGAGGAGGAGGAGGAAAGGGGCCAACAGCTTTTCCTCATTGGAGCTATGGTTGTTCCCCTCTCTGCTGTCAGAGAGGCACCGGCAGATCCTTCCCCAGGGCCTTCCCAGGGCAGAGCTCCCGCCTCCAGCCCAGGTCTCCCCACCAGCCTTGAGTGTCCCGGCTCTGTCTGCAGAATGGGAGTGTGGCCTCTGCTCCTGCAGCCACCCTGACCCCATGATCCGTGTTCCTGGCTTATCCGCTCAGCTTCCAGGAGAAAGCGTATGACCTCTCGGAAACGTGTCCCCAGACCTGTGGGCGTCTCTCCATCCTCGGGGCGAGGGCCTGTGGGCATGTGCGTGCATGCGTGCCAGAGCCTGGGGGCAGCATGGGGGTGACGTGGGCCTGCTTCAGGAGTGGGTGAGCACAAGAGGAGAGGGGCGCTTGGGGTGACCGGGAGTTTCTGGACCATGGACATGGTGGCGGCAGAGCCCTGACCGGCCAGGAGGGCAGGGACGGTGAGTCCCATGGGCTCCTGCCCTCCTGGCCGCAGTGGGTCCTGTGTGCCGGGGGAGCTGGCAGCTCTTCAATGGAAACAGGGCCTGTGGGATCAGAGGTGAGCGAGGCCGGGCCCAGGGAGGCCGAGAGCTGGCAGGAAGGGCCCCTCCTGCACCACGGGTGGCAGGGGCTCCAGGCCCCTGGGGTCTGGACCCACCTGCAGGGACGCGGTCCTCAGCTTCCCCTCCCCGGGCAGTGGCCCAGCTCTCCATCCTCTCTCAGGTGGAGCTGCTGTGCCCATCTGAGCTGGTGCCTCACCCCAGGACTGGCCTGGCTGCACCAAGGGGACCCCACTGTCCAGTTTCCAGGTGAAACGAGGCGAATTCAGGAACTTGGAGGAGTCGAGTCTGAAGGGCCGGACTGAAGCTTTCACAGCTCACCTGCAGCTTCTCCAGGGCTTATTCCAGGAAACCCACAGGAGCTTCTCCTGTTTGCCCCGTACTGCATCTCCCTCCCAGGCAGGAAGGCAGGATAATGGTGGGAAATGTGTATATCACTCCGTTTGATTGGGAGTCCCGATCAAACTTGATGGGGTGAACCCCGGGGGTTCCCAGCCCGATCTGCAGCCTCATGTCGCCAGAGGAAGGGCCCTGCGCGTGGACCCTTCAGGGATCTGTTCATTTAGTGTTTGTCTCAAGGTCACGTTTGCCCACCCCCAACCTGGCACTGGGCTTGGTGTGAAGCTCAGGACAGCTACCCGTCCTGTGTCATCACTGGACAGACACGCAGATGCAGACATTCCATTCTGCGATAGAGGCCAAGTGGGACAAATGTAGCTGGGTCATCTGTCCTTCTGTACTTTGTGGTGGTTTCCTGGGAGGAGAGCGCCCATGCAGGTCACCGAACAGTGACCCAGGGTGAGCAGAAAGCCCAGCTGTGGCCCAGCTGGGAGGATGTGTGCCTGCAGCTGTCCAGGAGAATAGAAATCTCCTGCACGACACCCCACGGTCAGAGCGGAAACTATTTCCTGTAATGCCACAGGCCCCGGATGGCACAGAGAACATCCAGATATATTAAACAGGATGGCAGGCCGCCCAGCGAGACCTCCTTCCCGCTCTGGGCACAAGGCTTTTCCCAGAAGATAGAAATGTCCTTAGATGCTGCCCAGAAATGCTGGTCTTCCTGGAATTTGTATCCAGAGCTTCAGATATTTCAAAAATGTATTTCAGTGAGTTAGACTCTGCCCATTGCTTCCCTTTCTCCTTAAGACTAAACTGGTGCCTTTCTTGGAGAGTAAAACCAAGATGAACTCAAGTTGTTTCTTGGGGGCACAAATCAGAGGTACCCCGTCTCCACTGGAGTTCAGCTCAGCCCTAGAAAACATCTTGGGAGCACAGTCCTGACCTGCACCTCTCTCTCCTCTGAATCCTTCTTCCCCACCCTGACCTCCTTGTATTCCCCACCCTCTTGGCCAGGATGGGTGAGCCTGGCAGGAGCCCACTGTTTTAACCCTCCTCATACTCTGACCAGCTGAACTGTCCTGGAAGCATCACGGTTCTTGACTTCATACTACATTACAAAGCTATAGTAATCAAAACAGTATGATACTGGCATAAAAACAGACACATAGATCGATGAGACAGAATAAAAAGCCCAGAAATAAACCCATATATGTATGGTCAATTAACATATGACAGAGTAGTCAAGAAAATACAAGGGAGAAAGGACAGTCTTTTCAATCAGTGGTGTTGGGAAAACTAAATGGTCACATGCAAAAGAATGAAACTGGACCGCTATATTACACCACACACAAAAGTTAACTCAAAATGAATCAAAGATTTGAATGTAAGACCCAAAACCACGAAACTCCTGGAAGAAAACATAGGTGGTAAGCCCCATGACATTGGTCTTGGCAATGATTTTTTGGATTTGACACCAAAAGCAAAGGCAACAAAAGCAAAAATAAACAAGTGAGAGTCCATCAAACCAAAAAACTTCTGCACAGCAAAGCAAACCATTAACAAAATGAAAGGGGACCAACCTACTGACTGGGAAAAAATATTTGCAAATTATATGTCTGATAAGGGGTTAATACCCCAAAATATATAAATGACTCATAATACTCAATAACAAAAAAAATCTTATTAAAAATGGCAGAGGTTCTTGGGGGCTTCCCTGGTGGTGCAGTGGTTAAGAATCCACCTGCCAATGCAGGGGACATGGGTTCAAGCCCTGGTCCGGGAAGATCCCACATGCCGCGGAGCAACTAAGCCCATGCGCCACAACTACTGAGCCTGCGCTCTAGAGCCTGCGAGCCACAACTACTGAGCCCACGTGCCACAATTACTGAAGCCTGCACACTCTAGGGCCCATGCTCCACAATGAGAAGCCACCGCAATGAGAAGCCCACGTACCATGACAAAGAGTAGCCCCTGCTCACCGCAACTAGAGAAAGCCCGCACGCAGCAACAAAGACCCAATGCAGCCAAAAATAAATAAATAAATAAAAATTTTTTTTAATGGGCAGAGGATCGGAATAAAGATTTTTCCAAAGAAGACATACAGATGGCCAGCAAGTACCTGAAAATGTTCTCAACTCACCAATCATCAGGGAAATGCAAATCAAAACCACAATGAGACATCACCTCACACCTGTCAGAATGGCTATTATCAAAAAGACAATAAATCAGGTGCTGTTGAAGATGTGGAGAAAAGGGAACTCTCGTGCACTGTTGGTGGGAATGTAAATTGGTGCAGTCGCTATGGAAAACAGTATGGAGATTCCTAAAAACATGAAAAATAGAACTACCATATGATCCAGATATTTCACTTTTGGGTTTATCCAAAGAAAATGAAAACACTAACTCAAAAAAATATATGTACCCCGAATTCACTGCAGCATTATTTACAATAGCCAAGATATGGAAGCACTGATAAATGGACAAAGAAGATGTGATATATATAGCTGTAGAAATATACACATATATACACAATGGAATACTATTCAGCCATAGAAAAGAAGGAAATCCTGTCATTTGCAACAACATGGATGGAACTTGAGGGCATTATGGTAAGTGAAATATGACAGAGAAAGATAAATACCATAGGATCCCACTTGTATGTGGAATCTGAAAAAAACACAAACTCTGAACTCATAGATACAGAAAAGAGATTGGTGGTTGCCACAGACAGGTGGGGCTGGGGTGGGGAAAATGAGTGAAGGGGGTCAAGAGGTACAAATTCCAGTTACAAAATGAATGTCATGGGTTGTAATGTACAGCATAGTGACTATAGTTAACAATACTGTATTGTATATTTGAAAGAGCCTAGATCTTAAAAGTTCTCGTCACAGGAAAAAAGTTGTAACTGCGCCTGGTGATAGATGTTAGTTAGACCTATTGTGATCATTTCACAACATATACAAATATCAAATCATGTTGCTCACCTGAAAGTAACATAGTGTTATATGTCAATTATACCTCAATAAAACAAAAACACAACTGTGGAAAGGACTGCTTTGCTGCTTCTGGTGCTCAGGAGAACCCCATCTCTGGGCACAAGCTGTGGGGTGGGTACCAGACGACCCAGAAGCCTGCCATTCAAGAGCCCAGGGGACGCGGGTGAGGCCACCCGACTCTGGTGCTTTCCCATCTGTAAAATGGAGAAGATGCCTACCCACCTCTTTCTTGGAATTACTATGAAAATGCAAATAAAGGATGAAGTAGAGAGAGAACTTACGTAGGGGAAGTGGGGAGGTTCAGTCCTAAAAAAGAAATGAAGTTCTGGAGATCTGTTTCACAACAATGTGAATCTACTTAACAATACTGAACCGTACACTTGAAAATAGTCCATGTGGTAAATTTTATGTTGTGTACTTTTACCACAATAAAAAAACAAACCTATATTAATTGGAGCGCTAAGGTTCTAATTACTAGCAAATAATTGATGTGGACTCTTCTGATGTAGCCTCAGGAGTAACTCCTGCCACATCCCATCAACTATGTGTGAGTCACAAGTCACATTGTTTCTCAAAAGTATATTCTAGAATGTGATGCTATCTTAGGGCCATAGTCAGAAACTGGGGCATAGGTTAATAGTGCCAATTTTGCACAACATGTGTGTACATTAGTTATTACGTGAGTGAATTCTAGGTCTTGGGAATTTTGTTCAATTCCATCATTCTCCAGTGTTTTCGCTGAAGAGATAAAAGGGACAACTGAGAAAAAAATGGAGAAGTTTCATGTCCTCGCAGGTCTATTAACTTCTCCAGATTTACATAGAAATCAGTGGCAAAGCTGATTTGGATCTAACTTTTCTGCTTTTTCACTTCTTATTTTCTTCTTTTCCTTATTTGCGTGCAAAATAAAAAGGCCTGTTTAAGTCTACGTTAGAACACAGGTTCTAACCTATGAACCTAGAAATGAAACAGCAACAATGACAGAAAACCAGGGGCACGGGAGCTGAACTATGGGGGTTATTTTTCTGACACGATACGAGCCTGGAGGTGGGAGGTGCTGAGTCGGCACCTCAGTGGAGTCAGAGCTGCATCTCTACCACCTCCTGGTTCCCAGATGGCTGCTGCAGCCCTGGACATCAACATCTGAGATCAAGGCAAGAGGTGGGAGAGGTGGGCAGAGCCCCTCAGAAGACATTTGCCCACAGCAGTCTTTGGCCAGAGCTGTGTGTGTGACCATTCTTGGTTACAAGAAAGCCTGGGGTGAGGAGGAGGATTTAACTTTTCCAGCCTCCAGGTGAAGGTGGGCAAAGATGATATCCTGTGGTGGGTTCTCCACTCAGCCAGTGACTGTTGCCCACCTGTCAACAAGAGGAGTTGACAGGGATAGGGGTGGGATAGGAAGACCAGATCATGTGTACTTGTGAACACAAGAGAACACGGTGGTTTGCTGGTGATAAGTTGTGTGTAGTGTGTGTGGGATGGATGGCAGGCAGGTGGGTACAAGGGAGGTGGCAAACCTTGGACTTGAGCCAGGCAGCCAGGACTGAGGCCAAGCAGAGCCGCTCAGCTTGAGTGACCACACGCATCTCCTGGGGGCTGGTAAATGCAGGTTCTGGGACAGCGGATCAGGGCAGGAGACCCTGCATCCCCGCCAGGCACCAAGCTGTTGATGTTGCCTCACTTTGAGCGGCCCAGGTCCAGGTGCTTCTCAAAGTTGGCTGCACAGTAGATTCACCAGGGGATGTTGAAAATTGGTTTATACACAAATAACGTAAAGAATACAAATTGAGTTTAATAATGTTAAAGGAGCAGCTGAGTTGGCTTTTCTTACTGAAACACCTGTTAAAGCCATGCTTGCCAAACTGTAATGCACACAAAACACCTGGGGATTTGCAGATGTTCAGACCCGGGCTCAGCAGGTCTGGGTTGGAGCCTGAGCTCTGCATTTCTAACAAGTGTCCAGTGATGAGGATGCCGCTGGTCCCAGGTCGCACTTTGGGCGGGCAGGTAATGAAGGGCTGAGGTGGTGGGAGAGGGTGAGGGTGTGGAAGAGGAGGACAGTACCCCTTGTCCCTGGTCTGAGCCGAGGGAGGGTCCCCGCTGCTTAGTGGGAGATGCCAGCCTGCCGACGACAATTACCTGTCGGCTTACGCACCTTACGTAAACTTGCATAGCCTGCATTTGGGGTCAAGAAATAGAATGTGCTTAAAGTTTGTCTTATGTAATATTTGTTAAAAACCAAGTTCTTAGTGTCCCTTTAATTTACACACTTAGAGGTAGAAAACAAATGCTAGAGTTGGCGACTGCTGTGCCTCTGGGTTTCCTGGGGTGAGTGTTGCAGGGGTCGTAGCTGTGACCCAGGCTCAGAGGGGCCGTCCAGGCCATCCTGCCATCTCTTACATTTGTGCTCTGCTCTCTCCACTTCCAAATTCAAACCAGTGCTGTTTTCTCAAAGAAAGTGATAGAATGTCTCACAAAAGGTCCAGCGCACCTCTTAGCAGGCAGCGGGCATAATAAACACATGAATACATGTCCACATGTATAGACACACATAGTGTGCATGTATCCATGTATGCATGTGTGCACACGCAGGAATCATGCATGGAAGGCTTCCTTCCATAATATCTTGCCCGGTGGGAGGTACAGTAGCTTGTTTGCAAACATGGGTGACAAGGTTCCTCTCATCTCCCCACACCCCCCATTTGCACAGTGACACCCCACCCTCCCATCAAGAGGGGGAGTCTATTTCTCCACCCTTGGATGTGGCCTGGCCGCCTGCCTGACTTTGACCAACACAGTGAAGTGGGAGGGTGATGTGCTGGTTCTGAGAAGCCCAGGCTTCTTCTGGACTCGCTCTTCTGGACCTTGCCAGGCTTGTGAAGGAGCCCAGGTCAGCACATGGTCCAGCCAACAGCTACCAGGAGCCACCAGCCATGCCGGTGAGGCTGTCCTGGGCTCCCCAGCCCCAGTGGAGCCCCAGTGCCTGTAGCCTCATGAGTAACCCGCAGGAAAGGCCAGCCAAGAGCCAAGTGGCCAAGCTCAGCCCACCTGCTGACCCAGAGGACTGTTAGCAAATAAAACAGCTGCCATTTTAACCTGCTAACTTTTGGGGTGTTTGTTACATAGCAAGTAATAACTGACACGTGTGGCTAGAAAAGACGGGCTGAAAATATCTCCACATAAAAATACATGTTTGTACTGAATTCAACACGGCAGCCCTTGAGCAAACGTCGGATGGGAGTTCAGCAGGGCATTTGCTCCCCTGCAGAGAGGAAAGGTGGGAAGTGACTCAGCCGGGAACCCTGAGCCCCTGCGGGGGACCCTGCCCCACGTGAGCTGCTGCCTTCTCGGCACCAGACCTGGCAGCCAGGTAGACGTCGCTCCTTCTTCACTCACACAAAGTGCTCAAAACAGTGCCTTGCCGAGCGACCTCCCCATCGTCAGCTCTCCGTGTCCCTTGGTGACCTAATTGTGGCTCCACTGCCTGGAGCGGGTTGAGAACAGGTAGACCAGATGGATTAGCACTAGAGCAAGATGGCGATAATCATGCAGGCTCCAGACCATCCCGTGGGCTCTGGGACCAGCTGAGGGGGGCCCGGCGTCCTCTGTGCTGCAACCCGTGGATGTGGGTGCAGAGAACCCACCCCGTGCGCACACTGGCTCTGCTTAGAGAAATGGATCCCCGCTGAGTCGGCCGTCACTGAGGGCTCTGTATTCTGGGCCCAGGTGCCTTATCGACCAGCTGAGTGGGACCAGATGTGAGGGTTTGCAGAACAGGAGTTAAATATGGAGGAAGACCCTCCACCAGGATTCTCAGCTAGAAGCACGGCTCCCGGGTTGGCCAGGGATGCACCAGGGTGCTGCCGGCTCTGGGACGAAAGGGCCAGCGTTTGATCCCCGGGTGACATGTAAAAAGCCTTTCTCTGTTAGTCATCGTTTCTCCTGCAGTGACTCAGCCCTGTTCATGGTTTTGGCAAGTCTGAGCTGCCTGTGGAGGCCGAGACCCCTGCAGGTGCCCTGACCTAGAACTGGAGATCCAGCTCCTCTTAGAAGACAATATTGTAGGCAGACGAATGTCACGTTCCCTCCCCATTCCTTCACACACACGCACGCACACACAGACGTATTCACATAGACAACACTCACATACATACCAACACACACACAGACATGCATATGCACACACAGACATATTCACGTAGACACACACTCACATACATACCAACACACACATGGGTATATCCACTTACAGAAACACACACACTCACACCCTGAACAGTAAACTCTGCCGCCATGAACGTCACTTCTGGAAGGAGCTGCTCCTGGGGGCACCCGGGGGGACAGCAAGCCAGAGGACATTTCTGGGGACACAGACAGCCACGTGCCTGGACCGTGTGAAGACACCTCGTGGAATGCTTTATTCTTTGCTAGGCGGCCCGCCATCTAGTGCACCGGAGGCCCCTATTCGTCCAGCTGGCAGATCTGAACGTGGTCCCCAGGGGTGGGTCCGCTGCCCCTGTGCCCACAAATAACAGCAGAGGGGCAGCAAGGTGGGAGGTGGGCAGCCAGGAGCCTGAGAGCACATGTCGGGCGAGGACGTGGGAACATCTGGGGCCCAGGCTTTTAGGTAAGCGGATTCTTTCCGTTCTGCTCCCGTGATGACCAGTGGCAGGCGGAAGCAATGGGGTTTCTTCTGCTGTGCTTGGTCCTTCTGTGGTTTGGTCTGTTTCCACACGGGGGGAAGAGAACAGTTCCTGGAGGAGTCTATATAAGGCTTGTCTTTGCAGCTTCTTGATTTTTATTTATAGAGTTATTTTACCTAAAATAGCAGTTATGCTTTGCCTATGAGCCCTCGGGATGGGGTTTGCTTGTGGCATTTGGGAAATGGAGAGAGGCTGGGCCGGAGGGACGGTGGCAGGGAGGTGGTGGTGCAAAGGGGCTGTGCTGGGGACTCCGTGGTCCGCCTGCCCGGGTCTGAGCCCTGGCCTACACCTGGCCCTTGGCAAAGTTATTCAACCTCTCTGTGCCTCGGTTTCCCTATGAATGAAGAGGAGGCACCAGTTGCCCCCGGTGTTGTCTTGACGATCACCTGAGCTGAGAGGGGGCAGTGCTCAGCGGTGTTAGCCGAAGTTGGGCCAGCTCCAGGGGGCTGGCGCTGCCTCATATGGGGCCTTAACCGAGAGTGGGCTATGCAAGGGGCGGCCAGGTGATGCTGGGAACCTGGGCAGCCGGGGTCCCGGTGGACACAGAGGAGGGGGAGGCAGATGCCCAGTCAACAGCCCCACCAGACACTCTGTAAACTTGGACCCTCTGTGTGGGGCAGAGCCAGGGAGGAGACAAATCCCAGGGGATCCCGGACCGCCTCCCTGGCCCAGCAGAAGGGGCCCAGTTCAGGCGCTCCTGGACTTCCTCAGGGCCTGACTGCCGTGCAGATGAGGGTGGCCGTCGAGGACAGGTGCCAGGAGAGGGCAGGTGGAGCTCTTTGTAACACAAGGCTGTGGAAGCACAGAGGTGTCCTCACAAAAGTTAGGGAAACCCTGACTATTTTGCAAAAATCATCCTCTTTCCAGTTGCTGTGAAATCAGTTTTGTTGGAAGAATTAATTACACCAGCAAACCTGACCACGCGATCATCCCTGCTCTGAGAATTCACACATTCATAATTATCTGCAAACCTTGTTAAAGGTTAAATGAACTCACTTCCTACGACGAGTTCCCTTTGGGGCATGAAACCCACGTGTGCACACACTGCCGTGAAAGTTGGTTCCTGGTTTAAGTGGATTTATTTTAACTGGATTTTCCCCCAAATCAAATATCCTTTGGAAACAGTAATCTCTTATATTAAAATAAGTTCTGGAGGTTTTCAGACGGCCTTTCCCTAGAGTCTCCATGCAGGGCTGCGGTTGGTCTGACCTCCTTGGTCACTTCTGCTGAGCTGGCACTCTGTCCTGGTCCCCACTGAGTCTGCAGTCATGCACAAGGTGAAGCCAGGGCCCTGTAGCAGAGGCATGATGCCCACTCACAACCAGTCCAGGATGAGCAGTGACCAGTGCCTCCTTTCAGCCCCAGCAGTGGCTGGTCTGGTAGTGAATCGTGAACGAGCAGATTCAGGCAAATTCTCAGGTGTGAGGTGATCGTGGATGTGAATCAGTCACCTGGGATAGTGTGGGCTGGAGCCTTCCAGAAAGACTGCTTTTTCATCCTGCCAAGAGCTGAGCGTTTTTATGAGCCAGGCTCTGATGAGTGACCTCACGTGGCCTCAGCTGTCAGGACGTGCATTCCTGGGTGGCGTGGGGACAGGCAGGCAGTCTACACCGTGGAGGAAGCAGGCTCACGTGACAGGCAGACGATCTATGTGGTGGATCTATTGGAACGATCTATGTGGAACGATCTATGTGGTGGACACAGTTGGCATCTGTAAGAAAATGACTTCAGGGCTGAGATCCTAAGGACAGGAAGGATCCAGCCGAGACAAGACGTGCGCAGAGGGTGTGGGCCCAGCAGCCGAGTCCCGATGGACCCACGCAGAGAGCCGGCCATGCTGAGGGAAAGGCGGGGCCGCAGGGCATCTCCAGGCGGAGGGGCCAGGGTCAGGCTGTGTTCTGAGTCCATCGGGACCCTCGCAGGTGGTTGGAGCAGGAGCGAGAGGCTCTGGTTCCTGAGGGGTCCGAGTCTGCTGTGTCCGTGAAGGGGAAGCAGGCGGGCAGGACATGGCCAGGGACTCCTGGGAGGGACTGGACTGCTGGGGTCGCGACAGGAAGAGGCGAATGGAGGACGGCTCAGGTCTAGGACCACGTGGCTGAGGGGCTTGGATGCCCGTGAGGCAGGGCTCCTATTCGCTCACTGCTTGGTGTCCAGGGCCCAGAAGTCACCTGAATCCCAGCGGGCACTCCGAGCTGTGCAGAGCTGGGTGAGGGGTGGAGGGAGGGCGGGCTCTGCCTCGAGGCTCTGGGAGTCGGGGGCTTGGCCCCCTGGGAGTGCCAGGCCGGCCGCCTGCTCAGAGGGGGCATGGTGGGTGCCAGTGTGGACACCACCAGCATGTGGCGGGTACTGAGCCTGAGGACTGGCTGAGCCCACCCAGGGGAGAGGCAAGAAAGGAAAGATGAAGGAAGGATCAGGAGTCATCCTGGCTTGTGGAGTCTGGAAAGGAGACTCAGGATCAGCCCAGGAAATGGGAATAAGGAGCAACAGACACCGTGGGCTCGGCCCTGTGAGATCTCAGGCCACGGAGGCCAAGGCTGGAGGGTCTCAACCACCCTCTTCACTTACCAGGTGTGGGGTCAGGGAGGCTGGAGGGGGGCAGGGGCTTCTCCAAGAAAGCACAAGGGCAAGGGAATTGTGTGTGTGAGTGTGGGATTGTAACGATGGATCAGAGATCACACTGCGGGATTGGGGTGTGAGGTGATCAGACAGTGAGAGATGTCAAGGTCCGTGGGTTGGAGCTCAGTGCTGGGGGCAATGGTGGAGGCTTGATGCTCCGGCAGGTGAGTGGAGGTATCAGAGGGAGGATGCTGAGGAGGGGAGGGAAGCCCTTGAGAAGCCAGGGAGCTGGGTGGACCCTGAAACCACAGAGCAGTGACATAAGAGGTGGCCGGTGGAGAGACGGTGGCAGGTGTGACATCGCCCATTTGTGAGCGGTTCCTGCAGGTGGCAGGAGGGAGTGGGCAGGGCAGGGGCTGCCAGGACTGGCCACGGGGAGGACCAGGGGCCCCAGTCTGGTCGTTGGCCCCTCTGCTGTACAGAAGGCCAGAGTGGCTGTGCAGGGGAGCCCCCGCGTGCTGGGGAGGGGACCCCAGCGTGCTACCACGTGGTTCTGGCTCTCTTGACACCCCTGGTTGGGGGCACATGGCAGCCCTCCTCCCCCTCCGAGCTGGACCCACAGATGCCCTTTATCCCACGGGCAGGTGTGAGGTCCCTCCCAGCGTGCTAAGTTTCTGTGTCTGTGTAGGTGCCCCTGTTAGGAATGGTGTACGCTGCTCAAATCAAGGTCCCAGAAATGCCAGTTCTCATTTGCTACATAACACCAATCGGTTAGAAAGAGTTTCTATTTATTGGAACAGTCACTCATGCACCTACTATGATTGTGGTCATTGACATTGTACTTACTACACTTACACTGGATAAATTTAAACTAAGACAAGGATTTGACCTGGCAAAGGACCCGTGTATCTGGGTCCTAGCAGCTCCCCTGCTAGGATGGGATTTGCCAGCTCAACTCTTTGACCTGTGGAGAGGGAGGGGGGGTCCCTCTGAGACGCTTCAGATGACAGGCCTGCCTCTGTGGGCAGGAAACGTCCTTCAGACCCACCCGCCTGCTGCCCAACTTGCTGGAGTTCAGCTACTTGACCGCCTTTTGGGGTCCCCTCCCCATCACCTCCTTTTGGGGAGATACAAAGCACTTATCCTTTGTTTCCCCCACCTCCACTTATGTCCCGGGCATAACCCAGTTTATAATCTGAGCCCACATCTTTCCATTCCCCTCAGCTAACTGGTTCACTGAGGGCAGCAAGCCTGGGTGTCACCTGGGGTGGGACCAGGAGGCAGCTTGGATGAGACTCACCCCATTGACAATCCCAGCCTCAGACAGTGTCGGTCAGGTTGGAAGAAACACGGTAGAGAACTTTCCTTTCTGACAATCCAGTGGGGATTTACTCAGGCAGAACTAGGGCCAAATCCTAAAACCGGGCCCTCACTTTCTTTAGGCGTAAAATAGGAGCAATTCTGTGTAATCCTAAACTTTTGGGGGGATTGATCAAGATCACCTTGGTGAGGTATATGAACCCCTAGGCTAACAGTAACTGCCTGATAAATGGGATTGTTACTATTTTATATTCAGTAACCTTTAGGTTGACCTATGCTGCAGAAGCAGCAGGAGAGGAACCCTGTCTCTTGCATTTCTGTGTGCATTTTAGGGTCACTTGTCACTTTCTGCCAAAAACCCAGCTTTGTGTTGATGGGGTTGCATGGAACCTGCAGGCTGACCTGAGGAGTGTGGCCATCGTGACAGCGTTGTTTCCAATCTGTGAACATGAAATGCCTCTGCCTTTACTTCGTTCTGTAATTTCTTTAATGGAGTCTGATAGTTTTTGGTGTACACATTTCAGCTTCTTCTGTTAAATGTATTTTATTCTTCTTGATTCTAAAAGTGTGGTATTTTATGTGATGGAATGAGGGTGGGCTTCCAACAGACCTGGGTGTAAACTCTGCCTCTGTTCCTGACCAGGTGTGTAACCAGCTTCTCTGGCCATCTGCTTCCTCCTCCATAAAGTGGGCATCATGTCCCATGCTGGGGTCGGCGAGGTGATCACCTGTTAATGAACGTGAGAGAACTCAGCACAGTGCAAGTAAATACTAGTTTTACTCCTTCCTTTACTGAATCTGCAGTGAAAATGATGATTTTTTTCCACCTATGACATCTTGTACCCATACACTAAGTTAAAATACCCCCAACAGAGTCGAGGAAAAAATGATATGTCTGCTTTTGTACTTAAGATATTTAAAAATATTTTTCACTCTTTTTTTCTTTTTTTTGATTAAAATTATTAATGAGGTGGTTTACATTTTTTTAATTTTTCTTTTTTTTTTTTTGGCTGCGTTGGGTCTTTGTTGCAGTGCGTGGGATTCTCATTGCAGTGGCTTCTCTTGTCGCAGAGCATGGGCTCTAGGCGCGCAGGCTTCAGTAGTTGTGGCACGTGGTCTCAGTAGTTGTGGCTCACGGGCTCTAGAGCACAGGCCCAGTAGTTGTGGCGCACAGGCTTAGTTGCTCCCCGGCATGTGGGATCTTTCCGGACCAGGGCTCGAACCCATGTCCCCTACATTGGCAGGTGGGTTCTTAACCACTGCACCACCAGGGAAGCCCTCACTCTTTTTTTCTTTTGAGTGATATAATTTTTATCTATTTCTAATTTTCAATTTCTCCTTATCCCCCACCCCCGAAAAATCCCTTTGAGTTTTTTTTGCCCTAGATCCAGCTTTTATGGGCGTACTAAAGAATTTTCTCTCTTCCAAGTAGCACTAATACAACTTTCGTCATTTACTATCTCATTGCTGGCTCATATTTTCTTAGAAGCATGGAATTTTTATAGGACATAAGATCCAAGGCGGCATCCGTGTCCAGGCACTGTGGGGCGTCATGCTTCAGACACGGCTTCACCGTCTGGCTCCGTGAGATGCTTGGGTAAGCACAGCTTTAAAGATGCTGACTCGTATCAGTGTGTCTATCTGAACATCAGTGCGGCCCCAGGAGGAGCACAGGACAGAGGACGTGGGATTTCTACTTAGAAGCCGCTGCTGGGGGAGATGCATTTCCCACAAAGCAGAATAAATTACACTCGTGATCTGCCGCTGCCAGTCGGGACATGTGCTCAGGACCCCCGGGTGGGACCCACAGGAGCATTTTCTAATTAGTGAAGAAAATGGAAAGCAGAAACAAATGGCTTACCAACTCTACCACACAAACACTAAAAAACTGAAAAAGAATGAGATTTCCTCAAGCTAGCAAACATCTGGAACGATTTGGAGCTTTTAGGAAGAGAAGTATATATATCTACTGATCTAGGTACATAGTATATTTGCAGATTTCATATATTTAAGTATGTTATACATTCTATTTTATACTTTATGTAGTACTATCTACGCTTTGCTTTGAATATGCTTTTATAGATAATATACTAAAACTCTTCAAAATTATTATTTAACCGTGTTACGGGCTGAGTGTTTGTGTCCCCCAAAATTCATACGTCGAAATCCCAACCTCGATTGTGATGGTATTTGGAGGTGGGGCCTTTGGCAGATGATTAGGGTGAGATGAACCCTCATGATGGAATTAGTAGCCTTAAAAGAGGAGGAGAGAGGTCTCCCTTCTGCAGTGCAGGCACCCAGGAAAGGCCGTGTGAGGAGGACACGGGGAGAAAGAGGCCGTTGCAGACCAGGCAGAGACCCTTGCCAGAAATACTGGCACCTTGGTCTCGGATTCCAGCCTCCAGAACTGCGAGAGGATAAATGTCTGTTGTTTAAGCCGCCCTGTCTGTGGTACTTTGATGGCAGCTCAGCTGACTTTGCATCATCCTCGGCACCAGCCCTGGGTGACAGCTAAGATGTCGTCTGTGTGATGCAGATTCCAGCCTTCAAGTTTGTTCCAGGCCCCGAGCCAGGCTGTAAACAGCCCAGCCGTGTCCATTTCTGTGCCCGGCTGCCTTCCTAATGGGGAGCTGCACAGAGCAGAGGTTGGAGACGGGGCTCTGAGGCCAGATGGGCTGGGTTCAAAGTCCACTTCGCACTTATCGGCTGTCTGACCATCAGACTTTCTGCCTGTGCCCCTCAGTTCCCTCTCCTGAAGGGAGTGGTGGCAATAACAGCGCCCACTTTACAGGATGGTGGGGACAGACCAATTGTGAGGAGATTGCCCACCTTGCCCCCCTGTTATCACCCATCACACTTCGAGTGTTCCCACGGAGGTAAACAAGACAGCCTCGCGGTCTCGTCCAGGAGTCTCGTGTGCGGGTGCCTCTGCACCCTCACCTCTGGGAGCCCAAGCTCCTTACAGCAAACACCTGCCGTTCCTGTCCAGCAGTGGAAGCCCCCTCAGCCTGCACCAGAGCCGGGGAGCGAGGGCCGGGAGCGACCCTTGACCAGTGGTGGATGGGGGTTCGTGTACAGAGGCCCCGCGGGCGGGATAACTTTGCCTGCGGGTTCCGCACGGTCCCCGGGCTCCCCGGCAGGATGGGGCCCAGCTGCCAGCAGCAGAAGCGGCTTAATAGCACACACCTTCCTGGCTCCTCTCTGCCCCCTGCCTTGCTCCCCACTACCTGCCCGGTGTTTCTGGAACCACCTCCCAAATAAACTGCTTACACTCCAGTCCTTGTTTCCAGCCTGCCCGGCAGCCGCGGGCATCACCGTAGATGTGGAGTCGCAGCCCCACTGAGATGGTGGCACTTCTGGGATTATGTGCTTGTCTCCTGCTCACGAGGTGAGCTCTGTCCCAGGCCGGCGAGGGCAGGGGCTGGGGTGTCACTGGGAAGCAGTGTCCCCTTGGGAAGCGGCCTTGCTTGTGCATAATGTCGCTGCTGATTCACAGAGCATCACAGCCTCTCAGGAAGAATCATCTCCCAGGCACAGACGGCAGTGAATCTGGAGGAGACAGAACCTCTCCGGATGCTCACAAAGGAATCTTCTCCTGCAGAGCCAGCTGGGAAAGAATGTGACTTTGAAACAACTATTCACTGGCCTCGGCAGGTATTTTAGTGGCTTTTAAGAGAAAGCGTCAATCCATGGACATCCCATCCAGAATCTCTTAAGAACATGTAACTTGCATTTCCAGATCAAACATACATCCCCACGTACAGCACCACTTGGTCAGGAAGGCGTGAAGACCTGCCGGGCTGTCCTTGGCCATTAAAGGTGACAAAAATCAAAGGTCATAGAAGTAAGAAGAGCGTGCCAGCAGCCGTATTACAAAGAAACATGCTTCTGAGGTGTCTGGAAAGCACCTCCAAGAGTTTTATCAGTATTTATATTTATTCTGCTTTAAACTCTGACTAGTTAGGGTCTTCTCTGGATATTAAATTAACTCTGAAAAAGCTTGTTCCATGCTTATTCAGAAGTCAGGGCATTAAGCATGTCACACTTGTGCTCCAAGTTTCAAGGACCCTTTATACAGGATGCATGAACCATCCTTTTCCCCAGATTCATGGTCAGGGTCTCAGAAACTCTGTGGCCTTGAAGCAAAGCTGGTGAGCAAACCACACTGTCCCCTCCTCTGAGCTGCTCCTTCCTGCAGGCCGTGGAGCGGGGCTGGCTTCCCTGAAGGAGGAGGGGCTGCTGATGGCTGGGAATCTACAGGATGGGTTATGCGTAGCCTCAATCACCCAGGGCGTGACAAGGATGCATGGCAGTTAACAAGACTGATTTGCCAACTATCCATCCCATCCATAGGTGATACTAATGAGTTGAAGAGAAAAAATTAGGGAAAAAATGAGACAGGACCAGGAGAGAGGTCAGTGCCCCAAATCCTATCATGGTGTCCAGAGCTGGCCGAGAGCTCACAGCAGCAGTGCAAAGAGGGAGACACCGTCAGCAGCATGACTCACGGTGTCCAAGCGGTAAAAATAGCCCAGGCTCATGCGCAGCTTGTCTATTTCTGCTCCTGAGATGAGATGCAAATTTCTCCTGGAAGCAACAATGCACTGCCACGCGCAGTGTCCCCCACACACCCCTGGGTGCCTCCCCACCCCGCTCCAAGGCCCCCTGCCCTGCTCCAGCCTGTCTACGGCTCCCACCCACGTCACTCACGTCTGCCTCCCACCCTCAGGTAGAGCGTGGGCTTCACGAGGACGTGGCTTCCTCGCGTGGCCACGATGTGCATCCAGCACCAAGGACAGCGTCCAGCCGCCTGTGTTCCTGGCTGAGTGGATTGAAGAACTCTTCCTTTCAGCAGGTCTGATCCTTGCAAAGAAGAGACTGGCCTCCAGCCCAAGCAGCTCCTGCTGCAGACATGCTTGGCCTGTGGGTCTCTGGTGGCCTGTTTAGTGCAATGCAGGCTGTGGCATTTCTAGTCCAAGGGTCAGATAAAGATGCCATGTATAAAGGGACCATGTAAACAAAAAAAAAATGTTCAAGGAAGCCCATGGGAGGAAACTAGGGAATAGAGGGAACTGAGACAAACTGAGGAAACCCATGCAGATCGCCTGTGGGATGACCAGTCTCCACCTGGCCCCTAGGTCCCCACCTATGGCTGTGAGGCTATTAGGGGGCTGGTCCTCGGGGGGTTATTTTTCCCGTTGTGAAGCATGGAAATTCTTAAGTTTGCAGTTTTCTTCAGAGTGGATCAAGACCCAAACTTGAAATCTGTAGTTCATGAAGAGTAACTTTTACTCCAAGGAAGTGAGAAAAGACCAGTGGGGCTGGAGCACGGAAACCTGGGGGTGGTCTGAGTTGAGGTGAAGAATTAGACAGGGGTTGGCGTGTGCTGGGCCTCTCAGGCCTTGGTCTGCATCCGGGAGTGGTGTCACTGGCGGGACTTACACAGGGTGTCACCAGCAGCTGCCCTGGCCAGGAACGGGTATGGGAGGAGCTGGGAGGTGGCGGGGGTCAGAGACGTAATTGCAGAGACCTATTTCCTGGGTCAGAGACGTAATCGCAGGACTGCTCAGTGACGAGCAGATGGTGGTAAAATAGACTCCCAGTTTGGGGCTCGTACAGGTGAACAGGTGGTGGCTGTTCACGGACACAGGTGGGACGAGAGCCAGCAGAGGGCTTGGTGTGCATTGAGTCTGATGCTCTTGAGAGGTCCTGGTGGGGATTCTAGGGGGTCTGGTGGGCAGTGGCACGTGGGTGAAGTTGGCACCAGGGGTGACAGGGAGATTACAAGGGAGGAAGGACTTAAACCCAGCATTTAAGGGCTGGACGGAGGAGGTTGGCCTGGCAATGGGGGTGGGGAGACCTGGGGTTGGGGGCAGAGCAGGAGAGGGAGCCGTCAGGGATGCCTCAGGGAGATGGTCTGGAAGAGAAGAGGCTGTCAGGGGCTGTTTCTGGAGGTGGAGGTGATGAGGCATGAAAGCCTCTTCTTGGTCCATGGTTGGGGGGGGGGCAGGACCAGCTTGGTCCCTGCACATCCATGCCCCAGATCTGCCCCCTCGCTCAGCCTCCCAGCTGGATTCGGGTGGAGTTCAGGCGGCCAGATGTCACACCTTGGGCTTTGTTTTTTGGCAGTGCTGCAGCATCATTAACAAAAGCTGAGTTTAGCGGGATCCCAGGCGGCCCCCACCCATTTTGTTGTGTCGCCCTTTGCCTCACTGAGCTGGCTGGGGTGGTGTGCTGACTTGCAGGACTCTGCGTTCTCCTAAGGGAAGCAGGTCTGGACATGAGAGCAAAGTGGGCTGGGGCTTCTGAGGCGATCCGAAGGCCCAACATGGGAGGTAAGGGCAAGCCTTACCCGCAGCACCTAAAGCAAGGTTTTAGGCATCTGTGGATGGTGACGTGTCATTCGAAGTTTCCCTCCTGCTAGATGCTGTGGCACAGGGGGAGCCAGAGGCTGGGTCTAAAACAACATGGCTAAAGGAGATGGCTTCCTTTATCGGTCCAGAATATGTGTCCCAGGATGGCAGAAATAAAAGACGGGCTGTGACATAGTCTCAATGCTGACTCTGAGGGGGTGTGATTAGTCCCACCTGTCGAGCCCTGGCCCCAATCTACCCGCATTGTTCAGTGTGACACACCAGGCTCCGCTGATGGATCACCTCCGGGGGGAATCTTTCTAGGTGATGCAGCCGCGCTGGGGGCGGGGGGTGGGGTCTGTCAATCCAGGCAACTTGTAAGACCAAGGGCACATGGGATGAGGTAAAGTTACACCTTTATCCCAAACGTGCCCAGTGTCCGAGGAGCAGCACTTCCACGGCGCAGGAAAGAAAAACACAAGCAGGGTCACAAGTCAAGTTGTCCGGAAACCGAGCCAGGTTTAGAAGAAACAAAGTCCCCGGAGACATGAGAGTATGACAGCACTCTCCCTGATGCCAAGGTTAAGGGGGCCAACGTCCTGGTGTAACATCACTTTTTCCCCTGAAAGCTGGAGAAATAAAATCTCAAACTTAAACTTCCCAAGATTCAAGTTTCTTGAAGTCGTGTAACATTAAGGGCTGGCAGGAAACGTCCTGATCCAGAAGCCCCAACGGGTCATAGCTGGAGAAGAGAGCAGTCCAGGCACGGCCCTGCCTGCCACAAAGGTGCCTGGTGACCTCACTTCCAGGGAGCGGCTCTCCCCGGACCCACCCAGCTCATTGTCAAGAGTCAGCCCACTGGCAACCAGGTCCAGTGTGCAGGGAGGTCACGGCACCTCGGTCCACGGAGCTGAGGCCACTCCTGGGCCACTGACTCCTTCCGCAGCCCACCAGACACCTGGACCAGAGGGTACCTTCTGCTGCTTGCCGTGATGAGCGCCGCGGGCATACGGGCAGGGGCCGTCCGCATCTTCAAATCCAGGAACGCAAGAACTTTTCCTGATTCTTCATCTTTATTTTCCGGTGGCTCCTGAGGGAGATGCAAATAGAGGCAGGGTCAGTTTATCCCTGGCTGCTGAGAGCCGGGGCTTTTCTGAAAGATGCTGTTCAGAGCTCAGGCCTTAGGCCCCCCCTTTATATGAAGCCTGCTCCTAGCCTGGCTCTCTGCACCAACAGGAACCCAAACTCGCCACGGTTGGAGGGCTGTGAGCATGGGAGCCCCAGGGGAGGGGGCCACGGGGCCCAGAGGAAGCCCCTCGCTGCACCTGCTCAGCACACAGGGCAGGTGTCAGCGAGGTGGCAGGTCCCTCCTGTGGCTTCTGGGGACCCCTCTGCCGGAGAAAAGAAAGTGAGCCCCCGGCGGGTGTGAGCAGGGCGCCCACAGCCAGGCCAGCCTTCTCCACCAGGAGGGAAGCAGCCTGCGCTGGCCTCCTGCAGGCCATCTGTCTCCTCCTGGTCTAGGACGCACTGCGGATGGTTTGCCCAGAACTCGTGGATCCCAAGCAAGGAGCTCAGCGCCAAGAAGGGCAGGGGTTAGGCAGGAGGTGCGCTGTTCCCACAAATCCAGGAAGCCATAATCAGGAAGGTCAGCCAGCCGTGATCCCTCGTAAGAGCCGCGGCCCAAAGGGGCCGCTCAGGCATAACTAGAAAGAAGGGTCTGGGTCTCCCTGGGGCACATGTGGGCTTAAAAGCAAAGGCCAGTAAAGAAGGAAAGAAAACTACCTGAGAAGAGGAGGGGATAAAACAGACTAGGGAGGTGAGAAGGAGGTTAAGAGGTGACCCAATGGTTAACAGTGGGGAAGTGGAAAGTTAGAATTAGGAATGATATTTAACTGTCAGATAACTTAACTCTCCAAGGAAGAAAAAAGTCAACAAGATGAAAAAGATTGAAAATAAATGTTAAAACAAACAAATAAAAAACATAGAGGCAACAAAATTAAGAGGAAAGCCTAGAAGTTAAAGATTGAAATTTAAAATAAAAACAAAAACCAAATGAGCACACAAAGGTTAAAACAAGACTAGGAATTGGAAGCTAAATAGATACAGTTCTTCAAAATGATTAAAAAAAAAAAAAAAGACATGATTGGTCCAGCTCCCAACCCCACCTACACACAGGCATGCTCTGGAATACTTGTGAGAATTGAAGGAAAAAGGAAATAAATAGAGGTAGAAGTAAGGAGCCTAAAGATTAACTTAAAGAGTATTGCCACCAGGCCAATAAGAAATAAAAACACAATTGCCAGGATGCCAAGTCCCACAACAGAATGCATTCATTGTGACTTAAGAAAGTAACACGGCTTAAAAAGACCATAAATAAAATGTATGAAGGATTCCAAAGGCTTGCGGTGTAAATCTCTCTCCAGAGTATCACTTTACTGTGTGATGTCCCTGGGTCCCTGTAATTTTTGCAGAAACCCCTGGCACAGATGCCAGTCGCTCAGAATTTATGACCAGCTGGGCTGCAGACATGTTTTATTCAGCCCCAGAGGGGTTCAGCGATTCAGTGCACACGTGCACACACACACACACACACACACAACTTCAATTAGTTGTCATTTTAAAATAAATCTGGGTCTCTGGTTTCTTGTGAACTGTTTATTCTTTTTTTTTCCCTCAACTTATTTAAAGGTATACTTTTTATTCATATTGCTAGATATGACTCTTAAGATTTTAATGTGCATTCCTTAATGTACAAACTAGAGTCAGTGCTGTCATCGTCCTTTTCCTCAATGATATAAAGATCTTAGAATCCTCCTCGTGCCTTGCATGATTGTTCAGGATTTCTGTTCTCTCTCACTTTGTGACACCAGAATTCATCATTATTGCTGCATGGCTGCTGTCATCTTCTGTAGTCAATGCTTGTTAATGATTGATCACATTTCTCCCTTCCTTACATCTTCATCTCATTTCTGCATTCTGTGATCAATTTCCTTTGGTCTGGAGAACATGCTTCAGTAGCCTTTTCAGTGAAGGTCTGTTGGTGGTTTATTCTCAGTGAAGGTCTGTTGGTGGTTTATTCTCAGTCTTTGGCCAAATGCAGTTTGTTCTCATTTGTGAAGAATAGTTTAGTTACTGAATTCTAGGTCCAGAGTGTTTTTGCACTTTCTCTGAGGTCTTTTTGATTTTTTTACGATTTCTATAGCTGTTGCTGAGAAATCTACTCTTGGTTTGCCTTTTTCCTAGAGACAATCTATATATTTTCCTCTTGTCAGGATCATATTTTTTGTATAGTTTTACTCTAAGATGTATAGGTGTGGAATCACCTGCATTATGTGCTTCTGAATCTGCAAATTTACATCTTTCACTAGTTCTGATAAAATCTCAAATCTCTTTAGACGTTGCCTCTTTCCTTCTCAACGTTCTCTGGAATCCCAGTCTCTTCCTGCAGCATTTCTATCAGGTGATTAAGGGACCTTCTCCTTTTCTCTTCCTGCCTTCTCATCTGTGTTTCATGTTTCTCACTGTATGCTGACTGCAGGCAGTAACAGCACTGCCATATTCCTGTTCCTTAATTCCCTCATCAGATACGTCCAGTGTGCTCATTAACTCCTCCGTCGTGTTTTAAATTCAATACATATTTTTACTTTAGGAAATTCTAATTTGCCTAGACTTTTGATAGCGTGCTTTTCTCTGTGTGGGTTTAGTGCCTCCTTGTATGCCTTGAACATCTTGAAAGCGACTTACTGTATCACCTCTTTGTTACTGTCCTTTATCCAAAGTTTGTAGGAGGTGGCTCCATCCGCTGACGCAGGCACATGGTGGGTTGTTTCTTGGTAAATTTTAAATGTTTATACAGTGATCCATCTCACTGGAACTCTGAAAATTCTGGCTGAGGATTTACTGAGGGGAAGGTGCATCTGGCAGGTGCCCCGGGGATCCCTGACTTGAGACCATTTTTAAATGTGAGTTTCTCAGCTTGAGGGGTTTCCTGACCACGTGCATGATAACATTTCAGACCTCAGTTCTGCATGATGTGGAGTTTCCAGCAGAGAACGTGCCACAGTCTCAGGCCCTCACTGTACTGTTGGGCAGTGATTCTAGGCAGCGCTTTCACTGCACGTGTCATCCTTCGAGGATCCCATCTTTATGTGGGACCTCAGTCCCTACTCCTCCCGGAAGGACCACTACAACCCAAGCCTTGTTTACCGAGACTGGCCTCTCCCGAGAGAGGCAGCAGTGTCAGCTTGGGTTTCAGACTCTGTATTTCACGTCTGTCTATAACATTTCTGCCCCTGAATATTTCCCTTGCTCTCTTGTGAGCTCAGCTCTGCCTTTTGAAGCATCTGCTGCTATGCAATGTGGTCAGATGCTTTGTTGCAGGAGGTTACACATTGCATGCATAGTCTGCCTCAATGGAGAAAGCAGATTTCTCCCGAGAAATGAGATGATCTGGTGGCACCAGGACTGAAATAGGCTAGAAACACAGGTGGGGCAAGTGCTCTGCGTTCAGCCTCTAATCTGTCACTTGGAATATTATCCTGGTCCCTGTGCTGGTGTTTGTAATCCAGCCTCGTTCGTTGCCCATTTTTTCTAACTTTAAGGCTCACTGTGTCTAAGCCCGCCAGCTAAGACCAGCAGGAGCACAGCCTGGAATCAAATGAAATTGGCTGTATTCAGCCGCTGCCACAAGTCAAGGGGGGCTGCGTAGGCTCTCGAGAGCATCCTCAGAGGACGAGGGTCCTGAGGATTGGGGCTGGTGCTCAGTGATTCTCAGGAGCAATTGGGGAGGGGGCAGCGATGGGGGTGACACGGCGGAGAAACCCCGACAGTAACCTGTGTCCAAGCAGCAGGGCTGGGACGGCCGTTGGTGAGAGAGGGCATCACTCAGAAGCAAAGGCGGAGGCAGGTTTGTGGCTGCAGTGGGTTTCTTGTGAAGAAACAAGAATTTTTAATAGGAATTCTCCATGTCCTGGTGGAAACACTGTATCACCAGCAGGGCTGATTTTTCCCTTATCTCACGTGTTGGGACTTAACTAACCTTTCAGGGAAATGTTTTCGTCAAAGAGAAACCCCTTGTTCTGAAGGAAAGCTCGGTTCTTCTGAAACTCCTGTAGGAGGAGCAGCTGCCCCCCTGGCCCTGCCTGCGTCCCAGCCTCTGGTTTCTGCTGCATCCCGTGTGTAACCCACCACATACACGGCCTGAGCATCCCCGAACTCTGCATCTTCACTCGTAAAGCCCCGTCCACTGAACACTGAGGAATTCACCTGAGAAGTAGCCGGTTCCCGTCTGCTGCGAGGTAACAAAATTGATGAAGCAGCCGGTGACCTGCGATGAGGTCCCCACCCTGGCCTCCTAAGGCCTTTGCCCTCTGTCATTGGTCCAGGCCGGTCCAGCAGGCTCCCTTACTCCAGTTGTGTTTGCTAGGTGTGTGGAAGCCGCCAGACTGGCAGAGGGACTGAAAATATGCAGCGGGGAATAAGTCTGAGATGTCGCCCACGCCTGGGCTGAAAGGTGACTTGCTCTCTCTAAGGCAGAACCTGGTGGATGCATTTCGGCTACTGATGTCGCATGTTTCTCAGGCCGAGCTGGCCCTGTGCTTCTCACACGAAGGTTCGGAAAGCAGCTTGAGCGTTTATTGTGTTAATTAATTAGAAGGTGGGCCGTGGACCCAGTGTGAGATTGTGCTTCTGTTTCTGAATCCTTGTGATAAAGAAAGTGTGTTTCTGGGTTAAAGAAGCCCTTCGTTATGGGGAAAATGTGAGGGAATGTCATTTTTTGTTTTTATGCTTTTAGTGTATTTTAGCAAATCTGAGGTTTAGTAATACCCCATTGCATGGGAAAAAGCAAACCCCTCTCCCAGTCTGTTCTTGTGGGTCCCTGAGATCTCGTGCTGCCCCCTAAGTGTCTTTTTGTAGACGGTTTACGATGTGAATGAGGACCTGGCCGTGTTCTCTTTCTGGATTCATTTCTGTGAATTTGGGACGGTAAGAAGCATGTCATTCTTACAGCTTTCTTTTTACCCTTCTCCACGAAATGGATCCTAGCAACAGCCAATCCACAGCCCACTTCTGTTTGTGTCTTCTCTGTGGAAATGGAGGGGCTGCTGTGTGCCTCCTTTGATCCTTTGGTAACTTTATTCCTCATGAAACTCTGGTCTGCTGGGTGCACAGTCAAGTTCTCTCTCCCTCTGTCTCTCCCCTGCGCAGTCACGTGTGTGTGTGTGGATCATATGCTAGTTCTCTATTTAATTTTTGAGGAACCACCAAACTGTTTTCCATGGTGGCTGTACCATTTTACACTCCCACCAGCAATGCACAAGGGTTCCAATTTCTCCACAATAAGTGATTTAAAAAATATTTTTGTGGTTATTTTGGCTAGGATAACAAAGGCACAGTAAAATATTAAGTAGTAGACAAAAATAGCAATGAAAATTCCAGACCTCTTACCCTGAGTCCTAACACATCAGTCATACCCCCATCTTGCTCCCCAGATAGCCATCACCACACCTGTACTGCTTGGTGCATCTGGTTTTTTTTTCCTTTGTTGGCTTTAGATTCTGTCCAGTGGACTCCCTGCTTTGACAGGGGGGAATTTCGCTTACTGAAGGCTAGAATGAAGATCACTAATATTACTGCCCATCTCTTCCACCTCCCCCAAGCTTTCTGGTGTGTAATTTTGAGTTCTTCTGTCTGTTACTATTGTATCTGTAAATGGACGTGATTAAACCCCCATCTCCCATCTTCCTACCAGGCAGGAGGAGGCCGTGGGCGGCACGCTTGCCCACTCTCCTTCCCTCGTACCATGTGCCTTCCTGTGAGCTCGGCTGTGTCCTGAATTTACACTGGGATGAGTGCATCTCGCTTAGTGGCTGTGAGTCAGATCCTGAAATCAGGCTTCCCGGCTGTGACTCTGGCTCTGCTTGCAGGTGAGGGCAGGGTACTCAGCCTCTTGGTCTTTAGTTTCCACGTTGATGGAATGAGGATAACGGTAATACCTACCTCAAGGGGTTATTTTGAAAATTAAACAGGATAATCCTTATAAAGATTTTAGCACAGTGCCTGGCATTTAGGAAATGCCCAGCACTTCTTGGCCAAAATGATGATGATGACAACTTGGTCAGGACTGGTAACCTTTAAAATCTGTTTTTTAATTATGTAGATTCCAAATGTTAAATTATTAAAGTTATCATCATGATTCTATTAATATTACTGACGGTAAACTCAAGTTGTAGTGATAAAATACTATTTCCTCTGTACTAGTTGCCAGTATCAGACCTCCTGTACCAGAAGCAGAAATAGTCTTAGTGTCCAGGTCAAAGGGGTTCTGCCCTTTTATGTTCCATAGCTGCCCAAAATAGTGAGAAATTTTGTTTTCTTCGTATTTAGACACATGGAACTCTTGCACAGTTTTTCTGGTTGTGTGTTTCTCCTGCAGTTTCTAAATAACCTTCTTTTAACATTGAGGGAAGAACCCTGTGCCTTCTTCCAGCATCACTGGTGTCTTCTAGCACCGTGTTCGTTCTGTCTTTCCTGTTGTTGAGGAAACAACACAACAAACATAACTTGCCTTTGTGAAGCCCACAGATGTTTGTTATAAATTACACAGATTGCTGCAAGAAAGCTGCTATACAGGGATTTCTTTTTATTCATTTCTGGATATTCACTGTTTCTTTTATCCCTGATTACCCACTTCTTTGGTTTTCACGATCACTTTTTTTTCTGGAGTAAATGTGTGAGCAACTTATTTAGAGAGAGCATGTGCGAGGTAAATATTCTGAGCGCTGAAAATATTTACCGTTGTTGTTTGGTTTCCTTTTTGTTTTTGCTCACACTTGAATGATTGCTTGCTGGGGTGCATAACTTAAAGTTTTTCTCCCGACTTTGAGGGCACGACCCCACTGTCTTTCCAGCCTGTGTTGTTCTAATGGAAAGTCAGGTGTCAGCCTGTGTGCCCGTCCCCTCAGCCACCACCCATGTCCCCTCGGATTCCAGGCTTCAGCCACCCCATCCCTTCATTCTTTCAGCTCTACTGTGGCTTTTCAAAATTCTTTAAGTATTTGTTACTACTTTCTTTTCTAGTAAGACCTTTCTTATTCTTTTTTCTTTAATAGATCTTTATTGGAGTATAATTGCTTCAAAATACTGTGTTAGTTTCTGTTGCACAACAAAACAAATCAGAGATATGCATACACATGTCCCCATATCCCCTCCCTCTTTTTTTTTTATTTTTTATTTTTTTATTATTTATGGCTGTGTTGGGTCTTCGTTTCTGTGCGAGGGCTTTCTCTAGTTGTGGCAAGCGGGGACCACTCTTCATCGCGGTCCCCTCCCTCTTGAGCCTCCCTCCCATCCTCCCTATCCCACCCCTCTAGGTCATTGCAAAGCACCGAGCTGATATCCCTGTGCTATGCTGCTGCTTCCCACCAGCCAACTATTTTACATTCGGTAGTGTATATATGTCGATGCTACTCTCACTTCGCCCCAGCTTCGCCTTCCCACTCCATGTCCTCAAGTCCATTCTCTATGTCTACCTCTTTTTTCCTGCCCTACAACTAGGTTCATCAGTACCATTTTTTTTTTTTAGATTCCATATATATGCATTAGCATATATTTGTGGTATTTGTTTTTCTCTTTCTGACTTACTTCACTCTGTATGACAGACTCATATATATATGCATTAGCATATTTTTTTTCAGATTCTATATATATGCATTAGCATATATTTGTGGTATTTGTTTTTCTCTTTCTGACTTAACTTCACTCTGTATGACAGACTCTAGGTCCATCCACCTCACTACAAATAACTCAATTTCGTTTCTTTTTATGGCTGAGTAATATTCCATTGTATATATGTGCCACATCTTCTTTATCCATTCATCTGTCGATGGACATTTAGGTTGTTTCCATGTCCTGGCTATTGTAAATAGTGCTGCAATGAACATTGTGGTACATGACTCTTTTTGAATTATGGTTTTCTCAGGGTATATGCCCAGTAGTGGGATTGCTAAGTCATATGGTGTTCTATTTTTAGTTTTTTAAGGAACCGCCATACTGTTTTCCATAGTGGTTGTATCCATTTACATTCCCACCAATAGTGCAGGAGGGTTCCCTTTTCACCACACCCTTTCCAGCATTTATTGTTTCTAGATTTTTTGATAATGGCCATTCTGACCAGCGTGAGGTGATACCTCATTGCAGTTTTGATTTGCATTTCTCTAATAATTAGTGATGTTGAGCATCTTTTCATGTGCCTCTTGGCCATCTGTATGTCTTCCTTGGTGAAATGTCTATTTAGGTCTTCTGCCCATTTTTTAACTGGATTGTTTGTTTTTTTGATATTGAGCTCCACGAGCTGTTTGTATATTTTGGAAATTAATCCTTTGTCTGTTGTTTCATTTGCAAATATTTTCTCCCATTCTGGGGGTTGTCTTTTCATCTTGTTTATGGTTTCCTTTGCTGTGCAAAAGCTTTTAAGTTTAATTAAGTCCCATTTTTTTGTTTTTGGTTTTATTTCCGTTACTCTAGGAGGTGGGTCAAAAAAGATCTTGCTGTGGTTTATGTCAAAGAGTGTTTTTCCTATGTTTTCCTCTAAGAGTTTTATAATGTCTGATCTTACATTTAAGTCTTTAACCCATTTGGAGTTTATTTTTGTGTATGGTGTTAGGTAGTGTTCTAATTTCATTCTTTTACATGTAGCTGTCCAGTTTTCCCAGCACTACTTATTGAAGAGGCTGTCTTTTCTCCATTGTATGTTCTTGCCTCCTTTGTCATAAATTAGGTGCCCGTATGTGTGTGGGCTTATCTCTGGGCATTCTGTCCTGTACCATTGATCTATATTTCTGTTTTTGTGCCAGTAATACTGTCTTAATTACTGTAGCTTTGTGGTATACTGTGAAGTCGGGGAGCCTGATTCCTCCAGCCCCGTTTTTCTTTCTCAAGATTGCCTTGGCTATTCGGGGTCTTTTGTGTTTCCATACGAATTGTAAGATTTTTTGTTTTAATTCTGTGAAGAATCCCATTGGTAGTTTGATAGGGATTGCATTGAATCTGTAGATTGCTTTGGGTAGTATAGTCATTTTCACAATATTGATTCTTCCAATCCAAGAACATGGTATATTTCTCCATCTGTTTATGTCATCTTTGAGTTCTTTCATCAGTGTTTTACAGTTTTCTGAGTACAACTCTTTCGCCTCCTTAGGCAGCTTTATTCCTAGGTATTTTATTCTTTTTGTTGCAATGGTAAATGGGAGTGTTTCCTTAATTTCTCTTTCTGATTTTTCATTGTTGGTGTATAGGAATGCCAGAGATTTCTGTACATTAATTTTGTATCCTGCAAACTTACCAAATTCATTGATTCGTTCTAGTAGTTTTCTGGTGGCATCTTTAGGATTTTCTATGTATAGTATCATGTCATCAGCAAACAGTGACAGTTTTACTTCTTTTCCAACTTGTATTCATTTTATTTCTTTTTCTTCTCTGATTATGTGGCTAGGACTTCCAAAACTGTGTTGAATAAGAGTGGCAAGAGTGGACATCCTTGTCTTGTTCCTGATCTTAGTGGAAATGCTTTCAGTTTTTCACCATTGAGTATGATGCTTGCTGTGGGTTTGCCTTTATTATGTTTAGGTAGGTTCCCTCTATGCCCATTTTCTGGAGAGTTTTTATCATAAATGGGTGTTGAATTTTGTCAAAAGCTTTTTCTGCATCTATTGAGATGATCATATGTTTTTTATTCCTTAATATGTTAATGTGGTGTATCACATTGATTGATTTGCATATATTGAAGAATTCTTGCATCCCTGGGATAAATCCCACTTGATCATGGTGTATGATCCTTTTAATGTGCTGTTGGATTCTGTTTGCTAGTATTTTGTTCAGGATTTTTGCATCTATGTTCATCAGTGATATTGGTCTATAATTTTCTTTTTTGTGATATCTTTTTCTGGTTTTGGTATCAGGGTGATGGTGGCTTCATAGAATGAATTTGGAAGTGTTTCTCTCTCTGCAACTTTTTGGAAGAGTTTGAGAAGGATCAGTGTTAGCTCTTCTCTAAATGTTTGATAGAATTCACCTGTGAAGCCATCTGGTCCTGTACTTCTGTTTGTTGGAAGATTTTTAATTACCCTTTCAATTTCATTACTTGTGATAGCTCTGTTTATTGTTTCTAATTTTTCCTGGTTCAGTCTTGGAAAATTGTACCTTTCCAAGAATTTGTCCATTTCTTTGTGGTTGTCCATTTCTTTGTGGTTGTCCATTTTATTGGCATATAGTTGTTTGTAGTAGTCTCTTATAATCCTTTGTATTTCTGCAGTGTCAGTTGTGATTTCTCCTTTTTCATTTCTAATTATATTGATTTGCATATTCTCCCTTTTTTTCTTGATGAGTCTGGCTAAGGGTTTATCAATTTTGTTTATCTTCTCAAAGAACCAGCTTTTAGTTTTATTGATCTTTGCTATTGTTTTCTTCATTTCTATTTCATTTATTTCTGCTCTGATCTTTATGATTTCTTTGTTTCTGCTGACTTTGGGTTTTCTTTGTTCTTCTTTCTCTAGTTGCTTTAAGTGTAGGGTTAGATTGTTTGAGATTTTTCTTGTTTCTTGAGGTGAGATTGAATTGCTATAAACGTCCCTCTTAGAACTGCTTTTGCTGCATCCCATAGGTTTTGGGTCGTCGTGTTTTCATTGTCATTTGTTTCTATGTATTTTTTAATTTCTTCTTTGATTTCTTCTGTGATCTCTTTGTTATTTAATAGCGCACTCTTTAGCCTCCATGTATTTGTGCTTTTTACAGTTTTTTTCCCTGTAATTGATTTCCAATCTCATAACATTGTGGTCAGAAAAGATGCTTGATACGATTTCAATTTTCTTAAACTTTCCAAGGCTTGATTTGTAACCCAAGATGTGATCTATCCTGGGGAATGTTCTGTGTGCACTTGAGAAGAAAGTGTATTCTGCCACTTTTGGGTAGAATGTTCTATAAATATCAATTAGATCTGTCTGGTCTATTGTGTCATTTAAAGCTTGTGTTTCCTTATTTATTTTCTGTTTGGATAATCTGTCCACTGGTGTAAGTGGGATGTTAAAGTCTCCTATTATTATTGTGTTACTGTCAATTTCTCCTTTCATGGTTGTTAGCATTTGCCTTATGTATTGTGGTGCTCCTTTTTTGGGTGCATAAACATTTATAATTGTTATATCTTCTTCTTGGATTGACCCTTTGATCATTATGTAGTGTCCCTCCTTATCTCTTGTAACAGTCTTTATTTTAAAGTCTATTTTATCTGATATGAGTATTGCTACTCCAGCTTTCTTTTGATTTCCATTTGCATGGAATATCTTTTTCCATCTCTTCACTTTCAGTCTGTATGTGTCCCTAGGTCTGAAGTGGGTCTCTTGCAGACAGCATATATATGGATCTTGTTTTTGTATCCATTCAGCCAGTCTGTGTCTTTTGGTTGGAACATTTAATCCATTTACATTCAAGGTTATTATCAATATGTATGTTCCTATTACCATTTTCTTAATTGTTTTGGGTTTGTTTTTGTGGGTCCTTTTCTTCTCTTGTGTTTCCCACTTAGATAAGTTTCTTTAGCATTTGCTATAAAGCTGGTTTGGTGGTGCTGAATTCTCTTAGCTTCTGCTTGTCTGAAAAGCTGTTGACTTCTCCATCGAATCTGAATGAGATTCTTGCTGGGTAGAGTAATCTTAGTTGTAGGTTTTTCTCTTTCATCACTTTAAGTATATCCTGCCACTCCCTTCTGGCCTTCAGAGTTTCCACTGAAAAATCAGCTGATAAGCTTATGGGGATTCCTTTGTATGTTATTTTTTGTTTTTCCCTTGCTGCTTTTAATATTTTTTCTTTGAATTTAATTTTTGTTAGTTTGATTAATATGTGTCTTGGTGTGTTTCTCCTTGGATTTATCCTATATGGGACTCTCTGTGCTTCCTGAACTTGATTGACTATTTCCTTTCCCATGTTAGGGAAGTTTTCAACTATAACCTCTTCAAATATTTTCTCAGACCCTTTCTTTTTCTCTTCTTCTGGCACCCCTATAATTCGAATGTTGGTGCGTTCAGTGTTGTCCCAGAGGTCTCTGAGATTGTCTTCAATTCTTTTCATTCTTTTTTCTTTATTCTGCTCCTTGGCAGTTATTTCCACCATTTTGTCTTCCAGCTCACTTATTCATTCTTTTGCTTCAGTTATTCAGTTATTGATTCCTTCTAGTGTATTTTTCATTTCAGCTATTGTGTTGTTCATCTCTGTTTGTTTGTTCTTTAGTTCTTCTAGATCTTTGTTAAACATTTCTTGTATTTTCTCAAACCGTGCTTCCATTCTATTTCCAAGATTCTGGATCACCTTTACTATCATTACTCTGAATTCTTTTTCAGGTAGATTGCCTATTTCCTCTTCATTTATTTAGTCTTGTACATTTTTACCTTGCTCCTTCATCTGTGACATATTTTTTTGCCATCTCTTTTCTTTTTTTTTTTTAATCAGTGGGATTGTGTTCCTGTTTTACTGGTTGTTTGGTCTGAGGCTTCCAACATTGGAGTTTGTAGGCTATTGGGTAGAACTGTGTCTTGGTGCTGAGGTGAGGAACTCCGTGAGACCTCACTCCAATGGATATTCCCCTGGGTCTGAGGTTCTCTGTTAGTCCAGTGGTTCCGACTCAGAGCTCCCACCGCAGGAGCTTTGGCCCAACCCCAGGCTCAAGAACCAAGATCCCACAAGCTGTGTGGGGCAGCAAAAAAAAAAAAAAAAAAAACAATAACAAAGCAAAAAATGAAATTAGACTAGGAGACTATAAGATATGTTAAAAGAATGTAAAAATAAAAATATAGATGAATAAACTGGAAGGTACATCAGTACCACAATAGTAAAAAAGAGGAGGAGGGAAAAGAAAAATAAAAGGAGGGGGAAAGGCCTTGACTGTGGATGGCAGGGCCTAAGCAACGGCGAGATTTGGGCAGTGGGCAGGGCCAATTCTCAGGACCCATAGTGCTGGAAAAGCCCCTGGGGGCTGTAGGGGGTTGGGCTTGGGCTCAAGGAACAGAAGGGGCCCAGGTGTGCCCCCCACCCCTGGTCTCAGAGGGCAGGGGACCTCACCTGGGAGCACAGCAGGCTTCCTCGGCTCGAGTGGGTGGGGCAATCACCCTCGGCTCCTCTCCTGCTCCTCCCAGAGGGCCCCTCCTGCCTCTCCTGATCTCCCCAGCCTCTCTCCTATGCCCCCAGGACCCACATGGCCTGGATGGGGCTTTGGAGGTGGGGTACCAGCTTGGGAGCTCAGCAGGCTCCCCGACCCCAGTGGGCCAGGTGATCGCCCTCTGCTCCTCTCCCACTTTTCCCGTAGAGTCCCTCCTGCCTGCCTGTCCTGATCCTGTCTGGCCTCCACTTCTCCTCCCCCCTCAGTCCCACTACATCCTACCAGTTCACTTTGGGGTTCCTCCTGTCTCCTTGGGCATCAGAGTCCCCCACCAGTGGCCAGCAGGCACCCTAGTTGTGGGGAGAGGCTAACTCCACGTCTTCCCACACCACCGTCTTGACTCTGCCTCTCTTATTCTTTCAGTAATATTTTAATGAGATCTCCATCCAGGGTCAGAAGCCCGGCTTGGTCACGGGCACCCAGCCTCTCATCAGGGCCACCAGAGGGTTTTCCAAAGAACAGACTTTGGCTTTGCTGGTTCCCGGTGTTGTGCCTCTGCTTTCTATTTCACTATTTTTGCTCTTATCTTTATTACTACCTGTCACATGTATTCTTTCCCTTTATTATTATTTTGGCTGATTTATTATTTGGATGTTGACTCATTATGTTTCAGCCTTTATTTTCCTAATATATGCATTTAAGGCTATCTCTTTTCCTCTAAGTATCTCTTCACCTGCATCCCTAGGTTTTGATATGTAGTTTGTTTTATTTTTTATTTTTTATTTATTTTTTATTATTTTTATTTTTATTTTTTTTTGGCTGTGTTGGGTCTTCGTTGCTGTGCGCAGGCTTTCTCTAGTTGCAGTGAGCGGGGGCTACTCTTCATTGAGGTGCACAGGCGTCTCACTGTCATGGCTTCTCTTGTTGCAGAGCACAGGCTCTAGGCTGCACGGGCTTCAGTAGTTGTGGCACACGGGCTCAGTAGTTATGGCATGCAGGCTCTAGAGCGCAGGCTCAGTAGTTGTGGCGCACGGGCTTAGTTGCTCCGCGGCATGTGGGATATCCCACTTCCGGGGCCAGGGATCGAACCCGTGTCCCCTGCATTTGCAAGCAGATTCTTAACCACTGTGCCACCAGGGAAGCCCCCATGTTTGTTTTAATATGTAGTTTTTTCACTGTGATTCAGTTCTAAATAAATTTATATTTTGTTATGATTCTTCTTTGGTCCAATGGTTCTTAAGAAAGTGTTTCTTTCTTCTTCACTACCAAATGAGAGTGGTTTTTACTAAATGTATTGACTGTTATATCAATGGTGCTGTGGTTAGAGAACATGGTCTATAAGATACTAATTATGTGAAATGTGTTGGTACTTCATGGCTTAGTACTTGATCTACTTTTGAAAGGGAGGGAGGAATGGACGGAGGGAGGGAAGGAAGGAAAACTAAGGAGAAACAGAGAAAAAAAAATACATGTGCCTAGAAGAATCTATTCTTTAATTGCTGGATGCAGAGTTTTATATATGCTCATTGCTTAAAATTGCTACCGTTGCTTTTTGAATATTCCATGTCTTTTTTATTTTTGGTCTATTTCTTAACATAATTTAGAGAGTGTTTCGAAGTCTCTTGTTCTGGTGGTGAAGATATCCCATTATCCCTGTAATTCTACCAATTTCGCTTTGTAGATTATGATATGAATTGATTGTGTGCACAGAAGTTGATCATTGAGCCTGGTGAGTTGAACCTCTTACTATGTATTATCTATGTTGCTATGTAGTGGCATTTCCTACTCCTTGGTGTCTACTTCATTTTAGATTCACTAAACTGTGCCAGGTTTATTTTCTGCTTAGGATTTTCCTTGTATACATGTTTTTCATCCTTTTGCTTTCAATACTTCCATGTCCTTATGCTTTAGGTGTGTCTCTTATAAATAACATATGTCTGGATACTGTTTTGTATATTTATTTATTTTTAGAGAGACAATTTTACTTCTTTCTTTCCATTCTTTTTTTTTTTTTTTTTTTGGTTGCATTGGGTCTTCGTTGCTGCGCACGGGCTTTCTCTAGCAGCGGTGAGCAGGGGATACTCTTAGTTACAGTGTGTGGGTTTCTCATTGCAGTGGCTTCTCTTGCTGTGGAACACGGGCTCTAGGCGCGTGGGCTTCAGTAGTCGTGGCACGTGGGCTCCATAGTTGTGGCACACAGACTTAGTTGCTCCATGGCATATGGGATCTTCCCGGACCAGGGCTCAAACCCATGCCCCCTGCATTGGCAGGCGGACTCCTAACCACTGTGCCACCAGGGAAGCCCTGGATACTGTTTTAAACCCTGAGTAAAAATCCATTTTAATTGGCATTTTCAACTAATTAATGCCTATTGTGAATGCTGATATATTTTCACTAGTTACCTCAATTTTTTATTTTTATTTTTGTCCTGCTCTATTTTTTTCAGTCTTACTCACTTTTTCTCTCTCCTGATTTGAAATGTGTATATTATTTTTATTCATTTCGTAGTTATCCTTGAAATTTACCCAGGCATATTTAACCTAAGTCTAAAACTGAATAATTTAAGACATTTCTGCAACATTGAAAGGATCTTAGTATCACCCACCTCCTGATTTACATACTATTGTTTTCCAGTGTTTAAATTTTTTAGATGAACCTCACAGTTTAGGGGCGGGGGTCGTATATCCCCATTATTTGTTTGGATTCACGAATGTGGTGTTGGTTTCTCTGTTCACCAGTCCTTGCCTCCCAAGCTACCTGCTGGCATCGTTTCTCTTCCTCCTTAAGTGCATCCTTTAGAATTCTTTTTGGCTTAAGTCTCTTCTTTTCTTGATCTGTCTTATCTCACTTTGTTCTTGAAAGACGATTTTATTGCATACAGTTAAAGTTGGCAGCTACTTTTGATACACTGAAGCTCTCAGCCCATCTCTGTTACCTGATGTCGGTTGTCATTCTGATGTTTGTTGCTGAGTAAATTATCTGCCCTTTTCCTGCAACTGCTTTTAAGGTCTCCTTGAAGTTCACATTTATCAGTTTGACTACAGCATGTCCGTGTGGCATTTCCTGTGTTTATCTGCCCTTTCTTCTCTCTTTCTGCAACTTCTACTAGAAGTAGTTGAACCTTCTTATTCTGTACTCCACACTCTTAACCAACATTTTCTCTTTTCTATCATCTCTTTTTCTTTTAATGATGCATTCTGGGTATTTTCTCAGATGCATCTTCTTGTTGTTTTTTTTTTTCAGCTGCGTCTATTTTGCTATTTTAATTCTTCTGTTGTGTTTTTCTAACACAGTAAATATTTTCACTTTTTAAAGTTCAAACTATTTTTATTTTTTCTGTTTATTTCTGATAGTCTCTTGTGACTTGCTCATCTTTAAATATTTCTATTTCTTTCATAAATATTTCACAAATTATTTCTATAATTTTATAACTACATTTCTACAAATATTTCTGTAAATATTTTATAAACAATTGTTCTATCTTCCTACTATTCCAATATCTGAAGTCCTTGATTGTCCAAAGTGTTTTTTTTTTTTTCTATGATTCTCACTCACAGGGACATGCAGTCTTTGTGTATGGGGAACTTTAATTATCAGCTCATTGCTTGATCTTATTATGTGCTTAAATTTGGGGGGCTTTCCACCCTAGAGTTTTGATTCTCTTTCTGCCTGTGGCCAGGGGTCATCACTTACTTGATGCTATGTCAGAATCTACAGAACAGTGGGTCTCAAAGTGTGGTCCATGGATCTGCATCCCCATCCCACTGAATAAGAAACTCTGCTGGGGCCCTGGGAATCTATGCTTGGACAAGGCCTCCAGGTGACTGTAGTGTGTGCTTACACTGAGACCATTTCCATCAAGAGTCTTAGCCGAGAATAGGGGTCCAGTAACAACTTCATCATCTTGTTTCTCTACCAAGGCTGCATAACTCACTGTCATTGTTGCATTTGTCATCCTAAATCAGTGCAACTCTGCCCATCCCGGTAGTTCTTTACGGAATGGCAGTGATCTTTGGTGATTTTGCTTCACAACCAGCACGTCTCCGAGTGTGTTCTACTCCTGGGTTTTATTTTGTAGTAAGAGAATCCCTTGGAGCAGCTCGTCAACTTTAATGCCAGAGCGGACAGTCTGTCCATTGAGGTTTTAATTTCAAAAAATGTAATTTTTTTTACTTTTAAAGTTCTAAGTCCTGCATTTTCAAACACAGTAAGCATTTTTATTCTATACCTTGTATCCGATGTCAATACCTGCAGCCAGTGTGATCCTGGTCGTGCAGCGTTTGCTTGCCCCTGCTGACTGGGGCTTATTTCCTCAAGTGCTTCATCCCAGACTCAGGTTCCAGAGCATGATCTGTGAACATTTTCTGAGACCTGTCTTTAGCACATTCTTCCAGAAGGGATTTTCATTTGCTTCTGCCAAGAATCGGGGTAGGCTGGAGGGGAAATTCCCAGCCCGAGACACTCCAAGCTGAGTGTTCAAGGCACACGAAGGGTGAGGACTCGGGGTGTGAGTGCAGGCTTGTGGCTGCAGGTTCACCCACAAGATCTCAGGGACAAGAATACTTACTTGCAAGGCTTCTGTCTCTCTCACTCACTGGTGGGGAAGAATATTCTTGCTTGATTCTGTGTCTTCATTCACAGCCTTTTTACGGGATTCTTTGACCACGTGGGTGGCCTACACACCTCCGAACCATAAAGTGGTATGGGGGGCGGGGGTGGGGTGTCATTGCTGTTGATGGTGATGGTAGTGGCAGCATCACTTGTGCTGATGGTGGTGATGTTAGCAGTGGTGGTGGTGGCATGGGAGGGGTTGTGGTCAGGAATCAGTCAGCTTTTCCTGTGAAGAGCCAGATAGTAAATACTTTAGGCTTTGCAGACCATATGGCCTCTTATTAAAGGTGCTCAAATCTTCTCTTTTAGTGCAGAACAGCCAGAGGCATATGTGAATGAATGGACGTGGATGGGGTTCAATAAAACTGTATTTATGGGCAGTGACTTTTGAATTTCTTAGTTTTCATGTATCATGGAATATAATTCTTATCTTCAATCATTTAAAAATGTAAAAATCTTTCTTAGCTTGTGGGCTGGATTTGTCCTGTGGGCTATAGTTTGCCATTTCCTGGTGGTGGTGGTGGTGGCAGTGATGTGATGATGAGGGTAGAGATGGTGATGATGGGAATGTTGGTGATGAGGGTGCTGGTGGTGATGGTGGAGACAATGGAGATGGTGGTGATGGTGGAGATGGTGGTGATGGTGATGGTGGTGATGGTGGAGATGGTGGAGATGGTGGTGATGGTGGTGGTGATGAAAACCTGAAGGTTGTGAAGGTGGACATGGAGGTGCTATTGGAGTGGAAGGCTCTTCTCAGGACATCTTTAAGACTGAGATGGAGACCCATAAAACTAAAGGAAGTTGACACAACTTTCACAGGCAGCAGAGGCCCTGATATGCAGGTTTTCTCACTTCTGATATCACAGCATTTCCTCTCCACGTTCATGAATCAGACTCAGATTCCTGTGCTCTTCCCAGAGGTGCTGTGACAGAGACTGGCTCCTGGCAGGAGTCTGGATCGGCTGTGTGAGCAGGAAGTCCCAGGCCACCAGAAGTGATGAGTTGGGGTGATACAGCATTTTGCAATTGTTACATGCCATTTAAACGTTAAATAACAATAACTGATCTGGTTCTGAATGCTTCATTAACTATCTCCAGTGCCAAATCACAGGTTTTTCTGTGTGTGTTAAAGGCAAATTTTAATTGTTTTAATAAGGATTCGCAAGCAGATCTCTTCTCTCGACACTTGGGCATTGGTGGGAACGCATCTATTATTTGCTTAGCAGGAGGGAAGTATTGCTGTTGACACAAAAGGCATCTGACAGTGTTGGGGTTTAGGGAAGACCCCGCATCTGGTGCCCTCCTGATGTTTGCTGATTGAGCTGCATGAGGGCGGATTGTGTGAGGAACAATCCAGGCCTGTCACGTGTCCCAAGTGTCGCGCTAAACGAATCTGCTAATTAGTTTCATTTTCCCCATCAGCTGCCTAGCTACTTTGCTCTTTTCTCTTTTGACTCAGAGATGCTGCTCTAAAGGTGGTTTTATGTGTTAAATGTGACTGTTGCTGCACAAGATCTTTGGCACATAAGGGTCTTAATTAGCCACCGAAGCACGACATCAGGTACTACTTTGTGAAATTCCTCCCCCTCAACACACACACACATAAACAAGCCCAGCAGTGCAGAGCCTCATGTCTTCCTGTGGAGGTGGGGGTGGGATGAGTGAGGGGGTGGGGCAGGAGACACAGATTTTTTTCAAAATCTAGAATTGTTCACAGGCTCAGAGAAAAGGACAACTCATAGGAAAAAGCTTTAGTTCTTCATTTGTCTTTACTTCATTGCTCATACCTGTGTTTGGAAATTATTACACTTACAAAGCTGCTTCCCAAAACTTTCTTTTGATTATTTCCTAGTTATTTCCTCAGAGCAGAGCATCTATGAAACATTAGAAACAAGGTTGAGAAAAATACAACCTGGAATGTATAATCCCAGTTTCTGCACAGAGAGGTCCATGTATAATTCTGCCGTGTTCATAATAGAGGATGCTGGTGGAGCATGTGTGTAGCAGGGCGAGATGCAGACGGAGCTCAGTATCGCTCAGACCCTGTTTCTGGTGAGGGAGACGGGGCTGAGGCTGCAGCCTGGGCTGCCTTGTTCTGAAGCACCTGCTGCATTTCTGCATCTCCGACAGAAAGTCGGAGCTTTCTGTCCAGTGAGGAGACGGGCCCAGCCCGTGGTGTTCCCTCCATCAGCAGGTTGCGTGGCCTGCCTGCCTGTGGGCTTTCTCTGGTCCAGCTGATGCAGGGGAGACCCTGACTCTGCTCGCTGCACACCTGTGGCATCTGTCACTCTGTGTTCTGGGCTGTATGTGAAATGCCTTTCCCATACTCCAGAGGCACAGACTGAGGGTTTGTTTTGCTTTGTTCTGTTTTGAAGACAGTTTTATTCTATGTATTTGCCAGAAAAAGAAAGCTCAATTTTATCAACCGCTCAACAAAAGAGATGCAGTCATAATTAGTCCAGTATTACATAGTATCTCAATGAGAACACCCCCCCACCCCCAAACAAAATGCCATACAGCCACACAATGGATGACCGCTCAGCCATGGAAGGAAGGAAGCGCTGACACGTACACACATGATACACCTTGAACACATGACACTCAGTGAGAGAAGTCCGTCAAGGAGACCACGTGTGTGATTCTGTTTATGTGAAACGTCCACAGTCATCAAATCGTAGACACAGGACTTCCCTGGTGACGCAGTGGTTAAGAATCCGCCTGCCAATGCAGGGGACACAGGTTCGAGCCCTGGTCTGGGAAGATCCCACATACCATGGAGCAACTAAACCCATGCACCACAACTACTGAGCCTGCGCTCTAGAGCCCTTGAGCCACAACTACTGAGCCCATGTGCTACAACTACTGAAGCCCATGCGCCTAGAGCCCGTGCTCTACAACAAAAGAAGCCACCGCAATGAGAAGCTCGAGCACCGCAACGAAGAGTAGCCCCTGCTCGCCGCAACTAGAGAAAGCCCGCGCGCAGCAACGAAGACCTAACACAGCCAAAAGTAAATTACAAAGAAAAAATAATCCATAGACACAGCAGGCAGACTGGTGGTTGCCAGGGGCCAGGAAAGGGGGCAGTGGCTGCTTGCTGTGTAGGAAGTGATGAAAATATTCTGGAATTAGATAGGCGTGAAGGTTGCACAACTCTGCGGATATGCTGCAGCCCTTGGAACTGTATGCTTTAAAAGTCAGGTGAATTTTATGGTGTATGAATTATATCTCATAATGCTGTTATTTTTTTAAAATGAACAAAATTACTAATTAAAACAAGAGAGAGCAACAGAACTTCTTCAAACACTACACGCCCCTCAGATGTGAGGGCTGACGATGGAGTCCACAGTCTCATGAGCTTCCCCAACTTTCTGGGTGACACGTGGGTGTCACTCCAGCTGAGCAAGGAGACAGTACACCTTGGAGTCAGACATACCTGGTTCAAATCTCGCCTGTTCCTCTTCCTGGCTGGAGCATCTTTTCCGTTTGTATTTAGATCAGCAGCCGTGATGACTTTGGACCTTGTAGAATTTGAAAGCCACCACCTGAGACATGGCCCCAGGCTGAATCTCTGAGGTCGCTGGGGGCGTTCATTTTCTTGGCAAAGAGTCGGTGAGTCAGGGTCTCGCTCTGGGCCTCAGACGTCAGGAAGCCTAATCGTTTCCCAGCTCATTGTGAGAGAATCTTTTAGGGTCAGCTTAAATGATCCCACCTTCTGAGACTGCCCTAAGCCAGTTTATCAGTTGGCAGTGAGCAGGCCTCCTCCCCACACGCCCTGGCCCCATAACAAGGCAGCTTATGCATTTACAGAGAGAATTAACTGACTCCCAGGCAGCTTTTACTTTTTGCTTTAAAATGTGCTCATCTGAGCCAACGTGTTACCCTTCAACCTTGCTGGCTCTTTGGGGTGGCCTCTGTTTGGGACCTGAGGGAAACATGTCCCCTCTTCTCCAGGCCCTGACAAGGGGAGCGAGCTAAGGTCATTAGGTGACATGGAGATGAGGTCTGGGGACACACGAGGTATCTCGCTTTGTTTCTTGTCAGTGCAGTAGCAGGGGAGGTACCTCACGGGCCTGGAGGACAAGAGCCTGGTGCATTGGGTTCCTTGCCCAAGAAGCAGACCCAGGACAGGGATTTGGGGGGCACAGCAGTAGCGGAATAGGGAAGTGAGACGGGGCGTGACAGGCAGCAAAGCAGGCTCTGGGCACCAGGGTGCCGGCCTGTGGGATGGTGTGCAGGACCCTCCCACCCAGGGACAGAGATGCTGGACATTTGTCCATCTGTCATTGGCTGGAGCTACACCAGGGCCTTAACCCCTCTGACCTGGCCTGTGTGAGCCAAGACAGCGCCATCGGGATGGTGGCAGCCAGGGCCTGGGGTGGGGCACCTGTGAGTCAGCCCACCCGGGAAATGTGAGTTAGCCCACCTGGGAAATGTGAGTTCATCACCGTCCCCAACTTTCCCAGATCCATCCCCCACCCACTGTTTCCCACCTTGGCAAATAGCACCTCAGTCCACCAGGGCTTGGGGCAGGAGCGGGGAGCAGGGGGTGCTTCACCCTCATGTTCTCCATGCCCCCTTTTATGCATGTTCAAGGAACCCTGGGCCTGCCGACCCTGCCCCCTGACACCTCCTGGGGTGCACTTTGTCCATCCGTGCCCCGTCCTGAGGTCCAGCTGCCCGGACCGCGGCCGGGGTCCCTGCCTCCAGCTTCTCAGATGCCCACCTGGGCCCCTCCTCTCCAGCCTGCCCCTCGCTGCACCCCAGGGCTGTCAGGACGCACTTCCCACACTCTCGTCTCCCCAGCCCTTTCTCCATCCAGCAGCTTGTTCCCTGCCTCCTTGTTCTCCCAGCCTGTCCCCTCAGCCTGGAACACGTCCCCTCGGCCTTGGCCCCCAACTCCGGCCCCAGCTTCACGTCTCCCCTAAGTGACATCTGCACAGGAGGCTCTTTCTGAATCCCCAGACCCAGGTACTGTGTTCATTCCCTCCAGGCCGGCTTCTCCTGGTCTGGAGCCCTGGGCTTACTTCCATGCTTGTTCAAAGACCATCTTCCCCTGCGCTGTGTGCAGCGCCCAGACCAGATGGCCTTCTGGCCCCCCCGCTCCACCCCCCTGCCCAGCACACTGCCCGCTCACCATCGGTGCCCACCAAGAGCCTCTCGGTGGATGCACGAAAGTGCCCCTGCATGCTCGCCTCGCCAGGTACTAGGTGCTAGATTCCTGCCGACTTGCTTCCTCCCCTGGTTTGGGGGGCAGGAGTTCCAATTCCCTATTTTGAAACTTTTATAGGTGACGTTGCATTGGGGATTAAGGCCACCTCTGCTCAGGCCGCCGTCCACTCTGGACAGCTGGCTTTTGTCCCCTGGGAGCCTGACTCCCCACCCCCGGGGTGGTTTCCACTTGTACTGAGAGGGGATCGTCACTGGGGTTGGGGAGCGTTTGCTGGTTCAGGTTTAGAAAGCCTTCGATGGGCAGAGTCATAGGAAAACAGTGCTTCTATTATCTTTAGGCATTATTATCGTTAATTAAAATAGGAGTGAGGTGGGAGTCATTGCCTGGATTAAGCTGGATCATAGACATTTGCTGCTCTTTCCCGCTGGCATCTGTGCAGACACCTGGGTGGGAACAGAATGGTAGGTCTTTATGCCAAAGGAAGTTCCAGGAAGTTGCTTGATGAACGTCCAACCCTCACACCAAAAGTGTAGGAATATGCTTTCCCCTTATGACACAGAATTTCCAGCTGGAATGGCTTCTTCCTAAGTGAAAAGTTTATTTATAAATCAAGAAGAGCCACTAGCATTCAGTAACTTGGTCTAAGGTCGGAGAGCTTTTAGGTTACCTGTCTTTCCAAGTTAGTGACCAAGCAAATAATTTCTCCTGATTGAGGAAGAAGGATGATTTTTGTCTTCATCAGTGAGGTTCTTGTCACCGTATTTGAGCGTCCGGTTGTGGCCTATGTTGGCAAACAGCCCTGGTTACTCATCAAACGTTTGTGGGCACCATGAGTGACCCAGGCCTCGCCATCAGAATTACAAGTGGGTGGAACTGGTCTCTGACCCGAAGGAGCTCCAGGCCTTGGAGGCAGAGTCCTGTCCAAAGTGCATCTCAGGGCAGCGTGGCTGGTGGTGTCAGAGACCTGGCCAGATTCTGCTCCACAGGGGAGGTGACATCCAAGCCAAGGCCGGTTGTGGAGTCAGGGCAGCTTTGGGGGGGTGCGGGGAGGGGTGGCGGTGGTGGGAGAGGTGGTCCCAGCATCCGCAGAGGCCAGTTCAGAGCGGACAGCTAGGTGTCTTGAGTCTCGGTGTATGAGGTTAGGGAGTGGGAGGTGAGCTTGGACGGGGCGGTCACAGCCGGGGGCCCAACCCGAGGCCTGGAATGTGGGAGCAGGCACAGGAGAGCCTCTCGGGGGGGACGGGCTCAGAAACCCCAGCATAATCCGGACCCTCCTGCCAGCAGCCCTGGGGAGGGATTTGCCGAGCAAATCTCATGGACTCAAGGAGCACTGTTCATAATTTTTGTACAAAAATGAGCGAACAGGAGTAAATTTGGGAGATTTTTCATAAAATCTCCATTTTCAGCATCTTTTAAAAAATGAGACATGGCAACATGGAAACTGGGTGAGGCATAGGCAAAGCAGGGGTAGGCTAGCGGCCGTGTACCCAGTCACTACACGGGGCCCAGGCCTGGCCTTGAGACCCCCTGCCCAACCACCCGCCGAGGGGGCTTTCTGGTCACAGGATCCAAGGGGCATCTCTGAGGAAAATCAACAGAATCGGTGACTGGACGGAACGGAGGGGAAGGAATAAAGGGCTTTTGAACTTGGGGGACCAAAGGGATGAGCCTTGTGGAGAGCGATTTTGAAACTAAGTTTAACGCAACAGAAGCACCAAGAGTCAAACGCCAAACAAAGCAAAAAACCGATCAAAAATGGGTAGGAGTACTAGCTCCACGCCCAGCTCCTCCCAGCCCCCCACCCCATCTTTCTCCTTCCTGTTCGACTGATTCCTCTTCCTGGGCGGCTCCTCAGCCTTGCAGGCTGCTCACAACTATTTTCTGTGAATTGTTCAGAAATGCTCTCAGGTGGGTCGTCCTGTCTGGCCTGAGCAGCCATAGGAGTCCGGCCACTCTGTCGCTTTTACCTCCTCCTGCACGAGCCCCGCTCACCCCGCCAGTGACCCTGGGCTCCCAGGAAGATGCTGCACTGAGCAGGCAGCGTAATGCGATGCTCGGAGGCCCGGGCTTGGCCACCCCTCCCCTCGGGGGGACGTGGCCCCCGCGTCCAGGTCAGGGCTGTGCGGGGAGCACGTACACCCGTCCAGGACCCTCCCCGGGCCTGTGTCCACGGCTTCGGGCCACACAGCCACTCAGCTCTAGAAACACACAGAGATCCTCACCAGGTGACCCTCTTGGAGTACAGCCCTGTGGACACTGGGGACCACCCACAGCCTGGAAGGGTGAGTGAGTGAGGGGACGGACGCATCAGTAACCCGGGAAGGACCGTGTGTCTCCCGGGAGTCCCCGCAGGCTCTCCAGGCGCCTGTGTCCCCCAGGAAGCCCTCTTGTCTGGTGGCGGCAGCACAGGGGCTGCCGGTTGTGGAATCCCCTGGCCACTGCCCGAGCTACTCAAATAGCCTCTTTACAACCCATTTGTCAGAGGCAAAATCGCAACCACGCTCTCCTGGTTCGTGCCACCCTGAGGTCCCTGCAGTCATCGGCCTCTGGCTGCCCTGGAGCAGCTGAGCTGAGAGGGGCGCCCGCTGCAACACAGACACGTCCCCGTTGTCCCCTGGGCCCACTCCCCATGCTGCCCACAGACCCCGCTGCCCGAGCAGCCTCCGTGATACCACATCCACTCAGGAGCTGATCTTCAACAACGCCCAAAGTTTATTACAGTAAATGTTTTATGTGCAGATGACATTCAAGACCCTCCAATCAAGGCCCCTGCCCTCCTCCCACTTAACCCCTGGCCCCTCTGCTAGGTGTCCCTGCCTCTTGGCTTTTGTTTCATGCTGTTCCCTCTGCCTGGAACATCTTTCTTACACATCTTCATCTGTTGATTCTTTTAAAACTCTTTGTTTTAAAACAAAGAAAATTTCAAACGTACGTGAAAGTAGAGAGACTTGGATAATGGACCCCATGTACCCATCACCCAACTTCACTGATTATCAACCCAGAGCCGACCTTGTGTTCTCTGTACCCTACCCAGCTCTTCCCTTTCCAGATGATGTTTAAACAAATCCCAGACATTGAATCATTTATTTCATCTGTGAATACTTCAGTATGAATCTCTAAAAGTAGGTAGCTCTTTTTTAATCTTCATCATACACCTTCCAAAAATTAACAATACCTAAAAAAATTACAAGAACTCCAGCCAGTGTACTCATTTCTCCAATGTCTCAATACATAAACATATATAAATGTGTGTATAAACGTAGAGAGTCATTTAGTATGACTATGTATGTGTAAGTATATGCATGTGTTTGTGTGTACATACATGGGCACGTATGTATATATACATGTACATATATATATACATACAAAAAATTGAATCAGATCCAAATTAAATTAATACATGCAATTAATTCTTCTAAGTCTCTTTAATCCATAGACTCTTTCTCTCTCTCTGTCTGTTTGACAATCCTTACAATTCCTGGGCTATTTTTCCTGTAGAGTTGTCCACATTCCGGATTTTGCTGGTTTCATACACCCATGATGTCATTTGACATGTTCCTCTGTTGTCTGAATTTCCTAATTGGTAGTTAGATGTAGAGATTTGATGAAAATAAGGTTGTGTTTTGTTTTGCTGTGTTGTGTTGTGCTGTGTTTGTTTGGCAAGAAGGCTTCATGGGTGATGGCACATGTTCCCACGAGAGGTGTGTAAAGCCTGTCGTCTTTGTCTTTGTCCTGCTTGTAGCCCCTGACCCCTGCCAGCCCTCACACCCGCCCCTCTGGTCGTTCATCGTAGCTCGTAGCATCTGGATTCCACAGGAAGGCCTCGTGGGACCCACACTCCTCCCGTCCGCTCACCCACAGGCTTTAAGCTCGGGGTCAGTTTGAGTCGATGTAAAAACTTTGACTCAAGTCTCCCTGCCTCTGCATCTTCAGCGTGTTACTCCATTGGCTTCTGTTCTAAAGCATTTTGTGGACCAGCCTGATGACAATCTGATTTTCTTATCCTTTTGAGTGACCCAGGTTTTTTTTTTCCTGGATAACCAAAGGTGTTAAGTTTGTTTGTTTTTCTTTAGCATTTAGTAGATTGACTGTAACTTACGTTGGGATTAGTCATTCTTGGTCTGTTTCTCTGGGTGCTGACTGAACCCGTTCAACATTCACTTCAGGAACATTTTCTTAAATCATAGTTTTAGTGTTTGCTGTTTTCCATTGTTTATTTTCTTCTCCGATGTTTCCTTTTATATGCATGTTGTACTTTCTTTGCCTTTATTCTGCATTTATTGCTTTCTTTCACAATAGTTTCAGCACTTTAAATGCACCCAGTGAAATGCACGTCTTTGGTGTTACAGTTTGATTAGCTTTGGCAAATGCAGATGTCCGCCATAACCCCTGCCCTACCAGGATACTGAGTCATTGCATCGACTTAGATACTGCCCTGTGCCCTTTGCACGAAATCGTCCTTCCAACCCTGATTCAAACAATGTTCTGATTGCTTCCACAACACAACACTCTGCTAGAATTTCATATAAATTGAAGTATTCATGTTTTTTTAATTTAAAACATTTTTCTGTTTTCCATGTTCTGTTTCTTTTAAGGGACGATCCATTGTGTTTATTCGCTCCTGTGTCCCTTCTGGCTTAGCCTTGATTTCTGAAATTACTTCCTCTTTTATTTCTAATTCTTTCCTGTGTTCTTTTCACGTCTCTTTCTAGTCTCAAATTCTGTTGCTTCTGAATATTTTCCCAATCCTGATTTATGTTGTTCTTCACGAGGTCTACCATTCTCTCTGTTCCTTGTAGCTCATTCTGAAACATTAGATTTCAGTTTCATGTTGATGTGACTTTCCGACATGTTCGTTGTGTAACCACTGTTACACTGGTTTATGTAATTGTTGTTCGCTGATTTGGCTTTTAATATTGGGAAGTCATCTTTCTGTCTTCAACGATCACCTAACACAGTGCCTTGCAACAGTAAGCAGTTGACAAATATACATCTTATTGAACTGAAGCCTAGCCTGTTGTGGTCAGTGTGAGGTTTTTCACCGCCTTGTGGAAAAGCTCCATCTGATCCCATAAAACCCCAAGACTCATGGGCCATGAGGTACAAATCATAGAGCGGAAGGGACCTTAAAGCTTTTCTCGCTCAACTGCGTTATCAGTAACTCCCCTTCCACGAGCGACTTGCTAAAGATCATAGACAGGAAGTAACAAAACTGAGGGCAAATCCCTGGTTTCCTGACTCTTAGTTTCGTCCTCTTATATCCTGACAGTCTCAAAGTAAAGAAAAGTGTGTTTCTGTACAACGCAGAATTTGTACAGCTGTTGCCTGTCTGCTTTCTGTCTGTTTTCTTTCACAGCCCCCATCAGTTTCCTTACCTGCCTGGTGTTCACCCAAACCCGTGGGTGGGAGGGCTCTCTGGGCTGTGGTTCTGAGAGAGAGAATGAGGGAAGGAGGAGAAAGGGGATGAAGCTCAGGCACCAGGAGACCCCTGTTCATCCTCTCCCCTCCCCCGACCACCAGCATCAGTAATGCAGCAGCTGTAGCACGAGTGACCGGCTTCCTCTGCCAGACTCGTAAAAGCAGACTGCAGGGCCTCACCCGGAGGACAAAATTGGGAGCACTTGTTGCAGCCCAGGAAGATCTCTGTTCACAGAAGGCAGGCAGCATCCTCGACAGAGCGGAGGCTGTTCAAGCAGAAATAAAGATCGAGTCAAAGGGTTTCCTCTTTGCAGCTGCTGGTTCTGAATATCATGGACTGAGAAAAAAATGAAGTATCATTTGTTATATAATTTAACCGATTATATTATATAATTTTATGTCTGTTATAAAGAGCCTTGGAGGAATGGCACCATCATGGGTAAGACCCCAGTAAGCGTCGTGAGGATGCTGGAGGAGACCCCAGGCTCTGGCACGGACGTTTTATCTCAGAGCCGCTAAACTCGGGCTCGGGAATGGCTGTCGTCGGGGAGGAGTGGGTGGAAGTAAACACAGAGGAAATGAGCAAATAGGAATTAGGGGTTAGAGACAATGACAAGCCAGTCTGTGTTAGAAGAAATAGTATTGAAGGATGCTGAAGCGACAAAAATAAAATTCCACTCATTTCAGCCCCTTTACCTCAGGTGTAATCATAATTTATCATACTCAATGTTGGAAAAATTCACTCCAAGAAGAAAAAAAAGTTCTTTAAGAATGTAAATTGTTGGGGAATTCCCTGGCAGTCGAGTGGTTAGGACTCCGCACTTTCATTGCCGAGGGCACAAGTCCAATCCCTGGTCAGGGAACCAAGATCCCACAAGCTATGCAGTGCGGCCAAAAAAAAACCAAAAGATGAAGAATGTAAATTGTTGGATATATTTGTTTTAATACTAAAAAAAAGGATAGTAAATAGCTTTAAAATCGAGTCAACAGCCAGAACTCACACTATTCACTACAGAGCAGGGCCCCTCCCTTCAAGGTGCAAAATAACCCTTGTGGTCGTGTTAATGTGGATTCTGACTCAGTAGCTCCAGGTGGTCAAGACCATGCCTTCCTGACAGAATCCCAGGTGGTGCTAATGCTGCAAGTTCTAAACCGACTCTAGGTGGAGACTTAAGCTTCGCCTGCCTCAAAATGCCACGATTTCGACCCACTTTGAGGCTGGTGCAGCTCAAGGAGATCCCTACGTAGCGTTATTCCAATCCCATAACCCTTGAGACTGTTCATTGAGCACCTGCTGCATACCAGGACCAGAGGGGCGAAGGAACAGTGGTTCTTTGGTCTCAGGCTCTGGGAAGGGCAGGGGCTGAGGAGGAGGTGACGTGAGTAGCTGTCACGTTGGCAGAGAAGGACGCACAAGGAGGTATAGGAGAAACCGGAGCCCAGCTGCTGGGAACACACCAGAAAAGGGAAGGTCACTCTGGCTGAACTGCAACAGGAGGCTCTGTCCAGGAGGAGGAATTTGAATAAATGTAACCAAATGTCTTCTGTAAGATACTCACTTCGGATCCAGGCAGGAGCTGAGTCTGAGAAGCCTAACTGAGTTTCAAGAAGGTTATTCTGGTCTTGTTGGTACATCCAGCCCTGCATGAGGGGCCCAGAAGCTTTGCTGTGGAAGGATGAAGATCAGAGAAGCTGGGTGTTTGCACCAGAAACGCCTGGATGAGCTTGGAAGGTGACTGGGTGCGGAGGCGATGCTCACACATAGGACATGCTTCGCAGGTGCTCAGAATCAGTGGTTTTAGCTCTCGGATTGTGACTGGGCCCCAGGGCTGAGGGCTTCTTAGAGCCACAGCAGCAGAGCCCATACTGTGTCCTGCTCTCGGACATGTGACGCAGTGTCACAATGGTGACACCCACACCTCCCAGTGCATATACTGCCCTTGACCGGTCAATTGTCGACTCAATTAAACTGCTATTTTCCAGTTAGTCACAAGAGTGTCTTCTCTCTCTCCTCCTCTGCTCAGTCTGAAATTTTGGATTCCTGTAGCTACCACCAAACCCAATAGTTATAATGTAAGAAAATTCTTAAATCTCATAGAAAGCCAGAGCACCTGAAAGCCCCAAGAGGGAATGTTTTCCTACATAATAGTTATTAATTTGCAAAGAGGAAAAGCTGTCTCCCAAAATCTTAAGCTTGGGTATCTTCTTTTCTTTTTTAACATTTGAAACCCTAGAAAGGAACATGATCTAGGGAGAAACAGTTTAGAAGGCTTCTTAATTGTATCCCAGATACATTGATGTTTCTCTAAGCCGAGCACCACTGAGGCAAGGAAATTTCCAGTCTGCTTCCTGGGACCCTGCTGAAGGCCAGTGGCAAGTGTGAGTGTTGAGATAATTCTAACACAGGGAAAGAACATACTAGAATGTGTGTGTGAGATTTCCTCAGCCGGGGAACTTAGTCCCTGTACAGCACTAACATGTAGGTCTTCCTATCACTTCTAAATCTGTGTGGGGCGTTTTTTTTGGTTTTTGTTTTTTGTTTTTTGTTTTTATCACACAGAGGTATTTTATTGTAAGTTATATGCAAAAGTAACTTAGTTCTTTGGGAAAAAATTTTTAAATAAAATAGATCAATATTTAAGATATACTAGACCAAAAAATAACTGAATAAAGATGATAAAGATAAAAATATATTACTCAAAAAAATCCTTGAATTTATTAGAATATAAAACTTTAACATCCCTCTAGTCAAAATTTTATTCACAAGGGGTCGTAGGTTGGTTGTTTGTTGGAAATATATTTGAAAAATTCAAAAATTAAAATAGTTGCTTTATTTCTTTGTTCCATTAGTACTAAGTCACAAGATCTTTGTAAGTCAACCCTCTCTTCTTTGGTGTGAGTTTTCTGCTGGGATGAGGAGCCGTGGGCCTGGGAGAGTTGAGCGAACTCCCCCACTTCCCCTGTGGTCGAGGCTGGTGAGGGGAGGCTTGCCTGTGGGTTTCAGGAGGTCGGCTGAAATCATGAGTTTCTCTAGAGCGGCAGTGGTTCCAATCCCTGCAGAGTCGCCTTCATTTGGAGCAGAGACTAGAGTATAGAGATGCAAGGAGTCCATCTCTGGCTCCCTCTGGCCGCTGCCCCCATGGAGCCTGTCTAAATCGGCAGAGTAGGTGGGCTCGGAGCAGCGGCTGTGCACCCCGGCGACCGGGAAACGCTGAGACAACCAGGGTCTGGCTGATGAGCAGCTTTTCAGGCGTGATTTTCTTGTCTCATCTCTGTTTCTTCCTCCTCCAGGAGAAATGGGCCCCCTGAGGCAAGCGTGACCCTCAAGTCCAGCCCGCCAGCCCGACGCCCGGCCGGGAGGACAGCGCCATGGCTGGAGTCGTGGAGCAGAAGAGCGGGCTGGTGCACAGCAAGCTCGGCGAGGCCGGCAAGAGGAATGGCCTGATCAACACCCGAAGCCTCGTGGCTGAGAGCAGGGATGGCCTGGTGTCCGTGTACCCGGCGCCCCAGTACCAGAGCTGCCGGGTGGTGGGCAACGTGGCACCGGCCGCCCCGGATGGCAGCAGGAACAAGCCAGTCCAGCAGCTGCTGGACCCCAACACCCTCCAGCAGTCGGTGGAGTCCCTCTACCGGCCCAACATCATCCTCTACTCGGAGGGCGTGCTGCACCCCTGGGGGGACAGCGTGGCGGCCGACTGCTGTGAGACCACCTTCATCGAGGACCGGTCGCCCTCCAAGGAGAGCCTGGAGTACCCCGACGGCAAGTTCCTCGACCTCTCGCCTGAAGACATCAAGATCCACACGCTCTCCTACGACGTGGAGGAGGAGGAGGAGGCGTTCCAGGAGCTGGAGGTCAGAGCGTGTGTTTGTCATGGGCCTTCGGGAGCAGGGTGTGGGGCTCTGGGGGGGGTACGAGTGCCAGGCAGAAGTCGGGGCGTGAAGCCAGTGTGCGAAAGTGCAGGGAAACCGAAGCCTTCTGGGTGCCCTTCACTCAGAACTTTTGTGGAAGATGCAGGGACGGAGAAAGAGGTGAGGACCAGGACCCGGGGGGCTTCAGCAGAGATGCTGGTCAGAGAGGGCACAAGGTCACAGCCGTCGGGGCAGGGCTAAGATGGATTTAATGGTTGACAGTGCTGGCAGAGGGTGGGGCTCTGCTGACACCCCGCCCACAGGGGAGACCGGGCACTGGCAAAAGCGAGCAGGGGAGGGGGGCTCATGGTCCTAGGGCCACACAAGGCTGGAAGTACACGTGTGGGGACAATTTGGGATGTTTTTGCTGCTACGTGTGGTTTCCTTAATTTGACATTCCAGAGTGTCTACTAAGGATCATTGGAATAGCTGAAACCTGCTGGAAGAAACAGTTGAAATTGATAGCATAAGGGGCAGACCAGCTGTATTATTGCAGGGTCCCGTCTCCCGTAGGGCAGACACAGGCGTCGGATCACGCCCAGAAACGTGCGTGTTGGCCGGGGTGTGACGCACGGCTGCCCCCATGGAGGGAGAGGGTGAGGCTGCAGGGGTCTGTGCCCAGGAGGCCAGCGCCCAAGCCGGGGGGCAGTCATTTTGCTGCTGTGAGGCTAGAGGGGGTTCCTCCAGGACATGCATGGCAGGGAGAGAAGGGCCGGTTTCTGTCAGTTGGGAGGGAAAGACCTTTAGGAGGAAGCATGTGGTCAGAGGGAAAGGAAGTTTGTTTCCTACTTTGATAGGTGAGAACGTTTTGTGGGTGGAGGGAAACATCCAGGGCAGAGGATGCCGAGGGGCGGGGGAGGGGGGGCAGGAGTTGGCGTCCAGGCAGAAGTCTGGTCTTTCTCAAGCAGTCCGCACAATGCTTGTCTGAGAAGATTAACAAGTCCAAGTGCTCTGGGGGGAAGAGGATGGGATGAGGGCCCACGTGGGGGAGGGTCATGGAGCTGGGGGAGGGTGAGGACCCTCAGGGCGGTGACTAAGGAAAGTGACCATCCTAGAAGAGACAGCCAGCGTCGGGGGCGGGGGGGGGTCCATGTGCGGGTGTGGTCAGGCCTGAGCGCTGTGACCTTCCCCGTGACGGGCGGCCGCCCTTCAGCAGGGGAGGCTCAGGGCAGAGCAAGCTCGGGGCTTCCTGCCTGCAAGCTGGGAGAGGCAGGAGAGAGCAAGGGAGGGTGTCTGGAGTAGACTCAGCCCCACCGCGGGGGCCCAGACTGGGGAGAAGGTCAGTGAGGTCACAGGGAACTGATGGGCCCAGGAGACCAGGGGCGTCAGGACCGGAGGTAAAACGAGAACCAGAAGCAGCTGGAGAGATGGTTTTAGTCTAAACAGATATTCAGAAACGGAAAACAAAGCGTGCTTTTGTAGCAAACCCTGTGAACAGAGCCCCTGAAACCAGCTGACGGGGAGTGGAGTGGAGGGCAGCTGTCAGAGGCCGTCGGGAAGACCAGCACACCCCGGGGACCCCGTCAAGGGGCAGAGCAGGGGTGAGCTTGGGCCGAGCTGAAATTTGAGAAAGTTGGACGAGTGCTTTAGCTGCCATTCAGGAGCCTCTGTTCAGTGTCCACTTTTACCAAGGTCTGGGGTTTTGCCTAAAGCAAAGGTGTAAATGCTGCGTGGAGTTTAGGAAGCAGACATACAAAGATGCAATTTCAGCGAAATGCGGGAGTTATAGTAATGGAAACCCGCTGCTCCGAGAGCCTCCGAAGGAGAGGCTGAGCCCCCGAGCTCAACGTGGGGCTCAGGGGTGGCTGCAGAGGAGGCGACGGGTTGCATCTGGCCGGGGAGAGAGAGACCCTCTGGCAAGAAGGTTCATCGGGGTAGGGGATGAGAATCAAAGGGACGTCGTGAACAGATGACACACAGAGGTGTCCAACCTAGATCTGCGGGGACAGTGAGGGGTTAGACCTGGTGGGGCCGGGAAGGCAGGACCGAGAGGACGCGGAATCCTGTCCCTGAGGACCTCACTGCCATCTCGGGGAGACTGGATTTCAGGCGGGGACACAAACCCAGAGGCTTGGAGACAGGAGGGACAGTAATAGGGTCAAGAGGAGCCCCACGGAGGGACGGGGCCGAGACTGGGAGCCCAGCCTGTCTGCAGCTCCAAGGGTGCTGCCGTGCAGGCTCATGTGTAGGGGATCCCAGGGGGATGGGGGCGTTTCAGGTAGGGGTGCATCGTCAGAGTTGCTCTGGCTGCAGAGCAGGACAAGGGGCCTGTCATAGAAGAGGATGAGAGAATCAGGGCAGCATTACAAGTGAACAAGATGCTCAGGAAGTGGTACCTGCCATTGTCTGGAGAAGATAGGAAGGAAGGGTTGGGGCATTTCTGTGCACAGAGGGTCCCAAGCCCCCCACTGGCCAGGCTGGCTGGCACAGGATTTTCAGCTTTGTCACAAGTTCTTAGAAATCAGCTCCAACACATAACATCCCCAGCAGTGAAAAGTGTGGGACACTTAGTAGACTGAAAATGTAGAGGTAGCTCCTGCCTACACTGTTCCTTCGTCACTCATGTGGGCTTCAGGCCTCCCCTCTCTCTGGTCACATCCTACATGCAGGAAGTGTTCTGTTTTCCCATTCCATGAAAAAATAATGGGCATGTATGCATTAGCATTTGCTGTGTAACAAATCTCCCCCAAATCGGTGGCTTCTAACAGCCCTGTGAGCTCGTGATTCTCGGGGTCAGCATTCTGCAGGGATCTCAGCTGGACGGAGGCTGCTCTGCTGGTCTTGCCGGGTTCCCCTACTGGCCTGAGCCTGAGAATGTGGGCTGGGCTATTGGCCCGGGTGACAGAGGTGACAGGACCACATGCCTGTCATCATGTGGTGGCCGTGGTGGGGATTCCGGGAGCAGAGAGCGGGGTGAGCAGGGAGCCAGGGCTTTTCAAGTCTCTGCCATGGAGCACACGTTATGCGTCTTATCTTCCAAAGCAAGTCACGTGGCCAAGACCAAAGACGGTGTGGGAGGGGCTGCTCAGGGTGACAGGATAGGAACATGCCAACCACAGGGCCAGGACTGCAGCAGCTCCCACAGAGCAGGCATCACTTTTTAAGATCATCGAATTGAACAGAATGAGAACGGTCATGGTCGTATTGTAACTCAAATAAAAAAACATGGTCCGTATTGATGTGGGGCTCTTCCCAGAAGGCAGCTCTACTTCCGATAAAAGGGAAAATGTGGTTTTGACTCCTTGGGGAGTTCCATGGCTTCATTCAGTCTACAGCAGATCGATTCTGTTTCCTGGAAATCACAGTTTTCAGAGAGCTTTGCCCTAGTAGGAGCAGGGCCTTGTCACCTGAGCCTTTCCTCTGCCCCCATCTCTGCCTGGACAGGCTTGCCCAGCACTCGGAGTGGAGATGGCCTGGTCCAGACGGGTCCGCTCACCGGGTGCACATCTGTAGGAGCTCCTGCAGCTTCATTTGCCTCTGGGGCGGTGGTGCTGGCGTGAGCGGATCTGCAGCTGATTGAAAGCATCTTGTGGAGAGGCCTCGGCCACGGCATTTGCTGTGCGCTGCCCGGAGAGTGGGAGCCCGTCACAGCGGAGAGTCGGCCTGGGGAGTTCCAGGGGTGCGCGGGGATGGAGGGTGACCGGGCCTCCTCGGGGGCCCTCGGGACACTCTGGGTGCATGATCTGGGGCCTCCTCCTGGTTCCCGACCGCAGCTAAAACCACAGCTCACGGGGCCCCAACCGCAGGAAATCACATCTCCTTTTCACACAAACAAACTCAAGCAGAGAGATTTCAGGCACAAGTAATAAAGCAGTTCTACAAAATATAAAATTTGATCTTAAAGTTATGAAATGAAGTGGGTGCAGGTCAGGGCTGGAGGGGCCTCATTGCATGTTGAAAGGCTGATTGTCACCCTTGTGTGACAAAGCCAAGCCTCCAGCATCCGTTGGAAAGCACATGGGATGTCATCACTGGGAAATAGAGACACGGGAAGAAAGCAGAAGGCGACGCGTGTTTCTGGAGCATATTCCTGTGCCAGCCCCTCTGCGTACCCTGCCGTCTGATCCCAGCAGCCACACTGGGCGACAGGCTCTGTCCCTAACGCTGCACATGAGAGGTGGAAGCATGGAGGGGTCCCAGGTGGCTCTCCTGGCGTCGACTCCTGTGTCCTGATGGCGATACTCTGTGGTCCCTGAACGGCTGTTTCAGACACAGCCACCTCCTCACGTCTGAGCCCTCACCTGGGCTGTCCAAGCCCTGAGTCTGCCCTCCCGTGAAAAACCGGAAACCTATTGGGAGAGACAGGGTTTCACACTCAGGGTAGCACCTTGCAGAGGCCTCCTTCACGCACAGGAACACAGCAGGGAGGACGTGCAAACATTTGACGAAAATCCCAAAGCGTGAATGAGGCAGAAGAATAAAAATAGAAGAGTGGACCCAGAGGAAACTGAAATCACTCAGAAAATAATAGGCAGTGTTTTAAACACGATCTTAGTGTCCTATGAGGATGTGAGAGGCTGCTCTGTGGTGGGGCGGGGAGGCCGGGTTTGGTTTGGCTTGTTTGCCTTGCTACCTGGGCTGGACCCTCCCGTGCGCTAGTGACAGAGGTGGTGAGTGGGGGTCCTCGCCTCGCTCCTGGTTCGGGGTCAGTGCTCAGACTCAGATTAAGGACCAAGTTCTTGAGGCTCTTAATCAGGTGCAGGGAGCAGCCTTTGTCAAGACTTGGTCAAACAGGAGTTTTTTTAATATAAAAAATGGGTGTTTAACTTTGCCAAATGCTGGGAATTTTTGTCCTTTATTGTATTTATGTGACCTATTATATTAACTGATTTTCATATATTAAACTATCCTTACATTTGGGGATAAATCCCCCATGGTCATGGTGTTTGCTCCTCTTTAAATATTGCTGGATTTAATGTGCTAACAACTTGGTAAGGATGTTTATTGCTGTGTCCATGAGGGGTCTTGGTCCTTGACAACTACAGCTTTCTTTTCTTGTCTTTTTCTGGCTTTGGTGTCAGGGTGACCCTGGCCTCATAGGATGAGTTGGGAAGTGTTCCCTCCTCTTCTCTCTGAAAGACTCTGCCCAGCATTGATACTTTTTCTTCTCAGGTGTTCGTTCATATTCACAGTGAAGCCATCTGGGCCTGGGCTCTTCTCTGTGGGAAGATTTCTGATTACTGATCAAACCTGATTTCTCTATGATTTTAAAGAAAATCTTTAGGTTTTCCTTTCTTCTTGACTCAGCTTTAGTAATTTGTGTCATTCTAAGGATTTGCCCATTTTATCCAAGTTACCTAATTTGTCAGCATAACATTGTCCATAATATTCCATTTAAATCTTCTCACTTTCTATACAGTTGGTAACGTCTCCTCTTTTCATGCCTAATTTTGGTGATTTTCCATTTCTTCCTTGCTCAGTCTAGCCAAAGGTTTATACATTTCCTTGATCTTTTCAAATATCTGTCATCTGTTTCCATTGGTTTGTCCTTGCTTCTCGGTTTTCCATTTCAATGATTTGCACTCAGATATTTATGATCTTTTGCTCTCGTTTCCTATGGGCTAAATTTGCTCTTCTTTACCTAGTTTCTTAGTTATTGATTTGAGATTTTTCTTCCTTTGTAATATATGTATTTAAAACTGGAACTTTAAAACACTGTTTTAACTGCCTCCTATAAATTTTGATATGTTGTGTTTTCATTTTCGATTTAGTTCAAAATATTATCTAATATGCACTGTGATTTATTTATTTTACTAATGGGTTATTTATAAAAGTGTTGTTTAATTCCCAAATTTCAGGGATTTCCCACACTTTTCCTATCATTTACTCCTAACTTAATTTCATATGGTTGAAGAACATAGTTTGTATAATTTCTCTTCTAAGTTTATTGAGATGTGATGTGTGGCCTAAAGTACAGTGTGTTCTGGGAAATGTGCCTTGTGCATTTGTGAAGGAACTTGTATTTGTCGTTGTGTGAAGAACCCATGAATGTTTGTTGAGTTGAGTTGGCCATGCTGTTCACGTTTTCTGTCTTTGTTGCTTATCTTCCTGGTCGTTTCATCAGTTTTGTCAGTTTTTGCCTCATGTATTTTGGGCTCTATTGGTTGGTGCATGTACATTTATAATTGTTATATCTTGCTGGAATATTGAGCATTTTATCATTATAAAATGCCAGTCTTTGTGTCTAATAATATTTTTTGTCTTCAGGTCTATTTTGTGTGACATTAGTATAGCTGCTACAGCTTTCTTATTATTACAGTTTGCACGAGGTATCTTTTTCCATCATTTTGCTTTGAGTTTATTTTTGTCTCAGAATTTATAGTGTGTCTCTATAGAAAACACATAGGTGGGTCTTGTTTTTTTAATTGTCTTACAATCTCTGTCCCTTGATTGGAGTATTTAATCCATTTGCATTAACTGTAATTTTTTATATGGTTGGATTTACATCTGCCATTTTGATGTTTGTTTTCTACATGTTTCTTGGTTTTGTTATTGTTGTCTCTCTTTTTCTTCTTACTGCCTTTTGGTGGCAAATATGCATTTGCACAGCCTCACATCAGCCTGGGATGTGAGGAGAGCTCCCCAGGCCCCTGTGGTCCTCTCCTTTCCAGGAGCTCCTTGTTAAATTCTTGAGTTATCCTGCTGTCTGCCACTTGGCCCAACCAGGACTAGAGCCATAGTTTGGGAGAGCTGCAAGATTTCCAATTTGTATCTGGGACTGGAGTTTCCACCCTGTGCTCCCCAATCAATTCAGCTCCTTCTAGCAGTGAAGCTTCTGGTCTCCAAGTGTAGCCCCACCCTAGCAGAAATACTTCATGGCCAAGCTGGTGGTGGATTTGGGTCAGCCCAGAGCAGGAACACCCCAGACTCACACTATTCTGACTCAGAATTTAGCAGTGGTTGGTAAGCACACACCCCTCAGTTTATCGTTGGCCCTGGCTCAGTGCAGAGTGCCCTGACAAGGCTGTTTTGACAATTCTGTTCAGTCATTTCTCAGGGACAGGATTTGCCTGCCTCCTGGCTCTGTTATACCAGAAGCTTTGCAGGATATTATTTGAAGTGCTAGATGCATTTTCCAGCAGGCACTAGACATGGACAAGAATATGTTCAAATGCCCACAGATGGCTTGTGGTTAGGTTAAGAATTTTAATCGAATTAATTATCTTTAAATAATATGACATATATCCACTTACAGCATTAGGAAATTAAATTACTCATTTTCCTCCCTTGAGACAGTCTGTAAATAAAGAAATGTATTTAGATATTCCAGTTTCTTTTGGATCTATGCGTGGATCATTCACCCAGGAAATCTGTTTCATTTCCTTATAGTCACATCTTATCTAGCACTGTTCAAACTGCAGCAAACACCTCGTCCTGTAAAGAGGCCTGTGGGAATAACTTCTCATCTGGAAATTAAATTTGCCTTTACGAAGTAAACATTTTGAGGGCATCCTACATACTTATGATTTCCAAAGACAAATTCAAAAAGATTGTGTGAAATATAAGCATGATTGGAACAGCAGTGCGCTATTTACCGGTTTAATTTTCTATGTCAAGGAAAACTCTCACATAAATGTGGGACTTGCGGCATGTTTCTTACAAAATAAAAATCAATATCTTTATATTCTCATCTCACATGTGCCAGGAAAAGGCACTGGAGCATGTAATTACAGCCGTTTGATGAGGAGAGAATCTCTGAGGTAATAAATCCATCTGTCATAAGAACACAAGGGGATCATTCGTCACATTTCCCTGAAACACTTTCCGATAAGCAGAAGGGTTGGGGCATCAAGCCAAATTTGTATGCCAAGGAAATAAAAGCCTTTTTACTTGTTCAAGCTCACACTGATTTCTCGGCTGCGGCTTCTGAGCCCCTGCTCAGAATTGCGAGTGGGAGAGAGCCGTCCGTGTATCTGTGGCCACCTGGAACTGGAATCTTTCATCGTTGTAAGATTACAATTATTGTAATGAAATCAGCTTTTACATATTTACAGGTAGCTGTGAGCTGAACGCGCTAACACGGTAAATGCGGTTTGAATAACAGTGAAAGGCGGGCCCATGACTTTGGTGAATCTCTTCCATACTCAGTTTTGAACAAATACCAGTAAAATGTGGTTCTAAACCAAATTGTGGTTTAATAAAGTTTCCCCAAGCTTAGCCAAAGGTCCACCTATTTCAAGCAATACTCATGTGAACAAAACCCAGTACCAAGAGGATCCTTTGGAGTCCCCAAGGGGCAAATTTGCTCGACGGTGCATGAAACGTGTCTCTTCACGGGCCTGCCGCTAACTCCTGCGTTCAGTGACCTCCACGTGTGCAGAAAACGCTCTTCATGGCCTGGAGCCCAGGGAATGCCATTTAACCTTGGCCCATGGTAACAAAAACCATCTCCCACCTACCACATCATAATGTCATAAGAAAGTGACCATCAGCATTCAAGTTTGTTAGAAGAAGCACATCCTTTGAATTCAAAGTATTGGTGATGACCACGTCCTTTTTCAGGGACTCGTGGGAAGTGTCGCCCCCATATTATGGTCTGTTCAGCTTTCTGTCCGTCCTGCTGCTGGGGAACAATGGCAGAATAACCACAGAAATCCAGGATGAGCGCAACTTCATGACTGCCAATATTTTCCATTTTTTCCCTAACAAACCATTTCACAGCGTTTCCTAAAAACAGAAGGAAAAGCTCACAGGACTGACACGGAGGTAGTTTGGGTGCATTGTGAATTCTGAGATGCAAAAAGAAACTAACACGGGGGAGGCGGTGCAGGTGGCTGGCACTCGTGGGCTGAGGTTAAGCTAGATTTTTGTAACAAGAGGCATTTGGCTGGTGCGAGGATCATCAGATTACTCAGACCGTTAGCAGGTGAGGGAGACTCCATCATTCCGGATGGAGAGCCTGCACATCTTCCTCGTGGCCCCGGGCAGTGGGTGTTTGGTGCTGATACTCACCTGGAGGAAACAGACACGGAGGAGGCCAGAAAGAGGTCTCACTGTGCAAAGTGCTGAGGCTTCCTGTCGGGCTTGTCTCCAGGGAGGGTGCTGTCCCCGTTCACAGGTGGGAGGAAGCGGGATGGTCCCACCTGGCCTGGCCTGGGTGTCGGCAAGGGTCCCAGAAGGAAGGCTGTTTCCCCCTGGATAATGAAAACCACACTGCGCACCACAGCCCCGTCACCGGAGAAACACGAGGCCAAGTTAGGAAAACAGCCTTTGTCCAGTTAAAGAACAAATCCACACAGCAGGACGTGCGTGCTGTTGACAGCAGTGATAGCTGGAAAATGTTCCCTTTGCACGGTTCATCTGAGGCACCTGTAAGTCTTCATGTCGTATGAAGCAAAACATACGCCAGCCTGCAGTGGTGCCGTGTGGACAAGTCTGGAAAGGTGAGAACCGCCAGGGTGTCTGGGGGACGTCTGTGTGATCATCAAACAGGTAAAACTGAGAAGTCAGGGAACATTCCTCAGAGTGGAAAGAAGTATATTTAGAAACAGAACATGTTGCTTGGAGTCATAACCTTACATAAGACGTTAACCAGAGAGGTCTACACTGTAAAATGCAGATTCAGGAAGGATTTAGCGGAGAAAGCAGTGGTGTTTCAGGGAGGCTTGGTGGTGGAGGGTCAGGGATGCAGTGGGGGGACAGCTGTAACTTGAGGTCAGATCCCAGAGGATACCTGTCTCTCCAGCAAACCATCCCGTACTCTGCTGGCCCAGGTTGGGTGAAATCTGGACGTGGTTCAATATGGTAGATTGTATGGGATTTTCCTCTCGTGTTTCTTCTAGAAAATAGGGAGATTTTCAAGCCTTTGGTAAGCTAGTCAATTACTGTGTCTCCTCTTCTAGTACTTTTGCTTTGATCTCTTTGATACATCGTTAGGTAGCAGATCAGCCAAACTGAGTTAAATAAAATGCAGACACGCGGGGGCCCCGTGAGCAGTCGCCCACCCCCGTCGCCTCGCCTCTCAGTCTGTCCCCACCGTCTCCAGCCTCCTGGTCCCCCTCGATTTCCCAGCCCCCAGGCGGCTTTGCAGCCCCCCCGGACCCAGAGTGTTCTTTCCTCCCCTTCACTTGGCTGCCTTCTCGCCAGCACCCAGGTCGCAGTGCTGAGATGCCGTTGTTTATGTGTGTGTGTGTTTACTTGATGATTTTCTGTCGTGTTGGACACGGCTGAGCCATCTTAGGCTGAGTTTCCCAGAAGCAGACGCAATGCGAGGATTCATGAGCACGTGATTTACTAGGAAACGTCCCCTGGGAGACCAGCCGGTCAGCGGGGGAGCAAGGGGCAGGGTGTCGAGAAAGGAGGGGGTTTCAGACAAAGCACAGAGGGGGCCCAGCCTGGCCTCGGGACCTGAGGTATGGGCGGTGCCCCCATGGCCCCGGGGGCTGTGGGTGAGTGGATTTTAGCCTCCTGGGAAAGGAGCAGAGACAGAAGCTCCTGGATACACCCTCAAGCTCAGCACCGAGTGGGCACCTAATGATCCTTTGTGCTGATTGGATTCTTAGTAAATAAATGACTGTCAGAGGAGCCCTCCTGGTCAGTGTCATGCTTTTTTCGATAGAAATGAAGCCAGACTGTACCTGTGTGAGCACCCAGGCTCCTTGAGGTCTTCCTGGTGAGCATTTGTGTGACCTTGACTTTGTTTAATGAGGTGCTTTAAAAAGTCTCCCACGTCAAGTGCACGGAGCAGACGCGGGACCCGGGCCTCTGGTACTTGGCGCCCCGTCGGCCCTGCGGCAGCCCCAGGGCCTCCGTGTGGGGCATCCTGGCAGCAGCTGACTCTGTGCTGAAACACAAGAGCAGACCATGTTTCCCACAAACCACAAAAACAAAGACAGGCTCCAAATAAGGACTAAGGAGAAAGCACGACATGAAGACTGTTATGAACACAGGGCCATTGGCATTTCATTAGAAAAGAGAGAAATCGTGAGGTCATTCTAGCCGGACAGAACTGCCCCATAACTGCAGGGGGAAGGGAGGAGAGGAGCTGGTGCCCTGACAGCCCTGCTCAGCCCCCGGCCAGTCCTCAGTGTGTCCGTGGGGTCGAGCGGGAGCGAAGTGCCCAGTGACAGCCACGCCATCCCTCTGGGGAGGACCAGCATCGTGTCACAGGGACGTAGTCAGAGGTGTTTCTTATGGACGAGGACAGAGAACAGAAGGAGTGACAGTCAGTTTGTCATCGTTGTTGTTTATTTGCTGAAGTGGACGTTTGTCCAGAGGTAGGTAGCAGGGCAGATAACCGGGGACGTTCCTGACACACGACGGTGGAGAGACACCCCACCCCGCCCCCAGCGATGGAGCATCCCCCATGACTCCCCGTCCAAACACCCTCTCCTGAGCCTGGCAGCCTCCGTGTGGGCAGGTCCCGGCTGGCTGGAGTGGGGCCTGGGCATCTGCATTCCTGACGGCTCCCAGCAAGGCTGACACTGCAGCCCCTGGACCACACTGTGTGAGCAGTGAGGACGGAGAGCTTCGCTGACCAGTGGTCCAGGCGGCTTCTAACCCACTTCACAGACAGAGAAGGTACAAGACTCACCCTTTCTGGAAACATTTCCCTCTCTAGAGATGGGCCGCCTCTTGTACCCCTTTGGATGCCCGAGGACCCATCTCTCCTTCTTCTAAGGATGGCCCTTAACACATGGAGACAATGCTCACCCCCAACCCTGCCCTCCCCAGGGTCCCCCCTCTTCCCGGTAGGGCATTGCTTTACTCTCCTCACCATCCTGGTCGCTCTGAATCCCTCTTGAAATGAGTCGAGAAATGGATCATCCAGAGGTGATCTGCCCCCTGTGAAGCAGACTGGAGCTCCCTGACCCCCTTTCTGGACCCTCCCTCCCCAAGGCCGGCCAGCGCTGCCAGGCGGCACCTGCACCACTGGCTGCCTCTCTCCGGCCCCCTCCCCCGGCCAGTCTCTTTCCATGAGTCCTCACTGCCTCACGCTTAGCCTCAGGGTGGCGGGGGGAAGGTGAGAATGGCTTGAGATCCTCTACACCTATCTTCTAGAAATGCAGCAACTGGTGCAGCTTCACAGAGGAGGCAGGTGAGCTCCTTGCTGGGTAGCTGCTGGAGGCTTGGGCTATGTCCTGGCTTCGGACCATGTGCACAGGAGGTCAGTGTGCTCCTACGGGCTCACAGCTCTGTCCTTTGTCCCAGCTGGAACTGTCCCCATGTAACAGCCCCATCTGCTGTCCTTAGCACGGGCTGCGTGCCCACAGGAGGCCAACCACTGATCTGCCAGCTTTGAGTCCCTTCTCGTAACCCCTGGAGTCCACGTGGCGGGCAGAGCATCTACATTTGGGAGGCGGAGCTAAGGTAAGGGCGACAGGGACTTGCGGGAGAGTTTGGATGGAGCCAGCTGCCACGTGATGGAGAGAACCGGCACTTCACCAAGTAGGAGATACAAATGGCAAATAAGCACACGGAGATGTTCAACATCACTACCTTCAGAGAAATGCAGACTAAAGCCAAGATGAAAGAGCACCGCACAGCCCTTAGATGGCGGAAAACCAAGACTTGACACCACCAAGTGCTGGTGAGGAGGCAGAAGCGGGAAGGCCTCTCTGGAAGGCAATTGGTTATTTTCCTGTAAAAAAAACCAACACCGAACAACCCAGCAACCCCATTCCTGGGTATTTACTCTAAAGAAATGAAAACCTGTGTTCACACAGAAACCTGCACGAATGCGTCACAGCCTTTATTAGTAAGAATCAAAAACTGGAATGAAACGCCCTTCGGTGGACGAACGGACGAACACACAGCAGCACCTCCCTGTCGTGGAAAATCACTCAGGAACAAAACAGAGTGAACTGCTGACACCCACAGCAGCCTGGGTGACCCTCGGGACCTCATGCTGAGGGGGCTGGTCAGGGGTCTTGCACTGGACAGAGTCGATGTCCTGATTTAGGTGCTGGGTCGTGCTTATGTAAGAGGTGGCGGTCAAGGATGTGGAACTCTGTTCTATCTTTGCAGCCCCTACAGGAACCCTGCTCTATTTTTGAAACTTTTATGTGAGTCTAAAATTGTTTCAAAGGGTGTGTGTGTGTGTGTGTGTGTGTGTGTGTGTGTGTGTGTATGTATACACATATACATCTCTGTGACCTAGACTTAGTTGAAGAGTTTTTAGATGTGACATCACATCTCACACACACACACAGAGTGAAATAATCTATATGTATACATACACACACATATTGTGTAAGGCCATCTTTAATGAATTTTAATACTCTATAATCTTCAAACTAACTAATATATAATTTAAATACGTGCTTTCCTTTCAATAAAGCAGAATATTTCAAAACAGTAAAGAAAATTGGGAAATTAGTGATTTTTAAAAAACGGCTGGTATCTGATGACCTAGAACAGCCCAGCCAGTGCCTTGACGTACAACCAGAGGTTTTCTGTAATGGGATCTTGCACAGAGGCAGCCCTTGGTTTAGAAGATATTCTCATTCTTACAAACTAGGGAGCCCACCTGGGCCATAGGCGCATGCAAATGTGCAGAGCAGTGGCCATGGTCAGTGGCGAGGGGCTGAAGGGTGACGGGCTCTGGGGTCCCCGCTCCCAAGTGTCTGGCAGACGGCTTTCTCCTTGCTGCAGAGATGGGAGACGTAGCTCCAAGGGCCTCACACTGTACAGAGGCTGGTGCCTTTGGTCAGTACCTGATGCTATGAGAAGATGAAGAGACGTCAGACAAGCCAGGCGGGGGATCCACAGTCTGCCCTCACCGGAGCAACACAGACGTGACTCCCACTCAAGCCAGAGAGGCTTCTGGAGCCTAGGGTGGAGGGCAGGCGAGGGTCCGTGGAGGGAGGTGGCCACCAGCCTCTCAGAGGAAGGCATGTGGTTCCCACCTGCCCCTCCCGTGGCACCAAGTAGCTCCTGCACTTCCTCGGGAATCAGGGCCTTTCTGGTGGGTGGACGGATGGGTGAGGACGGGTGGGTGGACGTTGTATCCCCATAGCTTGTTCCTGGGAGGTGTGTGCTCCACTGGGCCCTCTACCCTCCTCACCTCTCAGCCGAGGGCAGCATCCCTGTGGGCCCTAGTGAGCCACCCGCTGCCAGATTCGCCCGGGAGCCCTTTGCCACCTGGGCCCCGGTGGTGGGCACGCGCAGCCTTCTGACTGCTCAATGCCCCAGCTTTGTTCCAGAAGTCGCCTTTGGCTCCGCAGGTCTCTGAGCTCCTGAGGGCAAGTGTGTGACATCCAACACTACTAAGTAGCTTCTCTGTGGAAACATAAAAAGGACAAACGTGATGAAATACCAGTGTAAAATGAATTATTCATGTGTCATGAAAAGAGTGAATTTGATATTTTTTTCATTTTTCCCTGCAACGCTCACAGTGTTTCCATTAAAGCATAATGAAAAAACAGGGGAAAGTATATGCAATTTTTAATCCCCAAAAGAAAAAAATTCAATTTAAAGTATAATTTTTTTCCTCCTAAAATGGCACATGTGTGAGGGGTTTTTTGACTTTTTATTTTCGAAATAATTTCAGACAGAAGAATTGCAAGAACGGTACAGAGAATCCCTATATGGTTGTCACCCGGTTTCCTTCAGTCTTGACAGTTTACCATGGATGCGTTACCATTCTCTCAATGTACATATGTTTGCCTGAGCTCTTCGCAAGAAAGTGTCAGACAAGATGTCCTTTTACCCCTAAATGAGCCAGCTGTATTTTCTAAAAACAAGTTCAATTATAAAAGTCGGGAAATTAAAATCGTTACAATACTGTCATCTCATCTATAGACCTTACGTACATTTTCCCACTTCTTTCAATATTGTCCTTTATAGCAAAAGGAAAAAAAGTCAGGCCCAGAATCCAGTTCAGGAGCCCACCTTGCATTTTCTTGCTGTGCCTCTTTAGTCCTCTGTAATCTGGAACCTTCTCTGTCACCACCCTCATTCCCTTGACATGCTTGGACAGTACAGGTCGGTTATTTCACAGGGGAGCCCTCCCTCTGGGTCGTCTGGTGATCCTGCTGCTTGGATTCAGGTGACGGCGCTCTGGGCAGGACCGCTGCGGAGGAGACGCTTGCCTCCCCGTGTCGTGTCGCTGGCATGTCCCTGGTGCACGTGCCCGTGACCGGTGGTGACTCCATCCCGTGTTGCAGGCGGTGCCTGCCAAGTGTCTCCTGGCTGAGCCACGTTTCTCTGGAATTGCTAAGTGTCTTGCAGGAGGTGCTGTGTGAGGATGGGCCATCCTGCTTGTCACTGGTTGTTCACCTACTGGTCTTAACGTCCTTCACAAGCTCCTAACCCCACCATTCCTTCTGTATTTATTAGCTGGCATTCAGCTGTGGGGAAGAGTTTTCCCTTCCCCCGTATTTATTTGTAGGCATTTATCACTTCATTTCAGGTTGGACCATTGATTCTTTTTTTTTTTTAAAGATATGGCAATTTATTATTTATTTTTTATTTATTTATGGCTGTGTTGGGTCTTCATTTCTGTGCGAGGGCTTTCTCTAGTTGCGGCAAGCGGGGGCCACTCTTCATCGCGGTGCGCGGGCCTCTCACTGTCGCGGCCTCTCTTGTTGCGGAGCACAAGCTCCAGACGCGCAGGCTCAGTAATTGTGGCACACGGGCCCAGTTGCTCCGCGGCATCGCGGCATGTGGGATCTTCCCAGACCAGGGCTCGAACCCGTGTCCCCTGCATTGGCAGGCAGATTCTCAACCACTGCGCCACCAGGGAAGCCCCCATTGATTCTTACTTTATGTGTTCCTGTCCATCCGTTATGGTATTTACTGTGTGTTTATTCTCACTTTGTTACAGATTTGACGGCAGGCGCCCCTTCTGGTTGGCTCTGTGTCCTTTTGACACACCTTGTCATCCATTAGCCATTTTATCATTATTTCCTGTGCAGAGAGCTGTCCCAGGTCTGTCTCGGATGTTGACGGCCCTGACCCTGAAATCAGCCGTTTCTCCAAAGCGCCCTGGCTCCTTGTGTTGGAGAGCCATATCTAGAAACCAGCGTCCGGGCACTGGGTCTTCTCATCGCCTGGGGGGTGGGCGCGTTGTTCCCAGGCCCTCTGGCAGACCGAGCCAGGAGAAACATGTAGCACATAGGTACATAAACACATCTGTGTAACCATGTGTGCGTACACAGACATACTTATTTTTTATCTACTTATAGGTAGATAGAAACTAAGATCCTCAATCCAATCCAAACAGCTCGCACCACTACCACACACTCTTTTTTCACCTGCACTTTATCCCATGCGGTGGATGCCTCATAGTTTATGTAACCACTGGATGCCTCATAGTTTATGTAACCACCCTCCTTCGAATGGGCATTTAGGTTGTTTCCAGTATTTTGCAATTACATACTAGGTTGCCATGAATAACCTTGAGCATATGTATTTTTCTATTATTGGAGGTGAATCTTCAGAATAATACCTAGAATTGAGATTACTGAACCAAAAACTCAGCACGTATTTAATTGTGTTGCATGTCGACAGATCTGCTTCCTAAGGTGTCACCAATTTGCATCCAGCCAGCCTGTGTGCCCACAGCCTAACTGACAGGATGGCTGGTTGTGCTTTTTCATCGTTGACAACTCGATAGGTGAAACATAGTATCTTAGTGTGGTTTTCATTCTCCTTTCTCTAAGTGAGGATTAGCATCATTCCACCTGGACCAGGTGAGGCCAGCAGAGCACCCAGGCCACGAAAGTTCAGATGCTGACCCTGCACTCACGTGACTCTGACAGTCAAGTCCTAGTTCAAACCAATCCAAACCCACGGTGCCAAAACTATCAATAACTTGGACTTTCCATCTGCAAACTGTAGGTTACCCTATGGCAAATGTAACCATCACCTTATGCAGTTGTACATGTAGCTCATCGACCATCACCTTATGCAGTTGTACATGTAGCTCTTAGGTGCAGAATATCACACGTGGAAATAATGCAGGTTTGAAGCAGGGATTAACATTTAGAAACTGGATCCGCAGGTGATAAATCGACATGCCAGGGCTGGTCTCGGTTGTGACACCCACACCTGTGGTTGATCCTGGAGGGCTGTGTCTGTGTGTATTTCCTGGTTTCTTGTCTGATGTGGGATAAGCCCTGGTCGCAGCAGTGGAAAGCGGCCCGCACTCCACACGGTCTGCTGGGGGCCCCTCTCCCACACCAAGTCCGCTCACTCCCTATAGCTCTGCATGTGTACAGTGCTCATTCCCGGCCCAGGGCCTTTGCACATGCTACCCCCACGTCCTTACTGAGCAAGGAGCCTTCAGAGGGGAATCACAATTTCTTGGACAAAATCTGAAGTCCAGTGAACAACCTGATTATATCCACACTGTGAAAACAAAAACATGACAGTGAAAAAATAATATAATTTCCAACATAGATTGATTGCTTGCTACATGCAGGTTGGTTTTACCTGGTGCGTGTAGTGTTATTTTAAACCAGGTCTTCTGTCTTTGAAAACACACGATGTGTATTTGTTCTTTGTGCCTGTTTATTTGGAGGTAGATGGGATTCATCATCCTGGATGTCCACGTTCCTGTGTGTCCCCATCTTCTCACCCTCCCAGACGTGCGCTGAGTGTGGTGGTCTTGCCCTGATTGAAGTTTTAGGGTGTCTTAACACCCCAGTTCTTCCACGGCCTCTGCAGCAGATGCTCTCAGCCCACCCCCAGGTATCACCCCTGCAGGAGAAGCCCCCTGGCCTGGCCTCTGCCCACCTGAGGACCTTCTCTGGGCCCTGAAGCCTGCCCTGCAATGTGGGAGAACCTCTGCCCCCAGGCACTCGCCGAAACTGCCAGGAGGTGGTTCCCCGGGGGTTCCCTCTACCACATGGCCCCCGAGGTCCCAGAGGGACCAGGCTCCAGGCGCCCACAAAGGACCTGCCTTGGTAACACGCCCTTTATTGGCTCTGGACCGGCCACGTCCCACCTCCCCTCTTCCCTTCCAGCATTTCCCGTGGTCCTCTACCAAGAAAACAAGTGCACCCAGTCCTTGACTCAAGATCTGCTTCTGGGGGAACTAAACTAAGACGGGTCCTGAGAACGTTTTGTAGGATTGTCCTCAGGACCCCTGAGCACTTCCAGATCACAAGAAGGGCAAGTCTTAGAAGGAGCCTGTCATCGTAACCCAACCATCAGATTGAAGACCATAGCTGGTGAGAAAATGGTGTTTAAATTAATTCAGGAAAGTTGAATAACAGCCCCCCGGTAGAATTTAGGGCACAGCGTGTTTAGATACTAAAATATGTCCCCCAGGTTCCATGTTGTTGAGCCCCCAGACCCCTGCACATCTTTGCATCTGTGACCCTGTGTGCAATACACAGAGTGGGTCCCCAGCAGAGACTGGTTTTGATTGATCTGATTCTGGGTAAAGGAGAGGCCAGTGGGCCTGAGGTGCCAGGGGAGCCTGGGTCAGAGGATTCTGCCGAGTGCTGAGGGGTCTGGGCTTCCATAGCTCATCTGCCCACGGAAGACCCCCAAGTGGACACAAGTGGACCGGTGGGGCTACCCCGACAGTACAGGTGAGGGAGTATGGCCCAGTGCCCTCCCTGCAAGGACTTCAGGGCTCACAACCCAGACAGTGGTCAGGAGAGGCACTTCCGTCTGTGGCTGTGGAAGCTCCAGGTGTCAGCAGCACTCACCCACACTCCTCGATCCTCCGACGTGGACGGGATGTTGCACCCCCAGAACATCTGGAGGGTCTGTGACCGGCACGAGGAGGATGGGGGGCTGTGTCCACCTGCCTTTGTCCTCGGTTCTGTTCATCCGCTGCCCTGGGTGAGACAGCCTTGAACCTGACCGAGTCACCATCCTCCCACTGTGGTCCCACCTGAATGGACGGTTAGGACCCTAGGGGTCACAGGAAGGAGAGGAGCCTGGGGCAGCGGGGCTGACTGCCCACGTGGAATGAGGGCCTGGTTCCTCCCATGTGCTCGGGGCAAACCCTGGAGGCTGGCTGCTTCTCAGGTGCTGTCCGTGTCGGCTAAGGGCACTTGGGAATTCTTCATGCATTCAACACGTGTGCTGTTGGTACCTGCTATGTGCAGTCTGTGTGCTGTCCCATGTGATGGGCACTGGCCACCTGTGCCAGCTGAGCCCCGGGCAGGTGGTAGGGTGGCTGAGGAACTACGTCGGGCATCTTTGATTTGGGTAATTTAAGTAGCTCCGTGGGGCGGTGGTGCCTTGCTGGTCAACACAGACGTGGGCTCCGTGGGCTGAGGCCTCTGATCTTGACCCTCAGTGACCTGGTGGGTCTGACCTGCATCTCAGGGAGCTTGGGTGCTGTGCTGAGTTCCTATCCTGCTCCGCCAGCTGCTCCTTGGGCCCCCGACGCAATGTCTCCAAGCAGGGCCTCAGGGAAGCCCTGAGGGATCCCACTCCACGGGAGGACGAAGGGCGGGGGGACCCCCCACCTGTCAGCATGTCTGCGTCTTGGTGAGTTTCATTGCCCAATAACCTTGCTTATTGTAGAAAAACTATACCCCAGAAATGCAAAAAGAAAAACAAAAACAAAAACACTGATATGCCCGCCATCCAGAAGCATCTTAACTTCTGACTTTCTGGAGGAAATATGACTTCTTCCACTTTCTACCCTGGTTTTTCCCTCGGTTATTACAAGCATCTTTCCAGGGCAATGAATAAACATTTACGTCATCATTTTCCATGACCACGTAGAGTCCTCTGTGATTTTGCTTTTTTTTTTTTTAAACATCTTTATTGAAGTATAATTGCTTTACAATGGTGTGTTAGCTTCTGCTTTATAACAAAGTGAATCAGTTATACATATACATATGTTCCCATATCTCTTCCCTCTTGCATCTCCCTCCCTCCCATCCTCCCTATCCCACCCCTCTAGGTGGTCACAAAGCACCGAGCTGATCTCCCTGTGCTATGCGGCTGCTTCCCACTAGCTATCTATTTTACATTTGGTAGTGTATATATGTCCATGACACTCTCTCACCCTGTCACATCTCACCCCTCCCCCTCCCCATATCCTCAAGTCCATTCTCTAGTAGGTCTGTGTCTTTATTCCCATCTTGCCACTAGGTTCTTCATGACCTTTTTTTTTTTTTCCTTAGATTCCATATATATGTGTTAGCATACTGTATTTCTTTTTCTCTTTCTGACTTACTTCACTCTGTATGACAGACTCTAACTCCATCCACCTCATTACAAACACCTCCATTTCATTTCTTTTTATGGCTGAGTAATATTCCATTGTATATATGTGCCACATCTTCTTTATCCATTCATCCGATGATGGACACCTAGGTTGCTTCCATGTCCTGGCTATCGTAAACAGATTTTGCATTTTTGAAGCGGTGTTGTCGGGAGCACCGTTCAGGCTCCACAGGGAATCCCGATCCCGAGTCCGTCCTGGTCTCCACCCGCCGGCCCCGCCCAGGCCATGCAGAGATGCTCCCCAGCATTAGCCAGCAGAGAAGGCCAGGGGATGAGGAGGGAGTGGGGCTCCAGGGAGCCGGGCAGTGGCGAGGGGACAGTGAGGCCTTGAGAGAGACGAGGGACAAGGCCGAGCCCCTGCACCCCTTCACCCTCATGGCTGTGCTCACAGGGCTGATGTGCGTCCCGCCTGGTGCTATGATTATCCCATTCAATCTTCCCTAGGAAGAAACCCCAGGGGACAGAGAGACAGCTCCCTGCGTGGAGGTCATGGACAAGGGCGGACTGTGTGGGCAGTGGGGGGCTGGGGGAGGAGGACAGCAGCCCCTGTACTGCTCTGCCCCCTTGTAGCATCTGTTCCTTCTACCATGTGAACTGTGAACGTCTCTGGAAGCGTCCGCCCTGCCTTGCAGATATTCTAAGCTAATGCCCCACGAAGAGGATTTTCAGAAACAGCTGCTGTGCCTGGTGTGTTTTCTCTACTTGGTTTGATGGTGTCTCCATCGCCACCTGCCCCCAGGGTCCTCCTCTCCTCTCCTCTATCTGCTGGTGCGATGCCCATGGCCACTTGTACCCACAGCACTGCCGTGGATGGGAGGGAGATGGTACAGAGAGCTGGGCTGTTTTTGTCTACTCTGTCATTTGTCTGAATTTTTAAAAACCTATTTTAATGAAAATTGACTAGTTATTTTGGTGCCATGTAGCCACAACTTTGCAGTTTACAGATGTGGTTCCCTTAGGCGCTAAAGAAAAATCTGTGAAGATTTCGGGGGGGAAACTTTGCTTCACAGGCATGGTGGTGTCATTTGAAGCTGTTTCCAAAGATAGGGGTCGACGCCCAGGCAGCCCTGTTTGGTTTGTCGCCTCAGCTCACACCACACTGCTCTCTGATTGGGGAACTTTCCACTGACCACTCTGGCCACTGGCCACCTCGTTGCCTCCATGGAACAGACCAGTCGAGAAGTGGTTATCAAAATCCCGGGGCCAAGGGGTACAGAGAGGACACCCCAGCTTTAGGCAAGAAGGAACTAAGGCCAGTGGGGTTGATTTGTGGCCAGATGCTGGTGTCCAGACAGCTGACAGCACAGAAGTCTGGAGTAAGCGGCCACTGGCCAGACAGTTCTGTGGTTTGGGGACACTGTAACCGCCCAGATCCCAGCAGTGTCCTTTGTAAAATAGAAGTAACACGAGAAACAGCCGCAGCAGCTACTTCCAGATGTGGAGTCAGAATCCAGCCAGTCCAGGTATTTAAACCCTTAGGAAACTAAAACAAAACCAAAAAACCACAGAAGGCAAAAGCCTGAACAAGTACCCACAGACAGAGCTGTCGCTTGGGTGCAGCCAGACCCGTCGAATGACGCGCATCCACTGGGGGCTCTGTCCTTTGGCCCCGTCCTCCGTGTCTCTCGGGGGCCTCGGATCCTGCCCTGCAACTGTCGCTTCAGGGTCCCCTCCCCAGACCCCGTGCAGAGGGCCATAAAGGGCATCTCGGCTGTTCCAGCCCAGCCCTGAGGCTCCGAGCTTTGTGCTCCCAGAGTGGACACCATGGGCCTCCTGGGCAGCTCGTCCTGGCGACCCTGCCTGGCCCCCTTCACCCGGATTGAAGGTTCTGGCCTCCCTGCGGGCCGGCAGATGTGCGTCTGCCCCTCAGCCCTCAGTCCCCAGATCCCACCGAGCGAGATGCCTCCCTGAGGGATGCTCGTTCCCTCTCTGCAGCAGTGAGGATGGGCCTTTCCCTTTCCGTTTATTGTTTGGGAGGTGATGCTGCAGAGGAAAGACAGGAATTCCGCAGACCTGGCCCAGCGGAGGGGAGGCTACAGGGTCCTGGAAAGATGACCCCAGGGACGGTGACCAACCAGGGCAAGAGCCTGCCTTGCAGGAAGGAGCTGGTCCTCACTGGGAAGGGATGCCTGGGAGCTTGGGACCCATGGGGTGCATGCATGTGTGTGTCTCTGTGTGTGTGTGTCTGTGTGTGTTTGTGTGTCTGTGTGTGTCTGTATGTGTGTGTGTCTGTGTGTGTATTTGTGTCTGTGTGTGTTTGTGTGTGTATGTGTCTGTGTGTGTACATGTGTGTCTGTGTGTGTGTATCTGTGTGTGTCTGTGTGTGTATTTGTGTCTGTGTGTGTTTGTGTGTGTATGTGTCTGTGTGTGTACGTGTGTGTCTGTGTGTGTATCTGTGTGTGTCTGTGTGTGTATGTGTGTGAGTCTGTGTGAGTCTGTGTGTGTTTGTGTGTGTGTCTGTGTGTGTGTGTCTGTGTGTGTCCATGCGTGTGTATCTGTGTGTGTGTCTGTGTGTATGTGTGTGAGTCTGTGGGTGTGTCTGTGTGTGTTTGTATGTCCGTGTGTGTGTGTATCTGTGTGTGTATCTGTGTTTGTGTCTGTGTCTGTTTGTGTGTCCATGTGTGTGTGTCTGTGTGTGTCTCTGTGTGTTTGTGTGTCCGTGTGTGTATCTGTGTGTCTATGTGTGTTTCTGTATCTGTGTGTGTACGCATGTCTGTGTGTGTGTATCTGTGTGTGTGTCTGTCCATGTGTGTGTACGTGTGTGTCTATGTGTGTCTATGTGTGTGTCTGTGTGTGTCTGTGTGTGTATCTGTGTGTGTCTCTGTGTCTGTGTGTGTGTGTGTGCGCGCCTATGTGTGTATATGTGTGTGTGTCTGTGTGTGTCCGTGTGTGTGTATCTGTGTGTGTGTGTGTGTGTGTGCATGCACATGCGGAGGGCGGCTGGGTACTGTGTGGACAGTGCATCACCCACTTCCATCCTGGGCCCCTGGAGAAAGTCGCTGTTTGCGATTGGGGTGAGCCCCTCCAAATTCACCTGTTTTCTCTCAGATGAGACACAAACAGTCCAGCAGGAAGCTTCAAGCACAGGCTGAGTAGAGGCTCTGATTGGCAGTTTTACATGTGTTTGATTAACCAAAACAGGAGGGACACCCGGGCTTGAGACCAGGCCCAGTGACGTCCTTACTCAGATCAGGGTCTAAGGCAAGAAGGGGGTTCTGGGCAGGTCCTGGCCCCGACACCTGCCCTGCCTCGTCCTGAAACCAGCTTGAAGTCTTGGAACAAAGAGTGGACTCCAACTCTGCCTGTGCACTTCCCACCCAGCCCCATCCTCCGATGGTCAAACCTTCATCCAGCTGTCCGCACCCCATCCCAGAGATCCGCGGGTCTGTGAGGTTAATCTCCCGTGGAACAACCCAGAGCCCATCCTCGGGGTTTTTCTCTTCCTGTGGGGGACACACACTTGCCAGGAGGGCTTGCCAGGCCTGACCCCCGCTTCGGGGATTGATGGAGAGACCCCTGGTAACCCCGCTCTCCCTCCCCATCTCTCCCGGCAGAGCGACTACTCCAGTGACACAGAGAGCGAGGACAACTTCCTGGTGATGCCCCCGCGGGACCACCTGGGCCTTAGCGTCTTCTCCATGCTCTGCTGCTTCTGGCCCCTGGGCATCGCCGCCTTCTACCTGTCCCACGAGGTAAGGCCTCCCCGTGGATCACGCACACGCGGCTGGCGCACCCAAGCCATTGAGGAGAGCCCGCTCGGGGGCGGAGGGCCACCTGGGGGGACCGGGCAGGGGGGACCCAGCCTCACCCCATCAGGCCCGGGATGCATCCTCTGACAGCGGCCACTGGGAAAGCAGCGGGTTGGGAGCCTGCCCTCCACGTCAGCGGGACTGACCCCGTGTTGGGCGCGGACTTGGTACATACTGGGAACGGAGGCAAAGCGGGTTTGGTTTTCTTTGTGAAAGGCTCACACATAAAATAGAGTCCAGTCTTGCAGCACCTGTGTGCTTATCCCAAACTAAGGTTCTGGAGGAAACGGCCTGTCTTGGTGGGTAACCATGCCCTCCATGCTTTAAGAGGGTCGATTCCCAGCCCTTTTTCACAGCAAACGTCCTCCATGTGCCTTCAAGGAGCCCAGGTTTTGAAAGATTTCCTCTAGCAAATGGGGAACCTTCATTCAGAAATCGTCTACATTCCCGTTTTTATTAATCAAAGGAAGATGTGTACTTGCCAATTAAAGCATGAGTTTCAGCATCACCCGTCATCCCCACCAGACGGGAGAGAAAGGCAGCCCCTTCCGCTGGCCCCAGAGCCCACCGCATCCTCAGGGCACTCCCTCTCCAGTGTCCAGGGCTCTCGGGCCTACCGGCCAGGTCTCACGCTTGAAGCACTGATTCCTCTGGGCTTGAGAACAGACCCCTGGCCTCTCACCGCTTCTTGCCGCTGTCTGTACTGATTCGGTTTGTTGGGTGAGTGGAGAGTCCCTTTATGCGTGTTCCTGTGTCCCCTGCCCCCCCTCTCCTGACCCCACGAGGAGCAGGGGGAGAAGAGGACCCACTGGTGGCCCCCTGAGGGCAGGCACCTCTTCACAGGGACACTGAGAGGCCCCAGCGGCCCTTCCAGGGGGACATGGCGGGGCCGCTGCTCTGAGGTCCCGTCTCTGGAGGATGGACAGGTACGGGGAGGGGTGATGGGGACCGTCCTGCACCGCTGGGGTTGGGTCAGGTGGCTGTTCCACGTCCAGCTTTGACCTGGAGGATCTGTCTGAGCTTCTCTTTTGTGACCTTGTCCCACACATGCCAGAGGCCTCTGCTCTGGGGGCACAAGCCGAGGCTGCAGAGCAAGACTCCGGGCTGTCAGGGGCCCGAGCAGCTGTGGGTGGAGCGAGGCCGGGATCTCCCAGACCCAAGCAGTGGCCGTGGTCGCTGCGTGCACCAAGGATTGGGACGCACAGCGAGACCCAGACAAAAGTGCATGGGCAGATGCCCTCGATGTGCAGACGGTGTCCCCAGAAGACCCCAGGCCCAGAGCCCAGCGCCCCGTGTCAACTGCGCCCTGAGCCTGGGTTAACGCGCTGCCAAGAGGCAAGAGGGTTTCACCAGGAGAAGGAAGGTCAGGAGGACAGAGCCCAGAAAACCAGGGCCCAAGTGTAACATCGGCCTCCTCCTGCATCCCAGTCTTGACACATCGAGGGGTGAAGGGGGCGGCCCACCCCCAGCCTCCCAGCCTGGCCTGCTGACAAACCCCATCACCCCAGGGGGTGCCCTCCAAGCCAGAGCTGTGTTCTGATTGCCAAGTTGTCAATGGGGCTAATATTTTTACCATGGATTCCACAGGGCAGATGCTCCCTGTTCAAGGAGATGCAAGTGGACATTGGTGTCACTTGTCACCTGCCGGCAGAGGCCAGGTGAGCCCTGGATAAGCAGGGGCTGGGGGGGGGCACCCAGGAAAGGTTGTCTACGTGCTGGGATGCAGAAGTCATCCCTGGTCTCGGCTGCCCAACGTACCCTGGGGGAGGCCTGTCTCTGGAGCAGGGCAAGCCGTGCACAGCATCCTTGTCTAAAAGATGGTAAATATAATAAAACTCCAGCCACAGTCGAGGAGACTGGCATGAGATCCTCCTTCTCAGAAAGTAACGTTACCCTTCACACCTTAAGAACCTCCTAGACTCGGGCCTGCTGAGTCAGGATGTTCAATGCCTTTGATGGGAAAGGATTCTTATCATCTGTTAACAGCAAATGAAACAGTCTCCGTGGAGGCTGCTGGTCACATTCTCAGGGGTGAAGAGCCAGCTTTTTGAGGCCTGCGGGGTTACCTTTGCTGTTGGAATTAGAGAAGGGGCTCTGGGGTCCCCGGCTCTCAGTCCCTCTTTTTCTTGTGCTGTGAGCGTGGACTTCCCCTCAGTGGACACATCTCCACGGGAACTCGTGGCTAAGACCCTGGCACGCGGGTCCCTTCAGGGTCAGCGTGGTTCTGGGCTGCACTGCAGGCCCAGGAGGCTGGCAGCCCCTGGCGCATGGCGCTCCAGCCCAGCCTTGAGCCTGCCAGGCCTTCTGTTCGTGCCTCTTCAGCCTGACTGTAGATGCAGGAAATCGGAATTGGCGGCACACACGTGGGTCCCCAGGTCAAGGGACGCCTGGAAGGAGACATGGGATCTTTTCTCCAACAGATTTTATGATTCGAAAAAGGCCTCAAGTAGCAGCAACAGTGGTGGTAAAAGTGTCCGAGAGGTGGGCAGCACCTGCACCTCTGGGCCCTGGCCTGCGTTGAACACCGCACACCTGCCTTCTTGGGTGGTCCTGGCCAGCAGTGTCGACACCCCCAGCTCAGTTAGAAAGGCGTGTTGTCTGGCCCACCAACCCGCTACATCAGAGCCACTGGGGGGGGGGGGGAGGGGGCGTGGAAACGGCTTTTGAACAAGCCCTCCCCCCGCTCCTGATGCTGCCGTAGTCTGAGCAGTTGCACACGCGTGATCTCATGGGAAGTCCGTGACAGGGCACTGCCATCGCGTCACTTTGTGGCCATGGGATCAGGGGTCAGTGAAGGCGATGGCGTCCTGAGGCCAGACCTGCTGGCGGTGGGCCTGGCCCCAGGCCTCAGTGTGGAGGCCTGAGTGCAGCATTTGTCCACAGCTTCATTTTACTCCAGTGCTAATCATTTGATCCGGCTCCCGATGCAGGCACGTTTTATACACTTTTTATAGAGGAAAGTGTTGTGTGTAGTTTTGGTGGGTCCACCCAGAAAACGATGCTCTGAATGATGTGGAGGATAGAAAGGAACCCAAATTTGCTGTGCGATGGCTGTGAGCTAGTTGATGTACCCACTTTATCTTATTTAATCTTGGCAATGAGTCTGAAAGGTGGGAATTTATTATCCCCATTTTATGGATGAAAAGACTGACGTTTCAAGGGATTAAATAACACAGAAATCAGAGAGGTAGCAAGTATGGATACATGATGCAAATATCAGTGCTTCTAACACTTAAAATCAAATTTCCTGCAATATAACTTTGACTTTTATCTGCAAACAAAAATAGAAGCACAGTTCTCGCTTCTAAGTCTTCTGTCCTCACCTGCTTGGAGCGTGTTACAGTGAGAAAGAGAAGCCTTCTAGACGGGATTGGGCGCTTACCTGGGCACCTTCACCAGCGGGGCAGGTGTGAGCTTGAGACTGGAGCTGGAAGACCCTCTCCGACTCCCCAGCCCACCCCCGCTGCCCCGAGGCCCTGGGTCTGGAGCTCACGCTGGCGCGGGAGGCCTGAGGGCTCCGTGCACTGCGTCGGCCTCAGGCATCTTCTACATTTGCGCATCTATTATGTCTTGATTTCATTTCCTAAAATGTTTCTTTCCTTTCTTAACTGCACTCTTATAACTATAATTAAATGAGAAAAGGGAATTAAGAGTCAGATTATGAATTTTATGAATAGCACCAGCGTTTCAAAGTATTAATATTTCCTAAAGAATCTGTAGCTGTCTTCTGCAGAAGGGTCACTAGTGGTATCATCAGAAGCAGAAATCTATATTTCTTCTACAGAGACTGTGTTCCTCTTACAACAGGAATGTTTTTTAGTTAGAAAATTGAAGGCTGGGTTGAGGAACTTAGATTTTCTGTCACTTGAATTCCCGTTCCTTCCAGCGCTGACAGGAACTTGCCCTGGCTCTTTGCATGAGCGGCCTAGTGCAATGGGACAAACAGAACAAAGCCCATGGGAGCCTTATTCAGACTCAGAAGTGGCATCGCCGTGTGAATAAAGGTTGGAAAGCCCCGGGCCTGGCCCTTCGAGGGGCCCGCCGAGTCCCGGCTGCATGTGTGTCTGATGCAGAGACCTGCACACCCGTGTTCTGTTCAGTCATTTCGTAAAGATGAACCATGTGGCTTATAAACGTGGCATCTCCTGAGGGTGTCCAGACCCAGCTGCGAGGAGTCACCATGACTCAAGATCAAGTCAAGCTGCTAAACGCTCTGGGCATGCGCCCTACGCAGGGCTGTGAGCAGCCAGCACGAACCCCTTCTCCTCTGGGCTCCCTGGAGACAGTGCCGAGCTCCCTCCTCTGAGCTGCCCACCAAGGAGGGGCTGCCACCAGTCGTAGGCTGAGGGCTCCCCCCAGGAGGAAGCAACAGAGACAGAGGTGACCTGGGGGGCCAGGGAAGACAGGGCAGGGCCGGAGAGTCTTGAACGCAAACTGGAGTCGGTCTATTAACTGAGCGTTTTAAGCCAGAGAAGAAGGGTGGGAAATACAACAGCATAAAGGGTGGTCAGAGGGCACTGCACGGAAGCAGCATGCTCTGGAATAGAGTCAACTCAGAGCAGAAAATCCTTTCACAAGGAAGCAAGCAGACACATGTGTCAGGCACTGCGGGGCCTCTGTGGATTTCTGCGGCGCAGCCTCGGGGTCGCATGAGACAGATGAAGCAAGACGGGCCCGTTCACCTCCCTCCGCCCTCGCATCTGCCAGGAGCTTAGTTACAACAAAGCCTTGACTGGCAGATGCCTCAGATGTTTTTAGGAGCCGTCACCTGTCCATCTCTAACCATTCATCTCACCAGCGAGACCGGCATTTCCCTGTTCTCCTAGCTAAACCTTGTCACAAACAAAGACAGATTTTTGAAATGCTCATTTTTTTTTTCAAAGTTGTATGCTTAGAACAGGTGCATTACATAAAACTGGACCCCGTGTCCTCCACACACTGAGTGGTGTGGTTTATAATCATCCATAGGTCTGGAGGAAATGTTGTATGTATGTCACCATGTACCTCTTTTGTCCTCAAGTTCATTATTCTCGGATGCCCCGTGATTTATAGTAAGTTGAGTACCGCCCGGTGACTGCGTCTGTAAGCACTTGCAGATTCAGAATTAGCTCAAGACCCAACTTCACACGTGAGAGTCACGGGTCCTCTAACAGGTGGAGTTATCATCTGGTTTAGCAGGGTCACTAAGTACTAAAGGCATGAACTCTGCTGGAGTCACAGAGGAGGACCTGGCAAAGCCCGTTCCAGCCCCAGGGGGTGTGGAGAAGCAGGAGTGATGGGACCACCTGGGAAGAAAGATGCTACCAAGGGGGTGAGGGAGTGGGAAGGATTTGGACCAGGCCTACCTCTCCCCCCCAGGGTTATGGTGAGGGGACGGCTAGGCTGCAGGAGCCCCACCAGGCACGGGAATGGCACTGACTTTGCAGAAATGGAGTATAAACATGACTAGAAGGATGGCCCAATATGTCAGATGGATATATTTTAACCTGTATCAGGAACACATGCAACGCAGCTTAATGGTCATGGAGTGATCACCCTCCCCCTCCCCTCAGCCTTCTCCCTCCTCCCCCTTCTCTCTCCCTCCCTCCCTTCCGTCCTCCTCCCTCGCTCTCTCCTGCCCCATCTCTATCTCCCTCTCCATATGTGTATTTGATATGCTGATTGTAGCTTCTGAGAGCTGTTTTGCAACTTCTGGATCTAAACAATTCTGTATAAATATTAATGATCCGGTGCAGCCAAGACAAATCAGATTTCTGATCTATTTTTCTTCCTCCGGAATGCATGCTGGAGATGAGTCACTGATCTCAGCTTGTTTTGGTGGATAGATGAACAAATGTATCATATCTGTTCTGTTTCCTGGAGTGTATTAGATGGATTTTTTGCAGTTATAGTTTATGCATTGTCTCAGTAATTAGTATCTTGATTTTGTGATTGTTTGTCTGGAGCAGAGAAACCCGTGCGTTGATCGTCCAAGGGCAGAGCCCACACAGTGCCTGAGAATCCAGAGTTAAAATCCCAGCGTGTGTCACATTCTTCCCTCTGGCCTCATGCTCACCTCAAATTACGTTTGCAAATGCGTGATCTTTTTGCTTTTAGATGATGTATCTAAAGCTCTGAGGACATAGCCCGTAAAAGCATGGTTGGTCTTTTCTTTCACATCTCTTCTGAGATTGAGGCTCTGCACAGGTCCTATGACATCCCAAGGACCAAACAAAAGGTGCAGTCCCAGGAGCTCCTGCTTCTGTGCAGTGACCCCGTGGCTTCCGTGGCTTTGCCTCTGAAGGCTGAGTCCAGCCTGCCCAGAGCCTAGACACACTTAGCTGAACATGCCCTGGTCCATGACAGACACCAGTCTCACCACAGGCGTCCCTGGATGCGGCCATGGGGAAGGCCAGGCCACTGATCCATCTCACTGTCTGCAGCACGAAGCATCACCTCACAGGCAGGACAGCACCTCCTGTGTCTGGACTCACAAGTATAGTGATGCCAACAGAACATAGAAATTCAGGAACAGTTGTGATGAGTCACTGGTTGATGAGCACATCATAGATTCTCATGGGAATTAGGGTCATTTGGGGTACATCTCTGATGTTTTGCTGTTGACAATAATGGAATTTAGTCTTTCTCACTGAGAGACCCCTCAGTGGACTACCTCACCCGTGGGGCCAGCTAGCTGTACGTGGGAGTTAAAAGTACTGATGATGTTACACCTGCACCTTGGCTGTAAAAACTGGTGCAACGAGAGGATGGGACCCTGGCTCAAGACTCTGGGCAGGCTGCTCTCAGCAGGGCCCCTCTTTTCTTGCTTCCTTGATGAGCTTTGGCATTTTCTGGCACTTGAGGGTTGCATGAATCCCAGACATAGAGCCTAGAAGATGCTGAATTTAGAGCTGGAAAATTACCTTGAGCACAGCATGTACTGTGACCTGCAGAGCATGTGTGTAAAGCTCCTCATTCTTATTTTTCCTTCTCTCCTTTTAGACAGGGGATTCTTCATTTCTAACCTTTGATTTTATTTAAATGATTGATACATATAAATAGGAAGGAGTCCTTGAAACACAACTGCAGCACGTGTTTACTTTGGTCTGAGCTTTGCGTTGCGGTGATGTCCACACACACACAAGGGCAGGGTCGAAGGAGCCCCACGTGCTCAGCATGAGCTGGTTGGGGAGAGCTGCCTCAAAAGTAATTCAAAGATAAATGATAAAGCAGCGAGTTCTTAGATGACATGACGCAGATTGCTTAGGGGATGCAGGAAACAGCAAGACGTGTAGGTGGAAAGTATCCTTTAGAACTGGCCCTGAGCTGAGAGACAGCAACATGCAGGTGGTGAATTTGGCCCTGGACCCTTCCCATCCCCCATCCCCCATCCCGGCACATCCATGGTTCTCCAGGAAGTGCCACAGTCTGGGTCCACTTTGGCCCATCTCAGTCCCACGTGGACAGCATCACCCCTCAAGGCCCCAGCACTGCCTGCTTCATCCAAACTGCATGGGGGTTTCAAAGCCAGCCTGAACCCCAGAGCTTCCCCATTAGCCCCATTCTGCCATCACCCCAGCCTCCTGCCACTCCTGCCTCCCTCCAAGACCACTGCCCCCATCCCAGGCCCGCACTGCCCACCACCACCAGACTGGGTCTCTGGGGGTCCCTTCTTGGTCACCGAGAGCCACAAGAGCTTCCAAGGTGTCCGGGATGGTTTACAGGCACAGAAAGTACCAAGAACAGACTGGCAGTACTTTGTGGTCCTCCCGGGAATCTAAACACAGTGCAGATGTGGTAAGTCCCTCTTGAGACCCTGCCCCTAGAGCTCAATTCTAAAATGATTCTCTGCATTCCTGAGATGATTTTGCATCACTTTGCCTGGTCCTTAGAGGTGTATAAAGTGCCTTGCGTTCCTCTGGAAATGACATGCAGGGTTTGAAAACCAAAATGGAGCTTGTAAGTGAACAAATCTTCATCCAGAGCCATCTGTGTCCACGTAAGGATTCCTGGGCCTTGCCCATCAGGGGCGCTGGGAGTGCGTTTGTGCCTGTCCCATCGCACAGGGGGCAAGTGCTCATCAGACCTGGGAGCCTGAGTCCGCAGCAGGGAGCCTGAGTCACGCTCTGCCCACAGAGGGTACACCTGATCGCTCTGGCTCTCAGGATGATTTTCAGGTAATTGGCGGGGTGTCTTGCAAGGACCGATCACAGTGAGGTTTGATTTATTATGCGTGAATGTTGGGGGGGGGGTGATTTATTATGCGTGAATATTGGATGGGGGGTGGGGCACAGAGTTGGGCTGACGCTCTGGAGTCTGAAGGAGGCCGGAGCCCCGAGGGTTGCAGGTCCCCTCAGTACATGTGGCCACTCTTCCCGAAGCTGTCCTGTAGCATCCCCGGAGGCCAGAGTCCGGGGTGCAGGGAAGCACCCTCTGCAGCTTTGCCTCCCAGAAGTGTGTCTGTCCTACGGCTGCAGCTGCAGCAGGGGCAGGAGCTGGCAGCTCAGCTCCGTGGTCAAAGGGCTGCTTCTGTCCTGGGCCGGCTCTCAGGCACGGTTCCTGGAGGAGTGTCTGGAATCTGCTCCCGGGCCTGGACCTGGAGATGCGCAGGGTGTTCTGGGCACCTCCATTCTTGGCCTAAGAGCCTGTCATGAGAAAGGCCAATTCTTTCTGAAAATTCTTTGGTACTCCTTGTCACCACCTGTGACCAGGGAGGCCCGGAGTAACCGGGTTCATTTCCCCAGAGGGTGGCCCTTCCCCAGCAGACAGGAGCCATCTGACTCCAGCTAAGGACTTGGGGGTGTGGGTGTGCTGCCTTTACTCAGGAGAGAGGACTTAGCCCTTTGGCACCAGGACAGAATCAGATGTGCCCCCAAACACCCCGCCATCTAATCGGGAAGACTGTGACTCTCTGCCGGGGCCCACCTGCTGCCCTGGTCTCCCCACAGGAGCGGGAGGAGATGGGACGCCCCGGGCTCCCGGCGAGCTGTAAAACCGAAGAACGGCCTGGGCAGCAGGACATAAAAGTGCTCTTGACGCAGCCTTCACTAACCTGCAAGATGATTAACTTTATTTCCCAGTAACTTAACAGAATTCAAAAGCCAGGGGAAAGGCTTAAAGCAGAATCAGCTTTAGCTATATTTCTAAATATAGCTAAACTCAGAGCTCTTCCCCATCAGCTCCAAGCATAGGATTATAATAATCGTTTGTCATGGTCAGAAAGCTTGGCTGAAGGGTTTCAGCTCATGGTGGTCTGTGGATGGAGCGCGTTGGCCATGGGGGTGCTGCAGTCCGGCTGCATCTCCAGGATGTGGTGTTCATGGTGTGTGGCCTGAACAGGAGTTTAGTAAACACACTCTGTCTGCTTGGTTGGCATAAAGACAGAGACAGGGGAGCAGGTCCAGGAACCAGAGGCCTGGCCAAGAGAGCTCTTCCCCAAACCGCCCGTTCTTCTTGGCTGAAAAGAGGCGCTGTGAGAGGGGCTCATCCAAGTTCCTAGGCTGAGATTCTGTGGTGATCAGGGCAACGAGTCCACTGAGACCTCGGGAAGCAACGGGGAAATGGGATGAGGAAGGGCTGCTGGCCTTCGGGAAACAGTCAGCCCTCTTCAGTCCTTCTTGGAGGTGGTCAGGGAATAAATAAGACAGACCCACGGTTAAAGTCCTAACTGACAAGCTGCTGTCGAGGGGGAGTCCTGCTTCACCCATTTAAATGCTCAGAATAGAGTTCTTTATTACACTGAGATTAATGTAACCCAACGGGCATGTCGGGGAAAGCAATGAACAGAAGGTAACAATAGCTTAGAGTTTGGACCGTGGGGAAAAGTCCTAAAGAGCATGGATCCTCAGATATTTACACTGCAGCAGTATTGCTCCCAAGGACTTCTGTCCCCTAGAAGTTAGTGGTTTATTTTCAAAGGAGTTCTTTCAGTGGCCTCCTTTAATAAACGAAAGCATATAGTCGAAATTAGCCAATGAGCTGTACGCATTTATCAAATTCTTAACGACGTTAGTATCTTAAGTGGGTGAGGCAACTTCCACGCTGATGTTTTAACATCTGTTTAATCGGCCACACCTCAACAACCTAACTCCAAGGGACAGAGCTGGGAGGACACCTCCGTGGGGGCAGAGCACCAGGAACCCCGATGAGCCCACACGTCCTGCTCGTGGACCCGCCGAGCCAATTCCTCCCCTCCAGGGTCTCCCCTCCCGGCGGCTGCGTGGTGACACAGGACACAGTCACTCCCACACACTGTTCCCGAGATAGGCACCCACTTCCACCCACCTTCACCCCCGCCTCCTCCTGTCCCCAGAGTCCTGGACATCCTTTCAGCCCAGGGAGCTCGGACACCTGGATCGTCTTCCCCTCCCTGCCCCCCTCCTCTGGGGGGATTGCCTAGACCCCACGAGGGCAGGCAGGCCGTCTGGGACATCCACGGGCTTGGTGGGAAATGGGTTCATCATGATTTTCACCAACTTCTCACTGAAATTTAGCATTTCTCCTGATTGTGAGTGTGGCCACCAGCCCCAGGGGAAGACTGTCTATCTCAGGGGAACCAAAGGGGTGATCCCGGGGGAGCCCTGATGGGTGGTCCCAGGTGAGCCAGAGGGGTGGTCCTGGAGTGGGGCTGGAAAGGTGGTCCTACAGTGTCTCTGCAGGTCAGAACGCTGGGACTCGCTGGCACCAAGGACTCAGCCTGTCTCCTTCTCTTTCTGGGGTCATTTCTGACCCACAAATTATGCTCCTACCAGCCCGCTTCCTGCCAACCCACAAAGCCCCAAGGAGAAAAAGACATCATCCCAACAGCAGTTTCATTACCTTTATATTTTACTCTCATCTTTGAAGCTGGAAAAAGATGCTCTGTATTAAAATGTTCCTTCCCACTGTGTGTAATGCTAATGCCCTCCACATAATAAAGCTAAGGGAATATTTTACACGCTGAAAGTAGCCGCAGTGACCTTTCTTCTTCATGAAAGAGTCTCTTCTTTCCCTCTTACTCCTTCCCCTCCTCCTTCGCTCTTTTTTTCCCCCTTTGCATGTCAGCTCTCAGTCCCCTGTAGCCAAGTGACTGGGGCGTCTTCCAGAAACAACAGCAAAGAAAATTATCAAATGACGCGGAGGAAACAGACACACTCCTTTCCTCCAGTTATGGCCTCTGCAAAGTCCTAGATTCTTGCAGGAGGAGATTGAGACCTTGGGATGTAGCTGGGAGTGCAGGTCATACCCCAGCCCAGGGCCCTTGTCTGAAGCCCCCTGTTACTTAGAACTGCCAGAGGGTCTAGAGGGAAGCTGTGGTCTTGAGTTTATCATTTTTTCCAGGTTTATTGAGGTATAATTGGCAAATAAAACTACATATTACACTTCTAGGAGGTGATGAGAGAAATAAGACAGAGGTTGGCCTGCTTGTACCTGACCCGAAGGTGGGACCCACCAAAAGGAATTGTCTGGAAGGGGTGGGAAATACGGAAGAGCAAAGTTCGGACTAGTCTGTTGTTTCTGACTCCCCGGCCAGAAAGGCACTTTTCTCCTAGAGATTTTGCTTGTTTCTTACAATGGAGAAGAAGGTGGCAAGAATATTGAGGCTTCCAAAAGGGACAGACACACACAAAAGGAAGACCAGAGAGAAAGTGTGTCGGCCCAAGACAGCTCTCCCCTTCCCTTCTCTGTCTGCCCTCCGTGTGTTCCCATCCACAGACGATCTCATGGGAGCTGGTCTTTACACAGCATAAACAGGCCATGCATGTGTGTGCACACACATGCACACACACACAATTTAAGGACCTTACCCATACCTTGTACTTATTTTCAGTGTTTGTAAGTCAGATAGATATCGTGTTGTCACTATATAATAGTATAGCCCTTACTGGCTACAATACTTTCATTAGCTTATCAGACTACAAATCTCCAGGGATAGAAGGATCATCTCCTAGACAGTGACCAGAACACACCTTATCCCAAATCGCACGCGATGTGACCCAGCCTCACTTTCTTGTCTAACTTCACAGAGGGTAGATTTTCCAGTTGAGCAACACCGAGGTAGAGAAGGAGTGAACCCAAGCCTTCTGCATTCAGACCCTGCAGGGGCCAAGGAACACCGTCAAGGTCTGCACATGAGGAAACTCAGGCCCCGTGTCTAAGTGGACTCGTTAAAAGTATACCAAGAAATAAGAGGTACAAACCCCAGCCTCCCCAGAGAAACGCCCTCAGACTTTTACGGAAGGGGTGAATCCTGCTGCCTTGGGGAGCAAACTCTCACAATCTCCCCGTACTTCCTCCTGCTTCTGCAGTGAAAGTGTTTTGCACACCACACCTGCTCCTGGTTTTCTGATAAACCTCTGCATTTTATTTTGGGTGCTGATCCAGTTATTCCTGCAAGGAAAACTGCCCTGCACCTAGTGGCATGAAATGACCTTTTCATTGTGCTCATGGTTTCTTGGGTTGGGATCCGGGAGGCACCATGGGGAAGGCCTGTCTCTGCTCCTCGATGTCTGGGGTCACTCGAGCCTGGAACATCTGCAGCATCTTCACACCCAAGTCTGGTAATTGATGCTGGCTGTTGGCTCGGACTTCACCCAGAGTGAGCACAGGGGCACCCAGTACCTGGCCTTTCCACGTGGTCCCTCCACATGGGCTAATTTGCGCTTCCTCACAGCATGGCGGCTGGGCTCCCAAAGCAAGTGTCCCAAAAATACCAGGGCAGATCATGAGACCTTGTTATGACCCAACCTCTGAAGCCATGCAGCATCACCTCCACCAGACCCTGCTGGCCGAGGCCTTGGTAAAGGTCTACCCAGACTCATGGGAGGGAACATAGAGGTCAAGGCTCTAGAAGAATATGAGGGATGGAAAACACTGCAGCAGCCACTTCAGGGAAAATATAATCTGCCACAGCTGCATTTACAGGGATGAAAGAAAAGTATACACATAACATGTTTATATTATTAGGTTCATCGGAAAATGAATAATGAGAGAAAAACTTTCTTTCCTAAATACTATATTCAGAAAGAATATATCAAATTAACAAAACCTCTGAGACCTAAAATGACTTCTAATAGTTTATGAGGTCATGACATTATTATAGTAAAAAGTAAAGGGCATTTTTACTCCAAAGCTATTATACTTATCAAATGCACACTGGCACACATGACAATGATGATAAAGACATTGCCTAGCGAAGACAGAAGGGCTGAGAGTCTTGCAAATCTTCAGTTAGCAAAGCAAACAGCATTGTGATGGTAAGGCTAAATGACAGCATTAAATATTCTAAATGATTTTTAAAATAAGCTAAGTTAACATATTTCTTCAAATATCTACAGCCTTACAGTATGTGTGTGTACAGGAGAGGAACAGAAACTACCTCAACAAAAGAGAGCCACCTTAAAGCATTTGTTAATCTTCAACATGCATCTCATTTGTTATCCTAAAAGCAAAGTGCTGCAGGGTGGTCTCTGGCAGGCTTTTGATGGGGGCGGGGGTAGTAACCCTACTCTGGAAGAGAGACAGAAAGACCGTGGAGTTCATCCCTCTTTGTGGAGTGCACCCCTGGCCCACTGTGCACTACAGTTACAAGACTTAGAGGGTCAGAGAGCTTCCCCTCCCCCATACCCTTCCACCATGTGAGTATAAGCTTCCAGTATGATAACAGTGGATGTGAGCTGGGGGACATGAGATGTGTACTCTGTTTGAGGTGCAGTACACAGGGAAGCCCCAAAGCCAAGAGGAAAGACAAAAATAAAGACATTCGAAGAGGCACCTAAAGCTACAACAAACATCAAACATGCTCCACTTCTTGCCAGCTTAACATAAATTCTCACACTAAAGGCCTATTTACTTTAATATCTACTGCCTTATAAAGATGTCTTTATTGCAAGGCATGCCAGAAGTCAAGAAAAGTCTGAAGAGACAAAGCAATCATTAGAACCAAACTTGATTATGACTCTGATGTTGGAATTATCAAACAGAGGATTTAAAACAACTGTGTCCAATATGTTAAAAGCTCTAAAGGAAAAGGTAGACAACATGCATGAACATCTGGGTAATGTCAGCAGAGAGATAAAAACTGTAAAAAAAATGCTAGAAGTAAAAAACAGTAACAGAAATGAAGAATATTTTGTTGGTAGATGACACAGCTGAGAAAAGCATCAGTGAACTTGAAGATGGGCCAAAAGAAATTACCCAAACTGAAACACAAATTGAAAAAAGTGAAAAAAAAAAAAAAAGAACACAACATCCAAGAACTGTGGACTGCAAGACCGTAGGAAATGGTGTAACATGTGTAACTGACATACCAAAAGAAGAAGAAATATCTTAAGGAATTAATATCCAAGGGTTTTCCAATATTAGTGACAGACACCAAATCACTGTTCCAAGAAGCAGAGAGACCATCAAGCAGAATTAAACAAAAAAACAAAAACAACAAGACCTAGATGTATTATATTTAAACTGTAGGAAACAAAAAGAAAATTTTGACGATTCCCCAAGGAGAATAAAACAGCTTACCTACAGAGAAACAAAGATAAAAATTGTGGCCAACTTCTCATCAGAAACCACACAACTAAGAATGCAGTTCAACTCAATCTTGAAAGTGTTGAAAGAATAAAACAAATAAACAAAAACCTGCCAACCTGTGTGTATATCCAGGGACAATATCCTGAAAAAGTCAAGGATAAATAAAAACAATCTCAAACAAACAACTGGGGGAATTCACTGCCAGCACACCTGAGGTCTAGAAAAATATTGAAGTTCTTCAGGCAGCAGGAAAACAATATGGGTCAGAAAACTGGATCTACATTGATAAAAAAGAAGAGCAGCAAAAAATGAATAAATAAAAATGAGATGTAATCTTTTATTTTTCTTATTCTCTAAAATATCGCTGTCTGTTTAAAGCACGAATAGTATCAGTGCATTGGGCGATTAAGGAATATGTAAAAGTGAAAAGTGACAACAGTGTTGAAGAGGTGAGAGGGAGGATTTGGGAATATTCCATCATAAAGTACCAGCACTACACTTGAGACAATATGGTGCTATTTGAAAGTAGGCTTAGCAACTGAGATATATATTTTAAATGGAAGTATAAATAATAAGGCAATAGAGGAGATAAAATGGAATCACATAAAATGCTCAATTAAAACCAGAGAAGATGGGGACTTCCCTGGTGGTCCAATGGTTAAGACTTTGCCTTCCAATTCAGGGGGTGTGGGTTCCATCCCTGGTCAGGGATCTAAGATCCCACATGCCTCGTGGCCAAAAATCCAAAACATAAAACAGAAGAAATATTGTAACAAATTCAATAAAGACCCTAAAAATGGTCCACATTTAAAAAAAAAAAAAAACAGAGAAGGCTGAAAAGAAAGAAAATAGAAACAAATGCAACAATATACAAAGATGGTAAATATTAATCTGATTATCTTAATAATCATTTATATGTCAGTGGTCTGAACACACCAGCTAAAACACAGAGATTGTCAGACTGATTTTTTAAAAAATGAGACCCCACTATATGTTGTCTACTTATAAACTGTATACTGTCTACATTTAAAGAAACCTGTATATAAAGCCCAGACAGATTGAAAGTAAATATTAAAAGTAAAGATATGGAAAAAGATATACTATGCTAACACAAATCAAGGTAAAGCTGGGATATCTTATGTTAATGTCATACAAAGCCGACCTTAGAATAAGGCATATTATCGGGGATAAAGAGGTGTGTTGCATAATGATAAAGGGGTTAATTCTCCAAGAACAAATAACAATCGTAAACGTAAAGTGAATGCACTAACCACAGAGTCGAGATATGAGGCAAAACTACAGAACTGAGAGAAGAAATAGATAACAGTTACAGTTGGAGACTTCAGCCACCTCTGTCAGTACTTGATAGATCAAGCAGACAGAAAATCCGTAAATATATAGATGACCTGAACAGCACTGTTAATCAGCCAACACTGCAGAATACACATTCTTCTGAAGAGCACAGAGGGCATTCACCAGGATAGGCTGTATTCTGGGCCAAAAAAACAATCCTTAAAAATTTTAAAGAAAAAATACAAAGTACATTCCAGACCACACAAGAATTAAAATAGAAGGCAGTAACAGAAAGATAGCTGGGGATTTCCCAAATATTTGGCACTTTAAAAATGTACTTCTCGGGCTTCCCTGGTGGCGCAGTGGTTGAGAATCTGCCTGCCAATGCAGGGGACACGGGTTCGAGCCCTGGTCTGGGAAGATCCCACATGCCACCGAGCAACTGGGGCCGTGAGCCACAATTACTGAGCCTGTGCATCTGGAGCCTTGCTCCGCAACAAGAGAGGCCACGATAGTGAGAGGCCCGCGCACCGCGATGAAGAGTGGCCCCCACTTGCCACAACTAGAGAAAGCCCTCGCACAGAAACGAACACCCAACACAGCCATAAATTAAAAATAAATAAATAAAAATGTACTTCTCAATAACCCATGGGTCAAAAATATCTCACAGGAAATTTTAAAATATTCTGAACTAAATGAAAATGAAAATAAAACATCAAAATTTGTGGGATGTAGTTAAAGTGGTGCTTAGAGGGAAAATTGTAGCATCAAATGCATGTATTAGAAAAAGACCCTAATATATGCATTTGATGGAACCTAAGCAGCCACCTTAAGAAACTAGAGAAACAAGAATAAATTAAAGCAAAAAGAATGAAGGGAATAGTTAAAATTAGAGAAGAAATCAACTAACACTGAAAATAGGAAAACAGTAGAGAAAATCAACAAAATCAAAAGCCAGCTATTTGAAAAGATTTGAAAAGACAAAAAACCAATAAAACTTGAAAAATCAATAAAATTAATAAACCTCTAGCCAGGCTAACCAATAGAGAGAGAATGAGATTACCTATACCAGGAAAGAAAGGATCATCTCTACTGATGTTAAGAGATGAATAAGAGAATTCAACGGTGTGAAGAGCTCTGTGCCCGTAAACTCAATAACCCAGATGAAATGGACCAATTCCTTGAAAGCAAGGAGCCTTGACTCCCCCGGAATTGCCATCTCTCTGTGCAATCAATGGTTCTCTCCTTGGCTGCATGTTGGAATCACCTGGAGACCTTGAACAGCTCTTGTTGCCTGGGCCCCCTCGTAAGCATCTTTCTGTAATCAGGGTGGGGCCTGCACAGGGTCAGGACG